>NC_132938.1:44192727-44495757 GCF_034638445.1 Ciconia boyciana
AAAGAGTAGTGGCACTATAAAACATGAAACAATATTATAAATCAAACCTCATAGATTTCAGTGTTTACTTTTCAGTTTAGTTTGCTATAAGCTCTTCAAAAAATCTCACTCCAAAATATAATAAAGGATTAGAACAACAAGCACTTTATGTACACACACTTTTTCAGGTTGGGAAAAACACAGTGAACAAGTTATGGAAAGGACAGTTATATTTTAAATACCAAGTTTATTATTAAGAGAAAAGCATTAATTGCATACTCTATAACTGCTTGTCTTTTTATATTTTGTGCGTACATGGCCTAGGATCAGGGATAATCAGATTCAAACATAATTTCAAGTCTTTAGTGATCAGTGCAGACTTCTGGCATACATAACGTGACCTGGTATATATCGATCAATGCAGTTTATTCATGTAATCTTCTATGTGGAAGATATAATTTTCTTCTGTAATTCTAATTCACCATTTTCAAAACAATTTCTGAGAGGAGGCATCAAGATGAAAATTTCGTACGCACAAGTTCTATGACCCTTTCTAAAAATGTCTGTGCTATGTCCGTCAAAATATTACCTATCACCATAGCTTCTGTTTTGGTCTGAGAACTAATGTGTTCAAAAACTGTGGAGCTAATTTTCATACTACTGAAATAGTTACAGGTTGATGTCAAAAATCATAAAGCTCCATGTCATTCACCCACTGCTGGTTTTCAAGCTTCTCTTGGTGCATGATTCCCTCCCTCTTCCAGGAGCACTTTAGGTGAAAATGTAATTGTTTATTGTGAGTCTCTCTCTAAAAGAAAGGATTGAGTCGTCTCAGCATTATGAGTCTGATACGTGGTCAGCAATGTAAAACGTTATGGAGTGATGAAGAATGGGGATGTTCCTCACCCTTGATTAAAAGGAGGTCTTCTATCATGTGGCTAAAACTGTCCCTATTCTGTCACTCTGAATCTCTGAAAGAGACCCTGTTATGAGGAACAGGTGATTCTTTGATAGTGTTCTGATAAACACGAGGCTGGATGCTATGCAGTATTTTGGAAAAACTGGGACATTGATTTCTTAGAATTTGTCTGGATTTGTATACTTTAATGAATGCAATGTAATCCCTTCTTCAAAGGTGTTGATAGTTTGGGGTTTGGATTCTCAAAGATGCTGGCAATGATCAACTCCTATGTTCTTAACTCTCCCTTTTGCTATTGAGTGTATGAATCAGAGTGGCATGTGAAAATTAAATTCCTGTAGGGAGTCCAGAGCTGTGCTTGCCCAACCAAGTAAAAAATCCTGGAAGGACCTGCCTTCTTTCTCTCTTGTATTTCAGCAATAACTTATTTTTGGTATTTAGAAAGACTATGCTGGGTAGAAGAGCTTTCCCTGAAACACAAGCAGCCTCCTTGAGATGCATGCTGGAGCTTGGAAGAGGCACTCTAGGTTATTGATTTTAATTTATGATGTAGGGAATTTGTGACCTGCACGATGTTTGAAGGTAAAAGGAAGTCTGAGATCCTTGGTGTTTATCTTGATGACGTGAAGTGGGGGGACACACCACAAAACAAAAAAACGCCTAAACACATAGCAGTGAGAGATCAGCACTACTTGCTGTTGTACTCTCATGGATTGGTATAGTTATGATGGGTGTGATGTATGTTAATATAATAACAGGATAAATTGTAATAACTGATTATGGTGACATAGATATAGAAAAATCACGATCTTTAAAATCTTTAAAAAAATTGGAACGTACTATGTCGTCTATTAACATACTATTATTTTACTCTAACAAATTAGGAAACTATTGGGCACTTAGTGTTTTAAGCTAAGAAAATACCCAAACAAGGACTCTTTAGAGAGCTATTAATTGAAAGTCAACTTGCGGTCTAGTATACAGCCTAGCCACATATGAAGACAGAGAAAGGGAAGAGGGAAGTTTCATCAACTGGGTCAATAAATTTCTGCATTTCTGTTGAGCTCTATAGGAGCCTCTGGAGGTACTGAGGTCTACTGGTGGGGTTCCACCTGCTGAATCTAGACTGCAGCTCAGTGCGTTCCCATCAATCTTGATGCTAGCATCTTCACTGCTGTTTGTAGAGGCACCACACCATACCAAAATATTCTGTAGAAAAACATGTGATCCTCATTCTAGACCAGAAAACTTCAGTAAAAATGATAAACCTGTGACCTCACCAATCTGGTCAAATCTAGCTGGATTAAAGTCTGGATAAATTACAGACTTTTAAAGGTCTATGCTCATGAGCGTGAGTGGAGGGGCAAACAACAGTTTGAGTAATGTCTTATTTTTCTGTGCCCCCAATTTTCCAACCATGGCTATGGATTTTTTTAAAGGCAGCATTTTTTTTTTAGGGACTTTGAACACTGAAGCAGGACTGAAGTAATATAATTTATTAATGAAATTATTTTTTGCACATGGACCTGTACAAACTTTAAAACTATAGTCGCTCATTTACACACCAGTATCTTTAAACCACCTTTTAAAAACACACATCTAACAAACATTTATTCCAAACCTGTATATGCACAGCTGTTTGGTATAGTATGGGTCTATGTTAGGAAGAAATGGTTTACCAAGATTGTGGAAAAACTGCCATCTCGAGGGGACTTAGATTTCAGATTGGATTTATGGTAATTCTCCCAGTGGTATGTTGTGCCCTTTGAGCCAGATCATCCTAAAGGAAAATCATCATTATGGAAACTTGCATGCCATTTACAACAGATTTATGAACTGCTTTCCAGACTCCTCACTAGGTGTAAAAAAACTTTCATTCCTTTCACATTTTCTTTCATGTCAAATCTAGATGGAAAGTCAATGTCCTAGCACCTTCTGTAGAATCCAAACTTTTAAAAAGGATTTTTCTTTTAATTTCAGTATTTTGATTGCCCTGAATTAAAATGTTAATTTTAATTTAATGTAATCTGAATATTCAGAATTTCAGTCAGTCAAATTGCATCTACTGGTATCTCTAAACTACTTCTTTATTGTCTAAATGCTTTGGGCTTCTATCCTCTCCTAAGGTCTACCTAAGAAGACAGATGGTTAGAAATCTCCAGGTCATTGACCAGGCTCTGTGGCTGAACTACATCTCCTACAACTCATCATGATCTGCTTTGAGGTTTAGACACACATCCGGCCCATAGAGACTAGGACTCTGAGGAACTTAGTCTTTGAAATACAGCAACTACAAATCGCAGCCAATTAATTCTGACTAACTTGGAAACTTAATGTCCAGTTACTTTTTGATAAAACAAAATCTTTCAATTTGGTTGAATAAAGTGATTAATTGTTATTTTGCTATGTGAAAATCCCCACTGTGTAAGAAGAATTAGCATCCCATAGGAAAAAATTATTTTTCAGAAATACATTCTAACTGTTTAACTGGACTATGTGTTAACTGGAGTACCATGGAACTGGAAATCCTTTGAGGGTTTTTGTTTGGTTAGGTTTTTTTTCCTTTGGAACCTTGTTTCTGGTTTTTAATGTACCAAAGGTACTGAAAAAAAATTAAAGTAGTAACAAGAATGATCATATAGCAAAATATCTAGTTCCTACATGTCCTGATTAAGACAGGCTGCCAATTGTGAAATACTGCAGCCAATTCAAAATGAGCAAATGACCAGCTCAGTACAGAGAGATTTGGCTGGACATCGCAATAATTTATAAATTTGTACCAATCTACTCCCAATAGCTTCATCAACCCCAGTAATCTGGAAGGCCAACTGTACTCTACAGCAGTGTTGTTTGTGTTGTGTTCTTGTTCCACATCAATTTTCCACTTCTGAAATAGACCACATATGTGACTATTTATTAAGTTAAAAATACAGCCAAAGCAGTCAACTGAAGAACGCGAGAGGCCGAGGGAGAGAAGAAAAAGGTGGAAAGGAATAAATAAAAGAGAAACTAGGTATTTGTATTCTGAAAATCATTTCCTTTTCTAGGAAATGAACTGGAAGGAAGTGATTTTGAAAGACAGCAAGTGATAGAAAGATGAGAAAGGTATAGGTGATTTTAATAAATGAAATTTGTGTAAACAGGGCCTGTGAAGCAATGTGTCATTGCAAGGTTTTGTTCTACAGCAAATTTCATATTTTCGTATTTCAAAATTGGATAGAAACGTGCAGAGCCTCTTCTGAATTATATCCTAAAAATCCTACCTTATTTTTGCAAGATTTATGATTAATTTAATTTACTTTTGAATTATACAGAAAGTGTAATGGTTACAGCACAAGTTTATTTAAAAAAAAGAGATTGTTTCAAAGACCTAGACTGCATGTCAAGGTTATTTGTAAAGAAATTGTACCTAATTGTGTAGCCTCCTCTTGCCTCTAAATGATTTGGTAACAAGGTAAGACATACAGCATATGTAATAGTGCCTACAGGCCCAAAACAAATTAATGTAATGGGCACAAATGTGTACTCTTGTCAAATTACATATTTGATTAGCACTGGACTTGGCTCCGACAGAAGATATAGTTTTGAAGAAGAAAAATACGCCAGTAAAGTAAAACCATGTAATTCTGAAATGTCTTACGTAGGTATAGAAACAGAGCCAAAGAACAGATGTGGTTTGTGATCAACTGTAAAAGTGAGTAAGATTCCTCTTCTGTTGTAATACAGATTCCTTTAATGCTTACACTTTGCTCCAAAATCTAACACGATGATAACTAAACAAAGTTGTCATTTGCTTAATTATGGTTGTATCAATAAATTTTCATACTGATACTCCCCAAATCCCAGTGAATTTCATAGGAAAACTCTTTTGAATATGTGCAGTCCTCCAGACTTACATCAAGGTAAAGAGTTATTTTAGGTGGATTATGCATGGTGGATTCAAACAAACTCTAAAAATTGCACCACTGTGGCTAATTCCATAGGTTAATTCATCAGCCTACTGCTAGTCAATAACGTATTACAGGTCAACCTGTCATCACTATAAGATACAGGATACTTGTGGGGGAAGGCCTTTGTTCAGTTGCTGATGGAAGAAAGGGGCAAGATGGTTCTTATGTTTGATCGGCTTTGCTTTTGCTTTTGTGAAGACTTTGGTTCCCTTAAATAGTAATGCTATCTGAATTTGGAAAGATTTCCATCTTTCAGAAACATGAGGTTAGGTCAAATTAGTAACTAGTAGTACTTTGTAGCTACCCATCTTTGCTCTCCAAAAACATACGTCTGGTTTATTTTTTCATCCCATAAAACATTTTCATAAAGAATAACTTTTTCATAAATGACACTTAACTATGAACATTTTTAGACATTATGAACATTCTTTAGATTTTGTGAAATCCTCTGTAACAGTCTTGATAATATGTCAATGACTACATTAGAAGTGTGTTATAATATGTGTTATATTCAGAAGATATAGCTAGATAGATAGCTGTGCTCAACACACAATAACCAAATATGTTGCATTGTTTCCAGTGCTTTGGATATCGTGCATAAAACATATTACAGGAAAGTATTTATTTCTCAATAAATGAGATTTCAAAAAAGCCTAAAATATGAACTGATATAAAGCAGAATATTTCTGTATTTGATAAATTTGATTAAAAATTGCTTTAATTATTTGAGTAAACTTTGCCATTTTGATTAGTATTTTGGTAAAATAGAAAAAACTAAACTCAGTTTTGCACAAAAAAAAAAGAAAGCAGAGTCATGCAGAATGTTGAAAAAATGAAAAATGTCTTAATGTTAGAATTTTATTTGTCATTAAATCATTTTCTTGCTTGCCACATTATGTATAGGCTAGAGCTACTGTTAAGAGAGACATTCAAGAATTTTAAGAACCCTGTCTCTTCAAAATAAGATGTAAAAGCAGACAATGGCTTGTGGTCAGGGAGAGTAAACATTAGAAAGGAGATTAATTAGCATGCCAAAAGAACTTTACTAAGATGAGGAGGCTACAATGGGGCTGAAAATCTCCTGCTGTGCAGAACTATCAGGAAGGAGGAAAAAGTGGTAAATGAAGAATCAAAAAGGACCCCTACCTGTTTAATCAACCGCAATGATTAGAATAATTCATGGATTTTTCAAACCGTATGATGAAGAGACGTTTCTTATGAGATGCTGGTGATCTCCATAGTAAGGAAAAAACAGGAGAGCTTGTTTCAGAGAGAAAATGAAAAAAAAAAAAAAAAAAATTCTGCAGATATGTAGCATGCAATTTTTTCATGTTGTTTTCATTCTTATTCAAAAGAATGACACCTAACCTGCATAGTTAACTATGTGGGTTGGGATTTGTAAAAAACAGTTTCATTACGTACTTCATCCTCTAGCTTTGCCTGCACTAGAAACACTTGCTCAGATAAGTTATACAAGTGGATTTGCAAAATGATTCTTATAACTGATTTCAGACCCCAATATCCATAATGAAATAAGGTCACCCAGCAACGATATACTTTTCACATCATAGTGTCATCCACAGTACCTCTTGTCGAGCATAACTCAAATTGTACCTCTGTATTTCTGACCAATAAATTTGGGCTAACAGGAAACTTTCAGTGAGTAAAAGTAGCAGAAGTAACTAATTCTCTTTGCTTATCCTTATTTCTCATTTTTGCCCAAGGATGAAAAACATGTGTGGAAGACCTTGTCCAGTCATATACTTTGGAAAACTGAAACTATAGGGGGTATGAATTAGAGAACTGCTGACAACTTCTAGGACACTTAATTATAGAAAATTGTGAAGTAAAGTTTTTCTCCTCTTGGGACTTGAAGGAACAAAATCACACAACTGAACAGAAACATCATATAGCTCATAATATGTATACTCCTAATGACGAAGTTCACGAAAGCCAAAAATATGAATTTCCAAACTATGTATTGAATGATAAATAACAGAATAGAACCAAGGGAATACAGTGGCAGTTGAGTCCACTCTGCTGATACGGGAACCTGAACTCACAAATGTTCTTATCTTATTAATAAGAAAGAAATTTAGAGAAATCAAAGCTCACAAAGGGCACCTATGTCCTACCCAGCTTCTGAATTGCTTCTATTGAGATTTTATGGTGTAAGATGGTTAAAACAAGTCACCATCCAACACACAAAGCTCTACTGGCTGCCCAACATTTTTTGGTGCTTAAATGGAGCCAGTTCTGAAAATCCAACATCAGCTATGGAAGCTGAGTACTTCTGTATAAGGCACATATGGATAAACAAAATAGCTAGAGATGCCTAAACTAGGAAGGTGTTTTTTCAAGGAGATTGTGAACAACACATGAAGGTTTTAACAGGCATTGCTTTAATATGACTTCAGTTAAAGGATCCATCCATCTTACAATGTTATGACTGTTTTGTTCACAGAATATCTACTGCATAAAATGTTTGTTTGGAAGGGGTATATCTGGGACTAGGGCACAGGGAGATGTTTGCCTTTTTCTGGAAGCTGTGATGTGTGCCAGAAGAAATTCCTGGGTAGGAAAAGATTCCGATTTTTTTATGGAACTACTGAGAACAGTCAGATGAGAAGACTTTTCAGTTTATAATGAATAAACTGCATCTAAAATATTTGACATGCAGACATAGAAGATTGTCCTTGGCATCAAGATGCTGCATATTATTATGCTCTAAATTTTAACATACGGTTTAAGTTGTTTACTGGATATGAACAGAGTTTTGAATTTTTGAACATCAGGAAATACAAAATTTCATTGCATGCTTTCCTAGAGATACAACCTTAACTTTGACAAGGACAACAACTTAAAATATTCTGTAGTTAAAGTGAAAAATGGAGATTTAATATCTAGACAAGATATTTTTCTTGAATAGGCTAGGTCAAACATGAGCTGCTGAGGTTGGTGTGGAAGTTAAAAGTTCTGCAGCTTGTATTATATGAAAAGCCCGATCCTTCTGTGTTTAAAAGCTTTAGATATAGAAGAACTCAAACCCCATGAAATTCTCCTATTTTTGAAGGCTTGAGTTCCAGGATTTATTTATGTGAACTCCTGTTGCATCTGCTGTGGTAGTTGGGGTTGCATACAATGGCAGAAAGATTAGATGAGATGTCAGGCAGAGATGCCACACCAGTAAGATGATGTTCTCTTTTTCAGTTCTAAGCTTGTGAGGACTTGGATTTTAACCACAAACAAAATCCAGAGCTCAGACAAATCCTGGACAAGATCTTGGACAAGCTCATTCATCGATGCCTTATTCTGAAGGGTATATAAGCTGTCAATAAGCACAGATGGATGTGTGGTTAATGCTGATCACCTGAGCTCCTGTGCTCTCTGGATCTTCATTTGTGGTTTTTGGCTTTTTGACAGTAGTTGTGTCAGCAGACATCCACAGATGTTTAGTAATCTAATCATATTCATGAAGAATGAGAACTTTGAGCATCTTGGAGCATTTACCCCACAGGAAAAATATTAAGGATTAAATTGCAATAATAGCAGAAGAATAGGGAAAGTCATAGAAGACAAGTATATTAAATCTTGAGGTCTGCAGTGGCCTGAAGTAGAAGATGAAAGTCAAGGAAGATTATGAGAGATGAATATTTCAAAGCAGTTCAAGACACAAGTACCAAAAGCCAAGGGGAAGTTGAGATGCAGCTAGCAAAAGCCATCAAGGTTAATGAGAAATCATTATAAGCATAGTATGTATCAGTATAAAGAGGGTAAAAGAAAGGGTAGTCCCCCATTGTGGAGGAAGAATGTAGTAAGCAGAGAAGTGGAAGAAACAATAATTTAAAACCTATGGACCAAACATCAATGGCAGGTAGGTGGTTAGCTCAGCTATCACAGCAATGACAAGAAAAAAGAAAGGACTTAGATAAGACTTTGTCTGTAACAACTCTAACAACTTCATTTTGTAATTTTTGTAAAAATGGGATTGTTTTAATCATCTTATGAACTCTGCCCCTGAATATTTACAAAATTGTTTGAAAGGATCTTAGAATTGTTAGCAGTAGCTTTTGAGAACTGTTAGCAGTAGCTTTTGAGAATCAGGTGACTGAAAAAAAGCAAATTAAAAGTTTTTTTTTAAAAAAGGGACCTTCAAAAGAGTGGGTTGAAAAACGGTCAGAAGATGAAACTCCTGTTGTCCTACTCTCAATTTCTAGAAAATACAGGGACAGGTAATTCAGTACACTATTTCTAAGTGTCTGGAGGATACCAAAAAGATGCACAGCAGTCAGCATGTATTTGACACAACAAATCGTATCAAGCCAAAATAATTTCTGTTTATGAAGTAATCCTTATGCCAGTGGGAAGGCATAAACAAGGTATTCTAGTGTTCCAGGCACCGACAAAGAAAAAAAAGGTAGCCTGATTTGAAAGATTCAACAGGATAATAGAGAAAGTGATCAGAGGTCTCAAACCCATGGTGTAAGATTAAAAGAATAGGGTAAAAATACGGTAATAAACATATCACAGGGAGAAAATATGAAATGGAGATACAAAAGTTTACGATATAGAAGATACTGCTGAACAGAGGAAGATAGTAATTTGTTCTTCATGTTTTTGGTGAATAGGATTCACCATAAGGAGTTATAAGCTTAAATTGCAACAAGAAAAACTTGTTTCAGGTATTGGAAACCTTTTCTGAAGTTCGACTAGTAAAAGTCACCGACATAGATTAGTGTGGAGTTTCCACCACTGACAGAGACTCCACCGATGGTGACTGTGGTCTAAAAATAGATTTAGATCGACATCTGCCAGGAGTGACAAGGTATAGCTGGTTTTGCTTGTGGGCAATAGGATAGCTAAACGTTCTCTTGGGATTCCCTTCAGCATAATTTTTAAAAATTATTTTAACTGCAAGGGTTGTGTTGTTATATTTGCATAAACTTAACTCCATGCTTTAGTGCCTTAAATGAATGTATTCTTCATTTGCAGGAAGCAGGTAAAGCATTTTTGAGACACAGTGTTCAGGGCATATATTTCTTTGTATTTCCTAGTAATTTCTCAGCATGTCCCCTCTGTTTCATCATTAACCTAGACATACGAACTTTTCTTCCAATATATCTCTTGGTGCATCTATTACATAATTCCAACAGCCTTTCATATAACATAGATGTGTATACAAAATACATATTTACATCTATAGTCCCCCTTTTTTCATCTCTCCATCCTTTTCCTTATGTAACATCCATATTGTTTATGCCAGTCTTGTAACCTACAAGTACGTTACCAGCTATACCACCATCTTTGCTATCCCCCTGTAGGCTCCATCAGCTACTCAGAGGTAAAGCAACCTGAATACCTATGATTTTAAACTAGTAAGTCTTAATATTTGGAACAGCTATATTACTGAAAACTTGGAAAATATATTTTGAAACTAAGAAGAAAGACATTTTTATTAATAATAGCAGTATTTCTTAACCGGACGATGATGAAAAGAGCTATTAGTCAGAGTTTCTAAACTCTCAGTTTGAAATTATGTAGCTGTTACCTTTAGTATTATTCTATTATCACTATCGCAGTACTGGATTCCCTAGCACATCAGTATGTAACAATACAGATATTTTCTGTGAGAAATGTACTTACATTTAAAATAAAGGAAAGAATAATTCTCAAGATACATAAACTTAATCTTTGAAGAACAGTGAAATTATTGAGGAAAAAAGAAAACTTAGTTTTGTATCTTCAAAATGCCATTTCAATCAAGTATCTTTTTTTGTGTGCTTGAATAAATGGAATTACCAACTTGTGTAAAGTCCTTGATCAGAATGAGGCTCTTAAACCAATTATGTGGAGATCAGAGTGCTTAAAATTATGAGGAATACATTTAGAATTATTAAAGGCTTCAAATAGCTTGGTTCAGGCAAAATTACATATAATTGATCATTTAGTATGTGTTGTCAGTAGAAACTGCAGTCATAGGTGTGGAAGATCACTTTTCAGACAAATCGCAGTGAAGCTTTTGTAAAACCCAAACCATACCAGAGCTCCCTTTTCTAAGGATTTTTACTGAACACAAATCCCAGCCACTTTATTCCTCTTCTCTAAGTAGGGAAAGAGGCACCATAAGTTAAAGTACTGAATAATATTATCTGGATGAAAATGTGAAACACAGATGAAGCAAAACCACAATAGGTTACCTTGATTGCTAGGTAAGTGAAACCACAAATTTGGGGATTGGGATGCTTTTAAAAAAGTTTAAATAAGTGATTCTTTAAAAAAAAAAAAATCATTAGCTTTACGGGGAAATTTCTTCTTTGCCAAAGGGCAAAGTGATTTGTAGGAAATTAACATTAAGACTGCCAAACACAAACTGGATTGTCAGAGAATGATTGTATAAGGGACTGACTTTACAACCCACCCTGAGAATAACATGACTGTTTTATTGATTCTTATTTAGCCTCTGTGCAGTCCCTCTATCCCTTTGCTTTCAATTTTATGATTCATTTATTACAGAATATAATATCATTCTGGATAGGTAGCATTTTCAGAGTCAGGCACATAATTCCTAATCTGGCAATCATTCTCCATACCTGTCAGACTGGTGACAAGATTCTCATTGATTTTAGTGATACAGGTTTCGGAACAAAATGGCATGTATTATGTAGTGTAACATGCAAGTTAGCAGATTTAATTTGTACTTTACTATCTGTCTGTAGTTACAGTTCAGACCTCAAAACTTGCTAAGATCAGTCACAATCTCATATTCCCTTCTCTTTTTGCATGAAGTGGCATTTTTCTGCTCATCAGATCTGAGAATCTCTTGATGGCCTTGGCCCTAGTTTCAAGTCTGAAAGTAACTCTCAATTTTTACCATGGAAAATACTTTCAGGAGTGTTATGTTCTTTTAATGTACTTCTTAGCAACCTTGTGGTGGGTGAGCCTTGGCTATCAGCCAGACTTCCACCCAGCTGCTCACAGCCCCTCCACCAGTAGGACAAGGGGAGAAAATAGGAAGAACAGGACTGAGAAAGCTCATGGGTTAAGATAAAAGCAGGGACACTGCTTACCAATTACTGTTTCAAACATAACAGACTTGACTTGGAAAAGATTAATTTATTGCCAATTAAAATAAAAATGTAATTGCTAATTTGGGTAGTGGGAAACAAGAAGACACACGTTAAAACAACACCTTTTCTCTGCCCTTTCCCAGGCTCAACTTCATTCCAGACTCCTCTCCCTGGCCAGCACAGGGGAAATGGGGGGGGGGTGTGTGTGTGTGTGTACAGTTAGTATGTAATGGTTTTTCATCGCTCTCTCCTTCCTTCTCACACTCTTCCTCTGCTCTGGCATGGCTTCTCCATGGGCTGCAGTCCTTCAGGAAAATGTGCTCCAGTGTGGGCTTGACACAGTTCCTTTGGGTATATCCATTTGCTCCAGTGTGGGTCTTCCATGGGCTGCAGCGCTCTGCCATGGAGCATCTCCACCTCCTCCTCTCTCTCTGACCTTGGTGTTCCCTCTTGTTTCTTACTCTTTTTGTTCCCACCTCCTCTCTCCACGCAGCATTTTCTGCCCTTTCTTAGCTATGCTTTCACAGAGGCACCACCAGCTTTGCTGATGGGCTCAGCTGTGGCCTGCAGTGTCTCCACTGTGGAGCTGGCAGGAACCAGCTTGTCCCCAACATGTGGCAGCCCCACACCTCTTCCCACAGAGGCCACCCCTGCAGTCCCTGTGATGCTCCCGCTACCACAACCTTGCGACACACAGCCAATACAAACATAAAAAGCAGAGTGTTACTCAAGTCTAGGGAATGAAGTTAACATTACAGAATTAGATGAATTAGGTCAACAGGATGGCAGATGGAATTCAAAATTAAATATGGAGTCAGCTATGCTGGAAAGGTAATGGAACTATTTATGCACCTTGCTCATTTCTAAATTAAATTTAACTAATTTGGGAAAGAAACCGGATGTCACTGAAGGCTTTGAGTTAACATACAGCTGCAGTTTAAAAAACAAAAAGCCAGAAAGAGGGGGAAGAGTGCATGATTCTTACCGAAGGGAGTAAGACAGGCGGCATTACAGTGCCAGCATGTACCTAAATCAGCAGAGGCGATTTGAGAGCTTGTGTGTCTCCTTTCTCCTAAGGTTCAGGAAGTTTTATCCTGAAATTACTGGGAGTCTTTAAAGATCGTAACCTCCTAAGGATTTTCGCAGACTTAACTTGGGGTACGAGGTGCCAACACAGCTGTAGAAAAGTTCCAGCGGCTTCCATCCCCACCTGGAGGTGCCGGCGGGACAGCGCGGCTCCTGCGGCGCCACGAGGGGCGCGACGAAGGTGGCCCGAGCGACGGGCCGGCGGGTCGGGCGGCCGTTCCCGCGGAGGAGGCAGGAGGGCCAGGGCCGAGGCCGAGCCGCAGCACCGGCGCTCCGCAGGCGAGAGCCCCCCCCGCCGCCCGCGCGCAGACCGTTAGCCCCGGCGCGGCGTCGCCGGCAGCGCGCGGAGCGGCACGGGGGCGGGGCGGGGCGGGGCGAGGGGCGGGCGGCGCGCGCGGCGCGGCGCGGGGCGGCCGGCTGCAGACAGCGGCGCGTGCGGGGAGGGAGCGGGCCGCCTTTCCGGCCGCGACGAGGAGCGCGGTTGCGGGGCTTGCAGCAAGGTGACGGGCTGGGCAGCCTCCCCTTCTTCCCCCCCACCCCGCTTCTTCCGAGCGCTCCGCGTTGGGCTCCCTTTCCCGCTGCCCCTTCCGCAGCCCTTGCCCCTTTCGGGTGGGCGAGGGGCCCGCTGCGGGCAGTTGTCCCTGTCCCCCGCCGGATGCCCCCGGCTGGGGTTCGGCTCGGGTGTGGGTAACCCCCCTCCTCGTGTCTCCTCTCGCCCAGATGCTCACGGTAGCAGCTTTCGTGTGCGTGTGTGCGGCAGCCTGGTGCAGCCCGGCGCTGGCGGCGGCGGCGGCGGCCGGGGGCAGACCGGACAGCAGCAATTTTCTGGACGATAAACAATGGCTCACGACCATCTCCCAGTACGACAAGGAGGTCGGGCAGTGGAACAAATTCCGAGACGTAAGTTCAACCCTTCCACCCTGCCAGCCGGCAGCCGCGCCCGGCCCGCTCCGCTCCGCCGGCAGCCCCGCGGCTGGCGGTCTGGTTCCGTTCGCTGAGGGCATCCCTTGGGCAGCCAGGGCTGGGGTGCAGCCTCAACTTCCGCCCTTCTCCCCAGATTTTAATTTTTATTTTAACTCCCGGCGGTGGCTCGGCAGGAGGAGCGAGGTCCCGCCGGCCCGTTCCCGGTGCGCTGCCGCCGCTGAGCGGCGAGGACCGCCCGGTGTGCCCCGGGCCGTGCAGGGCGCCCAGCCCGCACCTCCGGTGCCCAGCGGGCCGGGCCGCGGGAGCTGCTTCCCGCCCTGCGGGTCGCCAGCCGTTAAAAGGTGGCGGCGGCGGCGGAGGGGGAGTTGCGTTTGTCCTTCCTCCTCCCCGTTTCCCGCCCCGCCGCGGGAGCGGCGGTGGCTGCGGGCAGGGCTGCGGTGGGGCGCGTACTGCGGCCGCTGGGCCCCGCTCCCCGCCGAAGCGGGGCGAGGCCGGCCCGGGGTGGGGGTGGGGGGCTCGGGTCTCGCCCCGTCGCCGCTCTGCGAGTGCCGCCTGGGGAAGAGCCCCCTGCCAGCTGGGAGCGTGCGGCGGGCGGGACTGCCCGCTCTCACCTTGCCGCTGTCAGAAGTGCCGGGAGGGCGGGCTGGGGGAGAAGGGGCTGCGCGCACAGCCGGGGGCGGCTTGTGGGAGGTGTCGGAGCGCGGATCGTGGCAGAGAAGTCCGCTAAATAAGGCGGTAAGTTGTGTAAATGGTGCGTCCGGAGTGCCTTGCAGGGAGTACGTGAACACCAGACCCAGTCTGACCCGAATCTCGCCAGTTACGAAACCTGCTACTGTGAGGTGGCTCTCGTCCTCCAGAGCGCTTCGCTTTTGCGCGTAGTTCCTTCTCTGTTTGTGGCAAGTTGAGTAAAACCCAATCAATTTTCAAAAATCCTTCACATTTCTTTCAGTGAAAACCATTTTCCTTGATCTTCCAATATCCTGCATTCTTTGACGTCACTTTTAAAAATCTGAATTCCAGGCGTGCAAAATAATTTTCTATTTAGCTTTACTGTATTGCTTACTGGATTTCTTTGATTGGTGTAAAGCATTGATTTGGTTTGCAACTTCAGAGTCAACAGGTTTCTCGTGCTACAGCTTGCTGGTGACTGTGGTTTGCCATAGTGAACTGAAGTAAATGTCTCTGAAAAGTCTCTTTTATTTTTCTGAGCGCTGTAGTGTACTTGTGATGCATGTATTTTCTAGCTTGTTATATATGTTGCATGTGGGATGCAAACTTGGCTATTTATGTTAAGTAACTAGGAAAGAAGAGCTACTGTTAGAGTTGTGGGAGAACTTATTTCCCCAATAGTTTCTATTAAACAGCATAATTTTAGTGTTTGGGAACACTCAAATTAGTATTCAGATATTTTTGTTTGCTTTGAATATCTTAAAAACTTACGTTAACATGAAAACAGCCTCTTCAGTGTACTGTAATTTGGGACCTGTGATTTTGGAAAAAAAAAAATGCAGTGTTATATAAATGTTTTAGGATGAAAGGGTGCTGCTAGAAAACTATAAAATAAGTATATCAGTTATGTTTTATAATTGGGTAAAGTCATTTACGTAAGGACTACCCTGCAAGGCTGAAGAAGCTGAGTGCTCTCTAATGCCTGTCTCCTGGGTGCCTACTGACATATACTGTAATATTGGATATTAGCCAGATAATTTATTCTGTGACAAGTAGGTGTCCCCAAGGGTTTTAAGAGTGACTGCTTTGAGGACATACTGCATACTGATTCTTCTGGGGCAATTTACAAATATGCTGGCTTATTTATTTTTACAGTGTTTAAGTTTTATAAGGCTGGTACTTCAGTGAGGAATATGCTTTTATTTCTTGTGCAGAATCCTTATATCCTATTGATTGGTACTCAATCTGGAATAGTTATGGATGGTCCTAATACTTCACAAAGCTCTCCCTTTAAAACATGGATGGTTTTCAGTAATTCATAAGATATAATTGTAAAAAAAAAATTAAAATTATGAGTTAATCTACCTGCACAAAAATGCATTAGAAAAATATCTTACTTGTGAGGAAAATATCTTACTTGATGATCAGTTATCATTATTAAATATAACATGGTGGAGAAGTTTTATTAATAGCCTACAGTTTCATATAATTAGTAAATTTACTTGTGTGACTGTAATTTGTTGGTTTTGAAATTTTGATTAGCAATTTAATTAGTGATTAAAATGTTGCCTCCTGTTAAGGAGCAGCACAACTGAATTTTAAACATATGTAGGGGTAACTGTCTTGCAGAGTTAAAATCAAAATAAAGGTATGCAAGGCCTGTGTTTGTAACTTAATTCTCTAGTCAGAGAGTAGCATATTTTTTGCAGGCTTTAAATACCCTACAGATGTAAGGGTGAGAGGGAATTCTGGTGTGAAAAGAAGTATTTAAAGGCTTAACTTAAGACTTAACTGACAGGACTGATTAATGTAGAAGATAATGACCCTGACTTCTGGCTCATTGGCTCAGTTTCTTAGAGTTTTAGATCACGGTGAGAAAGTACATAGTCATTCAGAAAGGGAACCCTTACGAACCCTAATAAACCAGGATATGATCTTTTATTAAAAAAAAAATCCCAAACCAAAACAAACACAAAAAACCCAAACCTAACTCTCTTAACATCCTCTAAAATGTCATATTTGTCAGTAAAGGTTATTGTTAACATGAAAATATTAGTTAAGGTCTTTTCAGTACTTTGTACAGGCAAAACAGTAAATGACTCTTCAATTCTCTTGAAAGATCTTGATCATTCTGACAAATCTGTTGAAAATAATGAAATAGGTCTAGGCAAGAACTGTGCCTTAATGTGGAACAGTGGGAAGCTAGGTGCATGTTAGAGGCTATCTTCTCACATCTTTTTCTTGTGCAAAAATTGAGAACGGGCTCTTTCTTAAATAGGAGACTTTCCACATTAAAGATGAGGGGGAGGAAGTGTATTCTTCATATGTCAAATATCAACTCCCCCAACCTGTGTGTGTGTCAAACATTTTGGATTATATACAAGGATGTGTTTACTTTTTGCCTGTAGTAGCTGGAGAGGAAGAGTTTTTAACCTGATCTTAGTGCTGCTGCAGTCCAGTTGCTGAGTAGCTGCAGCTCTTATGTCTGTCACTAAAATAAGTCTCGGGGTTGATGTGTTTATTAAGGTTTTTCAAGCTGCCTGGTTAGGCTGCTTCAGCAGCCAGTGGTGTCACAATGCTGGGATGTCCTAGCCCACGTGTATATATCCTTATTTGTTTCATGCTTGGGAATTGAGGTTCTTCAGTAGATGCTAAGTTAGGGAAATCTTCTTCATTCATATTTTGTTATATTTATAGTGCTTTGTGCTAATGGTCTTGTCTATGATGGTTGCACCAGATATTTGATAAAAATGTATATATAAACTGCAGTTTGTCTAAAACGAAGATCATTCCTTTTAAAAAAAATGTAATCGGGTAATGGCATTACATTTATACTCTCCTGCTTAGAACATCCTAAATCTTATGTATCAAACTTTAATTACTCATAATGCTGTTAATCTGTGGAGAAAAACAAAATAGAGGAATAATTCTTTATTCTCTTTATAAGTTGATTCCAAATAATGGTATTATTTTTAATCCTAGAACAAAACATAATGGCTTTGTCATTTATAATCACTTTGTCTTTTTATGTGGTCTTTACAGCCAGTTGGACAAAATTTCACACAACTGTAATTGTCTGTTGTATTGCTATCTGAAAGACTTTCAGAAACTTTAATTTTTATTTCTGTAAAATTCCATGAAGCAACATTCTTTAGAGTGATTGAGTCATTTTATTAATTGATATTTGCAAAGTGTCCTGTCCATTTGTGTTCATTAGAAGGACTGCATAATAAATGTATTTTATATGGTAAATTTTACTTGCCGCTTAAGGAGAGTTATTTATGATCTAACTTGCTTGATAGTGATTTTTACTTTTTCTTTTCAAAGAGATCATAATTTAAGCAATTTTTGTATTTGCAAATTTAAGATGCATCAGGAACTTTGTAGTGAAAGATACTTTTAGTATATAAATAAACTCTGCACAACTCAACTATGGCATAGTATTGTTATGAAATAATATGATCAGTTGATCCGTGTGATCAGTTGCATCATACAACAGTGCTACTATCATCCTACCATATTAATACAGTTATCAAAAGTAAAGAAGGTAGAACAAAATTCAAGTAACAGACCTTAAAACCTGTCAGCTATGAAGGGGAAGTTTGCATTCTTAATACTACCTTTTACTCTGCTTCACTATGAAGTGTTCCCACATTGACCATCAAATACATTGCCGTCTAAAACATTTGGCAAGTTTGGGCAGCTCATGTTGGCCTCCCAAATGAGTCTTTTGAAGATATTTAAATAATATGTCTTTTCAACATTAGTGAAATCTAAACCTCTGTATTTGGAAAGAAGATGAACCAAATACCAGGTCTCTGTACCAATTCAATAATTGCCAGCATTCATTATTCTTCTGTCTGTTTGGAGGTTTAAGGCTTCTCAAAAACAAGCAGCCCCCTGCTCCCCAACGAAGCTCCCCACCAACTATACACCTGGTGTTTCTTTACTGTTGTGAGCAGAACATCTCTGCCCAACTGTACATCCACACAACTGCATCTCTGTACAACTAAGGAAGGCAAAGGCTGTTTTAAAAAGGATTTATCACAAGTGTTTCACACTTTATTGCATGATCACCATGTAAATATTTAAAAGCTTTTCATGTGGAGTACTGAACCTTATTTGAAGAGGAGAAGGACTTCTGTTCAACAAGTTTTTTGCATTGGCCTAGAATCCCTCCTAGTTTATGGAGGATTGTGAATGTACTTTAGAGAGGAAGTCAGTATTTAGGATTGGGTAGTGCAGCACTCATCAGTCTTTCCTCACTAATGTTAACTCATTTGCTGTGAAAATAGGTCTGGTAGGCTTATTTGTCCTGTACTTTTTATGGTTCAGGGTAAAGAAGACATACCTCTTTCCTTATCAGTGGGTAGGGCAGCTCTTTTACTGCATACATATGTTTTGATAGAAACTTATGATTATTAAATCAGGAAAAAATGGAATTGCAGAACAGCAAAGATTAACTTCATTATGTTGTTCTAGGCCTAAGTTAAAGCAAGAACTTGCTAATAAGTTAAGGTTACTTTTTCAATTAGGGTATTGAATCCGTTTTCCACATGCCAGTTTGTTACTTGAAACTTATCAGCTATTCTAAAGTGATATCAGTCTTTCTCTTTTTTCATGACTTATTTTGTATGATCTTAGTTTTCTTAATATGGTGAAGGAGCAAAAATTTTGAAATCTAGGAGATCTGACAGAAAGAATGAGTATTTTGTACCTACACCTATAATTACTACCTTTGAAATGAAACTAATAAAGACTTGAACACTGTTTTTTAAACTGTGAAATATAGGAAAGTGTTAGGAATTTGCATTAATTTTAATTAAGGAAATGTAAGAAGCTATTTAATTGTTCAGCACTTCTAAACTGAACATGGCAAATTATAATGGGAAGGAGTAATGGAAATCTTAAATTTTCATTTCTTCTGTATTGTAGAAGAAGGCTTCTGATTTTTATATGTGCTTTTAGTTTGTTCTCAAGTATGGATTCCTTTTTTCTTTCACCTGATTACTTTTCCTCTGGTCTGTTTTTGCTGCTCGTTTCTAGTGACGAGTCTGAGTCTGCTAATCTCAAACTATTGTTAACATTGAACTCTTAACTGTCTCTTGGAAGGCATTAGCTTGGAAGCTCTTTATATAGCTAATGTTTATGAGTTAAGTAAACTGTAATGTGCTTTTCCTTAGATTGCTCTCATAATCTAAAGTAAAGCTGATAACATTGTTTCATCTTATCTTTATCTCCTTTCTCCGAAGAATAATCTTTATTTTATTTGCTGTAGGTTGTTTAGTGGATATGGATACCCAGTCTTCTCTTGTCTTACCATTAAATCTTATTGGGATTGACTTTAGCCATCTGTGCTTATTACAGTGTAGTATAAATAGCTTTGTAATACACTAATAGATAATAACAGTAACAGAAACTGCATGGGCTGTCTTGGTTTTACAAGGAAAGGAAAGAAAGGAAAGATGTCTGGAGCAAGAGGTATATTATAAGGGGAAGCTGAATGTAGAAAACAATGGAATATGAGCGCAATTAGAATATCTGTTTTTAGACTAACACCACCAATTCTTTTTTTCTGGCTCCTTCATCTTTATTACTTTATAATCATTGAAGCATTTGAAGGAACTAGCTGCAGAAGGGAGAAATAATAGTTTGGCTTAATATGTTTGCAATTCTTGGCCAGTTTTCAAGCATAACTCCTTCCTTTAAATAGACACTTAAGTTTAAATAGTCGTGTGTCATGTCTGTGTTGTCCCGTGTTGTGTTGTCGTCCCCCCTGCACCCCCCCCGCCAAGATATGCTGAATGAAATAAGGAAATCTTTGAACAGTTTGTTATATTTGGTACCTAGCTTTAGAGCAACTCCTAAGTTTTCAAGCATAAGGAAACTGTTATTCTAACCAAGGGATTTCTATCTTTTCCTATCAGTACATGAAAAGTACTTGTTTGTAAAATAGCTTCAGTTTTGCTTTGTGGATATGTTTCTAATGTAGACCTTTTAAAAAGTCATGACATTGATTTTGCAGTGGTGTTTTTCCTATTGTGTATTTGTCTTAATCTGGCATATTTGAATGTATTTGTAATCGCAGATGAACAGCTGCTTTTTCTGCATCTTGTGTTAAGTCTCACTTTTACTATGCTCAGTGCTAAAAATCTGCCTTGTTTGCCTTAGAAACAGATATTATGGAGGCAGTGGTAGTACATGCTAACATAACTATATCATATTAAAAGTTCTTGTAATTTTCATACTTCTTGAAGTTTAATTTCTGAAAGAGAAGTTTGTGGCTAGTAAGATCAGTGTTCAAAGCTTCACTGGGCATTCTTACCTAATGTATGATCTTTAGTTATTTGTTAGATTTTTTTTTTTAATGATTTTTCACTTTTGCTTTCCCATCTCACATCATTTCACATTGATAATTACAGTAGCGAAAATTACTGTGGGAATTAATGATTTACCTAAGAAAGGTGGTGCAGTGTAAGGTAGCAATCTTGGACACGACACAGGGAGAGCCAATATGAAATTCTAACCCATGACAAAGTTTTTACATTACAATGAGGATGTGATTTCACTGCTCTGTTACTGTCTTCACAAGTGACTGCTTTAAGAGAACGCAATAAGAGAATGGGTTTAAAAGATATAAATCATCCAAACTTTTTGGTATTTTGTCACTTCCGGAGAGTATTGTCTTAATATGTTGTTATTAAAGACTATCCAATGCTTGACATTTTTCTGCAGAAAATTCTTATGAACTAGTTTTTTTATTTTCTCAAGTGATGTGTAGTCATTGGCTCAAAGGAGACTGTCAGTTTGCGGCTTGTTCAGCATCTCTCTAAAAAAGTCTGCAAGTCATCAAATAATTTTATGTAGTGCACTTACACTGGGGTCTGCATACAGCTGAAAACAAACTCCTTTGACATTTTTGAGCTTCCATCGATGATGAAATTCATTCCAGTTGTTAAATCTGTGTAGCATAGTAATGAGAAATTCAGAATTTACTCCTCAGTATATGCTTCTGAGTATGGAAAATGGCCTGGTTTTTTACAGCTGTTTATTAAAGTAGAGGGAAGTTATTAATATGAAGACTGTGGGATGTATATTTAATGATGCATGTATCTTTAAGGATTTGCTGGTGGTTGTGTTGGTGACTGAAACATCACTTTAGCAGAAAACCCAAACAATGATTCTTATAGGCAGAGTCAATTGGCTGGTATGTAAAGTAGCAATGCCAGGAATCCATTGTATAAAGTGCCCTTCCAGCCTTTTGCAGAAGAATAAGTTAACCAGTTTGGTCAGATTTAGGAAGCCCATGTGAAACTCTGGGACCTCTTTGTATTCATAAAATTTAGGGCCAAAATAGACCATTCGATTTGATAATATACTTGCCTGTATATAGTGGCTCATTAACTTTTATCCTGACAGATTGTATTAAACCCAAAGATTCTAGTTGGGCAAAAGTGGTTCAGGAGGCTGTACTGTGTGCTACTGGCACAGATTAAGATTAAGATTTGATCTCTAAGACCTGCAAAGTGAGTAAATTAATTAGCTGCAATATTCCCAGATGATCTAGGCAGCAAATTTATGCTGTTCTGCAGCAGAATAAGGAAGAATACCACTTAAGTTCATACTAATCTGATTTGGGAGTGTTTCTTCCTTTGGCCCAAATATGACGATGACTAGGACTGGTGCTTGACTAATCTTTATACTCATTTTCTGTTTAAAAGGAATTCTATTCTGCCACCTTCGTAACATTTTCTTGTGAGTATTGTCAGTAATTGTGGCCAATTACTTTTATGCAAAAAATCACAAATTATGTTGGAATACAAGCCAATTCAAATCCTAAGGAAGATGGAGAAATGGCTTCTGAATTTCCATTAAGATATTCACCGAGATATATATTCATTGTCTTAATCTGGAGTGTAAGTGTTTAAACATACTAAGGATTATGTAAGCAGCTTTGTTTCCAACAGCCAGGAATAAAAAGCATGAACATTAAGAGCTCAGTAGGTTCATATATTCCAAAGCCAGCAAAGGCCTATCAGATTGCTCAGTGTACTGCAAATAGTGTGCAATATTTCTTATGTGAACTGGATTAAAGCACACTAAGTGCGTATCTGTTTTTCTAAATCTTAATAAATCTAGCATTTCCCTCCTAAACTATTAAGCTGTTTAATTCTTCATCCATGTGCTTATTTTATTTTAAAGTTGAATGTATCTAACTTTACTCAGGAATTCTTGGTAGGCAGTTACAAGCTCGTGTTTTGGTGAACTCTGGTGCTTGGGGCATGAATGTACAGAATTTCTTTACACTAGTAAGAAAAAGACTAATGTTAGGAAAAGAGGCAAGTGGTTCCACCTGTGGTGTGATATTAATGGGCTCCTGGAAAGAAAATATCCTGTCAAAGGGTGCAGGGATGTATGGCCAAAACTTCATTGGAATTACTGCAAGTAACACCTTAACTAAATTAAGTGTAATATGATGATGAATCATGGGATTTTGCTTGTGAGATCTGGAGGTGTAGTCTCATAAAGATGGAGAAGGAGGGATATGCAGAAGTAGACTTAACTATGTAGTCTTGTACTGCAGATTAATATAGACATATAAAACGTCAAAACATTTCAGTGTTCTTCACTAGGACTGAATGGGTATTTATAAACTGGATTCTACACAGCCTTAATCTTCAGGACCTCTGTGCCTGGTTTGGACAAAAGCTACCATACCTTTCTGTCTTTGCTTACTTTTTACATATGCTGAATGTCTACAATTAATCTTTTTTTCCTTTCCTGCATAAAAATGATAGTTTCTTAGGGCATATGAAACTCTCTTTTTTTTTTTTTTTTTTTTTTCCTCCCAAGTTTTCTACATTTGGATTGTAGCATAGCTTCTGTAAGTTGAAGACATGAGTAACATTTTTCCCCAAGGGTTTTTAAATAGTAATGTTATGGAGTATTTGATGTTCAGCACATTGAAAAGTTGAGCTCTTGTGTTTTTTATAATAAATGAATAATATGAATGCATGCCACGTGCATGTGTGAGTGCATGCACACACACATGCACAGGCTAAGCGGTATCTCAGATCAGTAATAATTTAAAGAGGTTTTACTCTGTCTGTCCCTCATGCTGGGGGGCAAAATGCCTCACAGAGTGTTAGAAGTATTTCATGGGTCCAACTTAATCATGTTTGCAGATCTTATCTTACCATCAGATTTTGATATCCCATTGCTTGCAGATCTTTTTAGGGTATATACTGAGAATGACATGGATTCAACAATGTTTGTAGTGTGCAGAATAAAATGGTAATACTGAATTCATATCTCAAATATGCGAGGCAGTTGTCTACAATAGTTTCAGTTCATTGGCTGGAAGAAATACCTAATTTTTTACATGCCTTTAAGTATCACATAAGAACAAGACAAGTATGACTACAAATGTCTAGAGATTTTCAAGAATATGTTTGTGTTGAACTCCAGTTTCTCCAGGAAAGGTAGGCGACGGTATCAAAAATATTTTAATAAAATTTGTGAAATTATTCTGTGAAGCAAAACTGAAGTTAGATTCTAACAGTGCTTATCTGGTTGTAAAATGTGATAATATCGTCCATAGTTTACCTTTAAAAATATCTTTCTTGTCAAACTGATGTTCCTTTAGTTTGAAAGTAAGGGAATCTTTAGAATTTTTTTACAAAGAGTTGGACTGTGACTTTCCAGCCCAGTTTGAGTGTAGTTGGACTATTCAACAGGATGAATGTTAGGAAACTTTTTTCTTAAAATGTTGCAAGTTACTGTCAAACATTAATAATAATGAAAAGTTCAGCTTGTTAATAATATCTGTATAAGACTGTTTTTTCCACAGATATTTCTGCTTTTTGATCTTTATTCTAATGCAGATAAAGGTTAGTAATTTGCACATGCTTAATTCCCACATACACAGATCCTACTCTTGTTTGGATTTAGCAGAAAGAAAATTTTTTACTAGTTGAAGTACTAGTTGAAGCTAAAATTTCTATAGCTGTAAAATTATACGCATTATTTATACAGCTGATTTAAAATATATCAATGTTCAACTTTTACTTATACTGTGATAAAACAAAATTAAGCTTGAAAATCAAGTAGATGTATTTTCACATTTGACAACTGAATTTTTCAGTTGCTTAACTTAGGTAGCTTTAGCCAAACAGCTTGCTCATTAGACCAAAAAACCTGCCAAGAGTAATCAAGCAAAGGGATGAAACAAAAGACATTGTGATTTACTGTTTTATGCTTGGCATTTATCAAGAGAAGTGCTTGATTGAAGGAAAAAGAAGGAAAAAAGAAAAGGAAAAAAAAAAATCTTCATAATGCTGGATTAATTACCATCAT
Source organism: Ciconia boyciana (assembly GCF_034638445.1). Lineage (NCBI taxonomy): Eukaryota > Metazoa > Chordata > Aves > Ciconiiformes > Ciconiidae > Ciconia > Ciconia boyciana. Next base: position 44,217,678 of record NC_132938.1, read on the forward strand.
AAAATTTGAAAAACCTCAGTGATGTGTAGTCAACTAGCCCTGTAATGCCTGAATTGTTATAGGAATTCTTTCAAATAGTGTATTTTTAAGGAGTTTTGCAGGAAGTGAAGCTCTTCTGCTGAAGTCGTGTCGTGTCCGTCCCCCCTATCTTTATCAAACCTTCATTGTGGATTTCACTGTGATAATGTTGTATTAGAGTGGATCTCAATCCAGTTTGTGTGGAATCTTTCCTTGTCTAATCGAGGTCACTGAGAATATGTTCACTGATGTTTGTGAGAGGTGGAGTAAATCTTTAATTATGCCAATCTACTTATTTAAAATCATTATTTGAACATTAAGTCTACAAAACAGACTTCTGAATGTATTTTGCACCTTTGGAAAATGGAAAGAAAGAAAACTTGAACTGGAGAACAAACTAAGCCATCCCTGCAATGACAACTTCTTTTCATTAGAAAATCCTATCTAGTATTCTAAAGTAGAATATATATCAAGATTGTTCTGTGGGTGGTTTTTTTTTTCCCTTTTCTTTTTTTTCTTTTTACTTTTTATTATGTATAAGGGAATTCTTAATTTGTTGCTACTTGTTGGAGCACAGTGGAACATTGTTTCTTTATTTCCTTAAGCTACTGGATTTGATTGGGGATTTTATTTCTCTTTTTAAATGAATTATTTTCCTGAATAAGTTGTTATGTGTTTTATTCTGCCCCCCCCCCCCGTTTGTGAGGTGAGGGTAGAAAACAATCTTCCAGTTTCACTGACCTGAATCAAAATATGTCATTTTGGCTAATTCATCTGAGAGAGTTTCTGTTTGTGTATTTATAGTCTGTGTCTGATTAATTTGCTGCATTGCTTCATGGAGTTGTAGGTAGGTGCCTTTGTGCTGCCTTACATGCCAAGCTTCTACAATGAATTGCATATTGTATGATGCACGCTGCTTTCCCCTCTAGCTGAATCCCATGTTGCACTGTGCAAAACAGTGCAGAGATTCAATTAAATGGGAGGGTGGCAATTATTAAGTAGAAAAAAAAGAAAATTAGACAAGCATAAAAAAACTATGCAGTGCATAGCAAGACAATATTACAGAGGCAAGATTTTCATCCTGTATCAGAAAGGCCATTTATATAGATAATAATACCATTAAAAACTAAAGCTGAATAACCTATTTTGTGAGAGGTATTAAAGCATCTGCTGCATGGCTTAATTCTGTGGGAAATTATAAGAGTTTATGCACTGGGAGGGATTTACTCGGTATTTTTTTCTTTTATCTGAAATGGGATTTTTTTTTTTTTTTAACCCCCCCCCCGATCTGATGCTGGACTAGATTGATCATCTAGAATTAGTAATTCTTAGATGTCCAAAGTAAGGTGCAAATCTGCCAAAGTAAGATTTTATCTTGATTTGACAAGTATATGGTGTTTCTTTTTGTGTCAGAAATCTCACATGAGCAAACTACAGTGTATCAAGAAACCAGGGATCTAGAGTAAATCAAAATCTGGTTTAAGGAAGATATACCATAGTATAATTCAAGCTAACTTTTTTGAAGTTTGTAGTTTGTTCTCTGTTCTTATTATGGTATATCCTGCTCACTCCACTTGTCTTAAGACTTCTGAAGTTCTGTTACACCTGTCTCAGCTTTATTTTCTTACAAGGTTACTGGGTCACTTGATGTTTCCAACATTTGTATTTTTCCTCATCTTTATTCAGATATCTATTAAACTATTTGTTACTTCACTCCTCTGCCTAGGCAACACAGAGATTGTGTTGTATACATTTAAATATTTTCTCTAAACCCAAAGCACTTTACATCACTTTCCTTTTATGAGGGTCACCAGAAAATTAGAAACGAGATAATGATGGAATGAAAATCAAAATTGTATTGCTGTTGTGTCAACTATAGGGATTTGCAGCATGTACATTCTTTGTATGGAGATCTCTTTGATACTGGTCACATTGATAAATGTCCCTGTCTATCCAGCCTTTACACCAGGTTCAAGTCCCTGGTCATTCTTATAAACATTTCAGTGGCAGTGTCCCTGCTCAGAGGCTCCAGACAAGAACCAGTGATTTTATGGCTTCTTTACACCAGTTGAAATTATCTTTATGTATCAGGTATGAAGGAACTGGAAAAACAGGGGTGAAGAAAGAACCCCTTTCTCTTTCAGCCTGGATCTAGATATTCAATATCTCTTCTGTTTTAATAAGTTAAATGCATGAGACTATAAACTCTGAAACTGAAGGTCAACAGTACCAACCATTGAACACTTTGGGGGGTAGTGTTAGTAGACATGTGACTCCCTGCCCTCTTTGAACGTAGATGAGTAGAAAATTGCTCAGTATAGTTGCATTGTATTAGAAATAAAACTTCGTATCTAATGTGACAGAACTTGAGTATCAATTCAGATCAGAATTCCAGATCTTATCATCACTTACACCATGAATTTGGAAGAATTTTTTATCATTCTGTTTGAGATTTAAACTTCGAGTGAGAGTTCAGAGTTGGAATATTTTTGTCCTTTCTGACACTAGACTGTGTGAATCTGTAAGTCTTCCTTCTTGCCTCTTGCAAGTTTAAGTTTCTTAAAGAAGGATTTGAGTGAATGGTGTGCTTGCTTAAGTTAAATATCTATAACAAAAATCTGTTTTATTTCTGTGTGTATTCTGTGGAATTTGACTGTGAGTCTTAGATAACAGTTTCTACTTTTCAAAATACAGTTACTGTTGTATTTTTGTGTTTTTCATTTAGGAGTTGCAATATGCCTAATTTCTCTTGCAAACCAGGGCAATTTGGCAGGGAAAATGTCCTGAAGACAGTGTAGGTTGTTCACTGGGAAAAGGGTTTAAGGAATGATCCAGTTATATGTGATTAAGAGGAGGTTAAGAGCTTCACTCCAATGGCAAGTTAGTTAAGGACCTGATACTGTAATTTAGCTGTGCATTGCTGCTCTGAGTGATTTTTGGCTTGAGCTGTTAGGAACAGGTAGTTGTAATGACTGGCTGGTATCGCTGTTGCCAAGTAGATTTCTAGGACAGGGGAGAATCCCAAAATCTTCTTCAAATGCTATGTATTAGCTTTCCAAGAAAAGTGTGAGAAAATATGAAACAACAGAATACTCTAAGCGTTTTGTTAAATATACAATAGTATTACCCCACCCCAATAACCTTTGCTTTAAAGTTAAAAATAGGTAACACAAATAATGAAATAATTATTCCACATTGTCCTTTGATTTACTGTTTCTCTCCTAGTTTAATGTCCGTATTCGATTTATGTTATTTCCTCTCTATTTTGTTTCTTACACACAGCAATTAAATCAGTACTCTAGAGAGAAAGCTTAAGAATAATTTAGAGGGTTCTTAAAAAAAAAATAAAATCATGGTTTTATGATCACGTGAAAAGAACAGAGTATTGTTTCATGACTTCTTGTTGTGAGAATGGAACAGCACAATTTGTGAGAATATATTTATCCAAAGACATCTGGGTACCCAGAGTTCTTATCTCATTGATGTCTAGTTACCCCAGCTAGGCAACCTACTATATGTGCTTATTTGGAGAAGTGGAATTTATCTGATTCTTTTATCTATCTAGGATTCCTAGTTTATTTCTAGGAGTCCATCTTTTACTACACTAGAAAAATAACTTGCTTATTTCCTTAAAATCTCTTAGTAATGTGATGAAAATAAGACTAAGTGCCAAGTCTTAGTTTTCACAATGATCATTAATGTTTGAACACACAAGTTTATTGCATCCTTAACTATGAAGGATGAGATGGTCTAGTAGACTGATCTGTTAATACAACATCTGAAGATTAATTTTTAGTCCAGTACCATTGATCAATATGATTGACATCTTAGAGGAGTTCTGACACTGGGTTTCTAAGATGAACCAAACTGACAGTGTAGTCATGCTTAGTTACTCACTACTAGGACTGTAGATATTTCCGCACAATGAGTTTGAATTTCTCATGTCCTGAGTGTTCTGTGCTCTATCCAGCAAAGAGTTTAGACCTATGGTTAATTTAAGCCTTATGAATAGGCTTCCTTTGAAATTGCTTGCTGTGTTTCAATTAAGTGAGGCTCTTAGTTTGTGTTAAGATCATTCCTATCTGGCCAGTTTCTTTTTCTGCTCTTCATTCCAATAGGTTTTTCTTTTTTTTTTTTTTAGGTGTAATTTTTGAGTTCGTTTGCTTTTGGTATAGATAGTGCTATTATTGGTGGGCTTGAAATTTGTTTCTCATTAAATATTTTTCCTATAAAGCTTTTTAATAAAATGAACTTCATTTAAAATAGATACCGTTTCATGAAAAAAAAAAAGGATACTTTCTTCAAGTGGAAAAGTTGTATGAGAATTTCTGTGAATCATTGTATATCCTATTGGAGAAAGACATGCTACAGTGTTATTAGGAGCTTTGTTCCTTTGCTGAACATCTTCCATAAGACCTCGATTGCAAAACATGAAATTGAATGGAGGTATGAAGGTAATAAAGCATAGGCTACCAGGGATGAAACTTTTAATTTTTCTGTTGGTAATTTTAAGTTTTTGTTGTTTTTCCCTGGGTTTAGAAGATATTTTCTCCTTATAGCCAAAGGTTTTTTTATTACACATTTTACTAACTACCAAAAATTGATTTTGGTGCCACTACCATTTAAAGTAAGGTATGTAAAGTTTTGAAACTTTGCTTTTCTATGTTGACTAAAATCCCATTTTTTAAAAATTTAGATTAAAAGTGTGCCCTTTGCTTTGGGTAATCATTAGTAGACCTCTCTGGAACATGTAATGACTTAATAAATTCAGAAAGAAATAATGTGGAGAGTGAAATATTCTATGCCTTACATTCCTTTAAATATTCAAAAATTGAGGAATTTGGTTGGTTTATTCATATTTTGTGTTTGATAAATTTCTTAAATAACAGAGACTAGCATTTGTGTTTTGTTAATTTTAGAGCAGAAAGAAAACAAAAGTTGCAGGCATTAATTCTGAGGTGGTCCAACAAGCTACGCCATTATATTTTGGTGGGAGAAAAGATGGAGGTATTGCTCTGCCTGTCCAATTATGCTACTATTATAATATGATCTACATGATTTTTGAATCCACTTTTCTGAGATCAACTTCTTTTTACTAGCATTTAAAAGAAATGTTTGCATTTCTTCTTTTGACTTTTAACAGATGTTTCTCTATTGAAAAACAAAAATTTTTATCCATCAATGTTAGTTGCATGGGAAATTAGATGTTAAATTTAATGGAACCAACACGAATATTCAGAATTAAGTTTTTATCCTGCTTCTGCAGTGACATGTTTTTCTGCACTGCTTGGTGGGGGTGTGTGTAGTATTTTTTGCTGTGTAAAACAATCTTGATAACAAGAAGATTACTTTGACACTTCAGAAAGTAAAACTCTACTACTTTGGAAAGATTTGACAGTCTACTTCACGTTTTAGACAAAAAAGGAAATACTATAAGCTGTCAAACTACATGAAATGTAGTGACTAAAATGTTTTGGATCTTTTTTTAGAAAATGTTACTATCACTACTCTTGTGGACCAATGAAACTTGCAAACTTCTTGTAAAATTAAGTTTCTCATTGTTATGCAATGTAAGTATCAAAACCATAGAATTTGTGGGGGATCTGCTGTGCAGGAGCAAATAATACTAGTGCTAGTTAATATCTGATCAGGTATGTAGAAACCGGTAGATTAATTTCTAGATAGTTATTTGCAGGTATAACTATCCAGAGTAAATACTGTTCTTTTCAGTATTTTAAACTTAATTCCAGAGGAATATACATCAAGAAACCCAAAGTCTTTTCAGTAATTTACGTAGTTTATCTTATTTGGGACAGCTTTGAAGTTTTTACGTTTAACAGTAAAGCTGAAAAAAGGAAGATTGTGTTTAAATTTAAGATGTCACTCAGTTTCTGCAAATTCAGCTATGTACCCCATCTTTTTAGTGTACTTTTCTGTGCCTGACAATTCTATGATATTTCCTTTATGTCTGGACGCACCCCACCCACCCCTGCCCATGACTTACCTCTTTTAAAATTAAACATTTCTATAATACACAAATTGTCAGTTAGTTTATTTTGCACCCTGGCTTGCAGGACATGGATTTTAGATACTTGCCTTATTTGTAAACCTACTTGTTCTTCCATAAATGTGTGTGTGTTGTAGATCATTCACAATAACTTACTGAAGAATAATCAAGTACAGCAGAAGTCAAGGGCATGATCTCAATTTTTTATATCCTATGGGAGCACTTACTATAGGAAGGGTAATAGGAATATCATGACCTATGGGCCAGGTTTCCTCTAGCAACCAAATCCCATAGTTTTTGTGCTTTCATTACAGCTAGAGCTGCTGCTCTGAAGATGCTGTTCTGAACTAGATTTGTATGTTTTTTGACTTCCCTGGGACAGTTTAGTGTTGGTAAAAAAGTGTTTCAGGTTCTATAGGGCTATTGATGAATTCATCAGAAGATGAAAGTAACTTTAGATTGAACACATGTAAAAAGCAGTTGTTTTTTAGATGGAAAATAACCTTATCCAGTGGGAATTCTGTATCTTTTTATTATTAAAAAAAGAAACAGAAAAAAGCAATTTGGACTTTTTTGTGTGAAGTTAATTATTTTCATCAGATCTGATGATTTGCACTGAAATGTTTGAAATTGCAAACAGTCAATTTGTCTTCATCAAGACTATTTTTGTAGGAAACAGTGATATTTATTTGAGAAACTTGATATGAAAAGTTGCATGCTTAAAGAGTTGTAGCATTAAGTGTTACACAACACCATCTGGAAAAAAATCACCGGATGTACTGTTTATATGTGAAAGGTTCTTATGGGTTGTGGTGAATTCAAGGCAGAACTCAGACCTAGGAATGAAAATGATGTACGCTATCAGACTATTGAAAAAATATTGTAAATTACATGATGAAAACTCTGGAATGAAAACTAGGTGTGTGATATATTGCTATTTACAATCCAGTGATATTATGCACTCCTAATTCTTACAGTTGTTTAGCAATGCTAAAAGTTAATTTGTAGTCTATGCATTCCTTGGTTGTTTCTGTCAGTATGTATTCTTCCCTCGCTGCTCCCGTATCGCTGATTTAGTATGAAAGCATACATCATGATACTACAATGTGATTTCACAGTAGGCGTTATATTTCTTGATGGATTTTGGTGATTGACTATATGTAGAGGTATATGTTGTTCTTATGCTTGTATTTAAAAAAAATAAAACCAAACCAAACAACAACAAAAAAACAAAAAAGAAACAACCCGCTGCATATAATTAAATTTTCTGGTTATTAAGTTAGTATTAATGGATTTGGTTGTTTGGTGAATAATTATCTTGAGCATACATAGCCTAATTAAAGGGGCAAAGTATGCTGAATATTTGCTTTCTGTTTTTAAGGAGTAATTCCATGTGCTTTGCATTTTCACATACTTTCCCGTTTGTCTTTATTGCTCTACTACCACGTTTTTTGTATTGTTGTGTCTTGTGATTACTTTCCTGTTGCTTTATTAGATTACTAATGGAACAAAGGAAGCTGAGAAGTTCTCTAGGGGAAACAGCAAAATAAAATGTTGATAAATATACAGCATAAGCACTAGAAGGATATTCTCACTGATGTAAAAAAATCATAGCAACAGCATGGTAATTTCTGCGTAACTGGATTTTTAAAGTCAGTATTATGTGGTTTAGATTCATTTAGGAGCAAAACAATAGGGCAAATGTGCGGCTGTTTGCAGCAGGAGCAGGGGTTTTTTTGTGTGCATATATACGCACATGGTGGATATTTTTCAGCGTAAAGTCCTTTGACTATTAACTATAGGATTGAGACATTAATATTCTCTTGATTTTAGACTGCAAGAAGAAAAAGCAGATGAGACCAGATGTTTGGTTTACTTTTCCTTTAATTCTAATTACAGAGCTAAGCTTGAGGAAAGTATATTCTAGGTTCTTTTTATTGAAGGCCTTGCCATACATGATGTGGCATAAATTAAGTTTGTAGGAAAATTAAAAACTTTTTTTTTTCTTTTGCAGGTAAAATTTCAATTATAAGTTGTTGTAATTTTACTTTAAAAGGACTCTTGCAAAAATACAGACTTGTTAAATTTGTCATATGTACAAATAAACCTTTGGTCTCATATAGAAGTTTTTCATTTAAGTTGGGAAAGTTAGGAAGACTTAAATCAGTTTGTGATAAATGAACAGTATGTTATCCTTGCCATCTCAATTTTAGTGAGCATAGAGAGAAGCTTGGTATTATGTTTCTCCCCAAATGAAAATGGAAGATCTTACTACAGTTCTTTGTCATTCGTTCAGAAAAGTATTTGTCACCAGGGCATCAGTCACTCCTGTGGGCATGAATTTCTACTGAACACTTTTTCTGTCAGCGATGGAAATACACCTTTGAGTTTTATCTTGAAGAGTGATATAAACTACTGATTCAGGTAATATTTTGCTGAAGTCACCAGTAATCTGCTGAATTAAGTCCTGATCACAAAATTGTGATCAACAACCGATACATGTATATGAACATTAGTGTAGCATAAGTAGGGATGGAGAGCAAACTGTAATGCTTTAGCTATTCCTTCTAATATCTCCCTGTGGAGAGACTTAAGGTGCATCTACATGGCAAAATGTTCTCGAGAGATTGTGTGTAATGAGTGAGGATATGGAAGTAATAATAATAATATAAAAATAGTATAGCTCTAGTAATGCAGGGCATTAAGCCAGCAAATTTATCCTGTTTCTGAGCAAAGCCTACAAAAAGCAATATATGCTCACACCCTTATTCATTTTGGTATTTGAATTTGGTGTGCAGAGATGATTTGGGTATATCTATGTGGTACTTTGAACAAAATGTATGGTTATACAACACAGTACTTAAGTGCCTTTGTATGGAGTAGCTTAATATAAAACTCATTTTTACTAACTCCAGTTGAAAAGTTACTGCGGAACAGTTAGTTGGCTTGCTTGTACACAGCAGTTAGTTCATTGAGCTTATTTTTGAGCAACAGCCACTGAAAAAAATTACATATTGTGACTAGTAGGATATGTATGACTTGTTTTCTGAAACAAAAAAAAGTTCAGTGGCAATGTTGTAAAAGTAGATTGGTGATGTGTGGTGATTTGGAGGCAACTGAAAATCACTGCTCTTATCAAAAAGGTTCCAAATATATTTAGCTTATGAATTGTTAAACCTGAAACTTGGAAAAAGTATTTCAGTTGTTGGTGTGCCCAATTTCCTGACTTCGTAACTAAATTTTAATTCAAATGAAGAAGACAGAATATTTGTTTAAAACACAGATTTGGTACATTTCAGAAGTGTTGCTTTCTCTTTCAGTAATACTTCAGAGCTGTCCAAATGCTTATGAGTTCCAGAGAAAGACCCCATGGAGATCAGTGGCTCTGTTTACAAATACTATTCATAAATCAACTATACTGCTATAGCATTTCTGGTATTTCAGCTGTAACTCAATTCAGGAGCCCCAAGGTTTCAAAGTGACTATTTTTTCATTTTCAGAGTACCTGTTTTCTTTGATTCCTTTTGTTGTAGCAACCGCAGTAGGTATGAGAGAAGGAGAGAGTCCTTAATCTATGGGGAAAATTCTTTAGGCATTTTTTTCAGCCATGGTTAACCTCAGCTCTTAACTAAAGGAGTAAGAGCAAAGAGAAGAATTAAATTGGGAGAGGAAAATAAAAGAGTATACACAGAGAAAATTTTAGAATAGTAGGAAGAGATGGGTTTTCCCTTGTCTGTTTCTGACAGTGATTGGAGAGAGGAGAAAACTTCAAGCAGACTGAGTGAAAGCATTGTTTGAGATGTTTATGTCCTTTGCTATGTATGCACATAATATTTAAGTAATTTGCCTGTTTAGCAGCAAAATGAGAGAAGCCTCTTCCTATTGATGTGTTGCTTCAAGGTTCTCAAAGATAAACCAGCCTCTGGAAAACAGAGATATGTGTTCAAATACCTTTTAGAGATGTAATTTAAATTACTTTAGACTATTGCATCTTCCCTTTTCCTGCAAGGACAGATTAGGAGCTCAACCCCAAAGTACCAAAATAAAAGATCATACTCATGTGGGAAAGCATGTGATTGATACTGGATATTGTTGTCACTGTTCCATGACAGCTTTATGATTATGAGAGTATTTAAGACAAGCTTAAGACTCTTTCAAGACTGTTATAAACACACTTACAGAATTGATATTAACTAGTAACTCCTATTCTAATATTATAGTAACCTTTCTACTCTGTTAACTATGTTCCTGTACATTAGGCTCTATTTTCTGTTTTTCATTGTGAGACTATCTGGAAATGGAGGAATTAGTAAGACATTTATCTTTTAAGCCTTTAAGCTTTGATTAATGTGACAGTTGGAGAGGGAGAAATTTTGCAAAAGTTTCCATCTCCTGAAAGGTCATCCCTTATCCACATAATTTGAGTTGTAATTAAAAGCAAGAGTTGTTTAAAAGGGGAGTGAGCTTATTGGATACTACACTTGATTAAAAGGGCAAATCTGCTATCAGTACAAATGCTGTGTCCCAAGTGCCTGGGTTTCCTTCTCAAGAGAACTTTCTCCTATTTTCCCCCCTGTATGAGCCTTTTAAAACCTTATGTGAGTTTATTTTTCCCTCCATCCTAATCATTAAGAGTACAGTCCAGGCAGCGGTAAATTGCTAACATTATCATCAGAGGAATGAAAAGCCTTCCATCTGTAGATGACCATGTTGGTTTTGCTGACTGGCTGTTACCATCTCTGCCTTAAATCAGGTGTGGTGTGTGCAGGGTCTGTGCTCTGTATTGGTACATTGCTAACCGCAGTATCCTGGTCTGATAATTGTGCACATTATTGCAGCTGCAAACAGTAAATACTTGACTTGCTTCTGGTATACCAAGATACAAAATTTGCTAGGGAATGATTTGACCAATATTGTCGTCTTTCCCGCTTTTGTATTTCTTTCCTGTTTCCCTCCCCATCTCTTGCATGCTGAGTTTTTTCTTGTCATTTACTTGATCACATATGGCAACAGTCAGTTGGCAGAAATATGTCATATGTGAAATTTTCCAGCGCTGAATAATTCTAGGTAGGATTGCTCAGGATCAGTTCCACCATAGATAGTTACTGCACTACTAGTGTTTGTTGCCTTTCTTCGTAGCTATGAACATAGGCTTCATGGAGTAATTTTGCTTTAATCCAAATGTCACGTACCTCAAAACTTCATTGCATTTCTCTGTGCTAGGAGGGAAAAAAGTTTCCTGTGATAGGGCAAGAGGAGATTTTAATTTTTATTTCTGAACAGTTTTGGTAGTAGAAATATAAGTGAAGAAAAAAGCTGATATTTTATGCAACCCATCATCCCTCCTCCTAAGCTCCACAAAATCTACTTTTGTCATAATTTGTATCTTTGCCATTGGGATACAAATTCTTAGAACCTGAGAAAACTAAAAGAGCCAGGTCATAAAAAAGTTTTGATAACAAGAATGCTATTTCTCAAGCATGTCAGGATATTGTGCAGTTCCTCATGGCTAGGTACACCTATCACCCTGAAAATTAGGTAGCTAGTAGTGGAAAAACTTTAAGGAGAGACCTGCTTTGTACAGTCCATATATCTTTATGTATTAATTTTTCTGTTAAAATTATTACTGGGCAGAAATAAAATTAGATTATGACTTCCATGGCTTGTGTTGGACTAGGAAAGCCGTTCACTGCCAGGACACATACCATGGTTCCTTAAACAATCAGAAATTTCTTTCCCCTTATTTCCCTTACCTAATTTCTGTCATTACATTTCTGATATTTCTCTTCAAGTCTTTTAAATTATGAGTGTTATTTTCACCAAGGCTTGAGGCTAGACATGTAAATTGTATTTCCTTAGGAGTAGTGGAGAATGTAAATTAGATATTGCCGTATTATAAATGGAGATATTGATTCCTTTTGTCTAGAAAAAGGATATCAGCATTAAAAATACTTCAAAATTTTTGTTTCAGGGAAAAAAGAACAAATGTAAATGAACTATTTTTAGTAGCTTGCAGAAAGCTGATTCTGATGGAGGTTGAATTAACTGTGGTAGCAATGTATTGCTTCTTTTTGTTTGGAGTTTCTTAATGTTACAGCCTAAAACTACTATGTAGATTTAAAATTCCACAGTGCTGCATCTGGAAGAGAAAAAAGTGTCTTTTTTTTTCTTTTTTTTTTTTCTTCCTTCCCAGAAATAGCCACATTTGGAAAAGTTCAGTTATCTTTGGGTAGATTTTGCAAAATGAAGAAAACTTGTTCATTATCCTAGGTAAAGCACTACTGGGTTTGTGATAATCAGGGTTTCCTTGCTTAACCAAGTAACTATTGGGAAGTGAAACTGAGATATTCAGAAGGTAAAGCTGAGACTCATCTTGCCTAACTGTAATCGTTTAGAAGCTTAGCATAAGCTCATTTTCCGCAGACTTCCTCTATAGTAAGTGGAGACAGATGTCTGCTTTAAACAGTTTTTTGTTGTAATTTCGTGTGTGATGTATCACCCTTTCGAAGTGGTCACCTTTTTCTGTCAGGAAGGGTAGTTGTCATAGATGCTCTGTACTGATAAAACAGCTAGTTTTTAAATTATTAAAATTAGATACAGTTAGTCTGTATTAGATCAAGACCCAAATTATAGATGTTTTGTACAAGTGGATGGAAAGGCAATTCCTTTTTCTTCTGTAAATTCAGTCTGTAATAAAGTATAGAACCTGCATGTTAAAGAGTTGCTTTATGTATTTTAGTTTTCCAGTGAAGCATTATACTGTTAAAAAAAAAGTAAAAAATTTAGCCCTGATATGTATAGTTATTATGTAGTTAGCTGACCTTTCTCTAAAACCTGTTACTCCAAACATTTACTGAAGCATAAAGATCATTTTGTCTCAGTATTCTTCCACTTCCAACTGGGTTTAAGGTTATTCCTTAAGCATAAGATAGACTTTCGGAGTTCTTCCCCACAGGGACTTTTCAGGATTTTTGTTTCTTTTCTATCCTTTAATTTCAATAAAATTGTTGATGACTAGATACCCTTTTATGACCACACATATGTTAGAGAAGATGCATTATATACTTAAATTATTTCTCAGATTTTTCACAGATGTGGCTGATTTTCAGATTAGCTTGTTTAAATGTGAAATATTGCAGTGTATTTTCCGTATGGTGCAGGACTGATAAAGAGCAGGACCTGAAATTCTTGGAAATCTTTAGAGTACTTCAGTGTGCTGTGGACCTTGAGGACAAAGTGCGGATTAACACACTCAGTGGCTATGAACGTCTCGTAACACACTTTTTCCCTGCCCTGCATGCGATATGGTGCAGTACTTTCTCTGAAGTAGGTGTAGGCGTATATATTTTGTCAAGAATTCTGTTTCTGCGGTCCTGCTGCAGTCTGCAGAGCAGGTGCTACTTTCTTCAGGGAGATACAGAAAGAACATTCTTAGGTGTGGTATAGTTTGTTAAGGAAGTGTAGCTGTATAGCTGCGAATTGCTCTTCTGTCACTCAATGAACCACATCCATTTATTTTCAGTGGTTTCAGGGAGAACCTTCAAAAGCTGCTGATCAGAGTAACAAATCGAAGGAGCAGTAGTAAATTCTGTAGAAAAAAAGGAAATGAAAGCAGATGAGGTCAATGTTTAAAAACCCCCAACTTCATAAATGAAGTGAAAATGACATGAATATGAGGTATAATATGCAGATATATCCATGCACAGGAAAAAATGTTCAGCAAAAAAGGGAAAAAATCTGAAAACAAGTAATGAAAAAAACAAAACAGCTTTGTGTATACTAGATGTCATAGTCTGGTTATCTAGGGATACATTGTATAGTATTTATAAAGTTGCTACTGTACATACAAAGAAAAATTGTGAAACCTGTAAGCTTTGCACTGTGACTGTTTTTGAGCCTGAAGGAAAAAAAAAAGAATTGCACAATGTATTAAATTTACCTATGCAGAGCTAAAAGCTTGGGACTTGACCCCAGAATGCCCAAAACATTTGAGAAAATGGATGTGATGACTATTTCCAGCATGTTTTCTGAAATGAAACAGCTTTCGTTGTAAACTTTTTTTTTTCTTGTCCTATATAGCCTTAGCCTGAGAGGCAATGAGAGTTCAAAGTAAAAATATTCTGAATGTAGGGTCTTACCTAAGGGACTTTGTTTTAGAAGAGGGGTGAGGGTGGGGCATCAGGCTAAAAAAGCATTTTGGTGGCTCATTAACACCTGAAACGTCCTGACTAAAGGCATTCTTTCTCCTTCAGCCAAAAGAGAAGAGGCAGCTGTCTGTCAATAGGTGTTTGCAAGTAGTTCTTTTAAAAACATTAACTGATTGAATATGTTTTCCTAGCTAGTCAAAAAGTATTTTATTGTGGACTATGAAAACTCTTCTCTTCAGCTTGTAAAATTAAAGTGATTTTGGGCCACGGGATATACTCAGGAAAACATTCTGGAAAGAAGAATCAAAAGTAGACTGTTTTATATGAATGGGCTATGTAAAATACTTTTAAAAAGTAATTTGAGTGCTTTAAAAGGAAGCTTTATTTAATGGAGTAAAGCAAGCAAAGAAATTTTGAGCAGCTGGGAATAAGTAAGTGCTGGTTTTGAATACAGGGTAATGCTTTTAAAAATTCTTGAGAATTAAAAATGCTGGTCTGTGTTGTGCAGAGGAATTAAGATAACGATGACATGATCATAATTGCTTTTGCATTTTAAAAGCAAAGGATAACTGGTACTGCACACTGGAAGAAAATTTTAGTTTACTTTTTTCTTTAGAGTTCCTTCAGATAAGCTAGATATGTTCTATTTTTTGAGTGTTACAGCAACCTTTTAAAAAAAATCTTACTCGGATAGGAAGTGTTAATTCCAGATCCTGATCCCTCAGTCTATATGAGGTTCAGTTAAAGTTGATACTCTTGCCAGTTTGTTTTTCAATGCTCGTGGAACATCACTTGTGAACAAGCATAGAGGAGGATCCAAGTAGGTTTAGTCCCATCTTCCTATTTTCTTCAGTGAAACTGGAAAAAAAAGTAGTATTTGTATGGGGTAATTCTTTCAGTTCTTTCAGTTCTTTCATTGTATTTTGTTTAAAACCTTCAGTGCAGTTTCATAGTAGTAATTTAAAATAATTGAAATTACAGTTGTCCTTACAGAGAATAGTTAATCCACCCTAATAGGAAAACAGTTCTTGTATGTATACATTGTTCTAATGTCATATGGCAAAGTAGTTTTACTGTAAAGCAGTTTTACTCTTAAGTCTGACTCCTTTTTAGTCAAATTGAATGTACCGTCAGGTCTTAGACTTGTGAGTTCACCTATATTGGCGTAGCCTAAAGATGAGTTCTCTAGTTTTTGGCAAGCCCTGAGCTCTGTTTGGAGAGTTTGTGTCACGCAGAGCTGTGACCATCTGGTGGTAGATGTTTTATTTCTCCTTCTGGAAGTATACTTTGTCCACTGAACCTAAATAGTCTGTAACTCCTTTGAAAATAATTAACTCTAGTTCTGAAGAGCCCTGGCAGTCCTTTTTATCTAGAATGCTCCTATCCTCTTAATAGTAACCTGGGGAAAAAAAGCTTGCTTTCTTTAGACAGGAAGCCTTCATCTCTCTTTGTATACTGAACAATACATAACTGTCTTTGGGAGTTCCTGTTTTGGGTCTTCACTGGTTTGGAGGAAAAAGTTGTATCTTGTATCCTCATTAGAACTCAGACTATCCTTAGAGCCGAGAGTCTGGTATGGTTACTTCACTGCTCTTGAAAGTTTTGTTGAAATTAAGCCACTTAATACTGTTCTGCTTCTTTTTGCCTTTCTAGAGAGCCTTTCTCTTGTTAACTTAAGACAATATAATTATACAGAAAGTACGCTAATGACTGGGGTGTTAGGAAACTATTATAGGGTAGCCTTAAATTTCTAAATGATCATAAACAGGAATAATTCCCTAATTATTTTAGACAATTACTCTTGGGTAAGTACAGAATTAAATTATTTATCTTTTCAGTAAATGTTTTAATTGTTGTTTCTTGTAAAGGACAAAGGCATTCTAAAATCTAGAAAAAAGTATCTTCAATTTTACTAACACAAATTGTAAGTTTAATGACTAAGGAGGTAACACACAGTTCTTTCTTATTTACAGTTGTGTTTCATTGTATTGAAATTTATGGTATGAAAATAATCCTGATGTACATGCAGTGGCTTACCATTTGAAAGTAAGAGCTTGCTGGCATTAGTGGCTTTGTTTATTGATGAATGGGAGTATTTACTTTCAGATAACAGAATTAAGAGTGTTCTTGCCATGACTATATAATTTCTTTTTATACTGTCTTAAAACACTGTGGAGAAATTTTCTGGAAAAAAGAAACTTCTGAAATTTATGAACTAAATATATGGCATACTTATCAGCCTTCTGTCTATTTTTAACAAATTTATAGGAAATTGCACTCGTCTTAAAAATATAATCAGTATTGCTAAGATGAACTCCAGTACTACTTTTGTATCTAATGTCAGTGGCCTGTTTCTTGTTCTAGATTGTCGTAGATGAATCTGAATTCTAAGGAAAAGATTGCTTTTGACTATGTGTGCAGGTATGTTTTTCTTGATAAGTGTGTATCTGTTCAAGAAGAAAATGTGATTTTTTTGAGGAACATCACAAAGTCCTATAGAAAGGAAGGAAAACAATGCTGAATTTCTCCTGAAAGGAGAGAAATGTATGGACAATTTCAGAAGGTAGTTTAAAAAACAAACAAGTTATTCTGATGCCGGAATTAATGTCACTGGTAAAGAAACCTTGAATCACGATTAGTAAAATGGCTTCTCCACTGATAACCAGTTGGATCTTTATATTACAGAATTGTGTGAAGACAAACCAGGCAGATATTCTTAGGTGTTTTTTTCCTCCTCTTTTTCTTTTCAGTAGCTTATATTGCTGGAAAGTGTCTGGCTTGCAATCTTGTTTGTATGTAATAAAGGTATACCGGGAAAAGGAAGACTTTGTGTAACTTGTGTATCCAAAAATCTGTTCTTCTATGACAAAAGGCTGTCCATTTACTCCACCATATGCTCAAGTATCAAAACTACTTAAGAAGGAAATGCAAAAGCCACAAAGGCATAATGCTGTCATTTCAAAATGATACAAAGGCACTTCAGAGCAGCAAATAATATTACAGACATTATCAGCATTGCATCAGTTCTTTCCTCCTTAAACTCTTTTACTATACAAATCAAAATAATCTGGTATTTGACAAAAGTGATCTAAGGCAAAAGATGCTACTCATCTCCAGTATAGTTAAAATGACTGCAACTGAGGAACATAATTATTTAATCGCTCCATCCACAATTCCCCAATTCATCTATAAAATGTATCCAAAAAGACTTTGTAATTTTGGCACTGTGCTTATTGCAGGCTATTTTAAACTAAGTAGTTGGCTCAGGTGCAATAGTATGCCTTATTATGCATAAGTCACTGGAAATCTTGTTGTGTTTTTTTTTTTTTTTTGACTTAGTTGCACATAAAAGTCCCTTTCCTTGGCTATATTATACGGAATACAACAAAAATATTTAGAATTGTTGCTTTAGCTGGTAGGCAGTCATTAGAGGGTAACAGATATTCTCATCTTGCTTTTGGTCTTTCCAAAAGCTCAGGCAGCTGTCTCTGTGCATTTATTTAGTGTGTGAGGCAGAATTGGCAGCTTATTGAGTGTTTGCAATCAGAATACTTTTGTTAGACGTGACAATAATGGGGCTGCAGGATTGCCTAGAATCTTCATCGGGATAAACTGTTAATGTCAATGTTGTTTGCTGAAAATATGGGCTTTATTTGCCAACTCTTGAAGTCTTGAGTCCTTTTTAATTTTCCTGTACTTTAAACTCTTTTTGCAAAAGAAAGCCCCTTTGAGAATCTACCCAACCTAATTGGTTTAAAAAATGGGTGACAATAGCCCTGGATTTGATGAGAAGTATACAGTTGATGCATATATTTGTTTCAGACTATTGCAATTTGGGGAGAAGAAAATGGAAAGGAATTTTTTTTTTTTTTTTTAAAACAACTTGGTGTCCTGTTGCACGCTGGTCAACTTGATGTGTTGCTGTTCAGAATCACAGAGAATCACATATTCTCAAATAATGCTTATCCAACTAAGTATCTACCTAGAACTGAAAACTGTGAAATTTTTAGTGTGGTATTTCTGTGCAGCACAGTTAGACCTGATACCGTACAGAAATTTGAAAGGGCTTCTCTTGTCATTTGACAATTCAGTAGCCACTGTTTATTTCAGGTTTGTTCTGTCCTGCTATGAGTTTCTTCATCAAACTCTACCAAGAAATGTTCGCAAACACTCTGCTGAATCAAGTTCTCTACACTTAGAGGTGTATAGTGGCAACAATCTGCTTTTGAGTGGTAGTTGTCAGTTACCTATACAGACAATTTCACAAGTGCTTTTGAGAAACTCCAGTAATTTTCTCTGGAGTTTTCTGTTTTTATCTTCTGATTTGCTGAAGTCTAGTGACATAAATCAGCCTGTTATTTCTGTCCTCCAAAACTGCCTGTCCTCCTTCTGCACCATTTTCTCTTTCCAAGAGATTAAAGAAGTTACATTCTTTTTGTTTTTAAAATATCTTAAATCTGGCTAAAGTCTGGATCTGTACCAGTGGTTTGTTAGACACTCAAAGGTACGTAGCCAGAAACTGTAGGAGGAATACCAAGTTAACAGCTACAGTTGTGTGCTAAACATATATGAGGGGTTAGATGAACAACTGAAAAAGTAATTGTAACATACCTAATGCCTTTTTAATTATACTGATCCCGATGTGCATTCTTGTTCTCTCCTCTAAAGGTAGCCAAGGTTGGAATTGACCACCAGAGGGCAAACTAAACGTACATGCTCCCCTCTTCTATATGTTCTTGAAAATCAGCTGCAATTGTTCATGTCAATATAATTTGCTTTTTCTCTACAGTAATTGTAAAGATTTTTTCAAGAAAATGTTCTTTTTCACTGAAGAGGCTGTATTATCTTGGCTCATTGTGTGGCAGTAATAACCTGAAAGACCAACTCTGAAACAGCAAGTAGCTGTTCAGTAGGAATTATATAAAACATGAACAAACTAGTTATACATCTTACTGCTACTGGGTTTTGATGGCATCTGTAAGCAGAAGATAGTCTGTGAGTCTTTTGCTTCTCCTCACTATCTGAAAGAACATTAATCAATATGAGGGTATCAAAGAGGCTATTCTGTGTACAATAGGAAGTTTTTAGTTGTGTAAGATTGGAATGAACTATTCTGAAGTCCCTTTCCCCGATACTGGAAACACTGACATTCAAAGGGAATTTTCCATATGTTTGAAACAAGATAAAACTTTGGTGTTCTGTACTTCAAAACAGTTCCAGGAGTTTCCTTTTACACTTGAGTAGGACTTTGTTATTTGCATTCCCTTTAGATCAAACCAGTTTACTAGGTAAAATTTTAGGAAAGTTTTGGCTGAGGCATATACTGAATTGGTTCTCAGTTTACTTATGAAAGATGACACATCTCAATGTTTATATATTTTTAGGTCAGTAGAAATAGACACAGAATTTATTTCTTTAAATAATTATGTACAAAATTAAAATGTATTAAGAATAAATAAAAAATCCACTCTGAAATAACCTTTTGACTGTTTAACAAGAAGGGAATTGATTATAGTCACTAAATTTAGCAGCTTAAATTGAGATTATCTTCTGTCATTGTGTACTGATAGATATATTTTAATTTTAACTTGGCTTTCCTTTAAAGAATATCCTTCCTATTTGATATAATCTTATGGCTGTCAGATCAAATAATATGTGTAATGAAATGCCTTTCTTGATGGAATGGGACATTACAGTGACTTAATTTAGTGTCAGTTTACACACTGATTTTAGAATATAGGTGAGTGCACTTTCTTCCCAGTGTTTTTCAATAACAAACATTCTGTTTGAATTCAGGCTTCTTGGCCATGGTTAATTTTATTTCATCAAAACTTCAATATGGCCTGGATCAAACCTTTGTGAAGGTAGATGAGGTATTGCAGGATAGAAGGAAATGCTCTGACAGGTTCTATATTGAGTAACTTTGATTTGCAGAAATTTTGGATTTAACCCTCATGTGAATTTTAGCTCTCTTGCAAGACAATGATTAACATGGCCAGTATGTTTATCATAAGATTTATCTGTCATTCTTTGACAACATTTTAAAATATATCTCTTACATTTGTTCTTTGGGATTCATATGACCTTGTAGAAAGTTTGGATTGGGTTCATTTAGAATTGCTCATTTTATAATGAGACCACTTAACAGGTGGAAAATGATCCTGAAAATAAAAAACTTGTAAATTAAGTATTTGACAACTTTTAAGTGGATGTGTTTTGTAGATGGTATGTTGTAACATAATTATGTTTTTCTTCTGTCTGGTAGAGGGAAACTTTGAAGTTTTACATCTATATACACATACCTACTAAAATGAATTATTGTAAAGGACTGTTTTCTTTAGTGGCAGTTTGATATATTTTCCACAACATCTTGACGATATCCATTACACTTCACAACGCTTTTCTTTTGAAAGAGTGAGTGGGCAAGATGAACATGTCACTGTGTGGAGGTGTGTCCCTGAGTCATTAAAAAAATAAAAAAAAACAGCAAAAGACTAGAAACTCTCTTACAACAAAAGAATGGCAAGCTTCACACATTTGTTTCATAAAGAAAAATATGTACATTCTTGTACATACAGAATTGATTCTAAGGCTATTTCAGACACAGGTTTTTTTTTAATTTTTTTTTTATCGTGTCTCCAGAGGTTGGATGCTGTTCTGTAGCAGTGCAATTCAATGCTGAAGGAAGGAACAATCTCTCAAAAGTCTGTAGAAGAGGAGGAAGCCCCTGAAGTCAGCAAGCACAGAAAAAGTGATCTTAATGCCAGATTTTTCTAGAAATTGTGTTGCGACTTGTAAGATGGGAATCAAAACAGGCAGTGTTGTTCAGGATTTAGTTACTCTGTTTAAAATATTGATTATTCACCTACATTTATTCCACTTAACGGCTCTAGAGAGAAAGTGTGTGTGTTAAACCGCATGTAAGTGAGAACGTGTGACTATGACTGTTCTTAAGGGAAAGAATAACTTATGAGCATAATGACTCCTCTTTTATTGGTGGCTACAGTTTTCAGTAGGTGGGGTTGGAAGCCAGAAAGGTGAATGAAAGGAATTTTTTGCTTGGAAATGTCAGCTTTTCAGAAACAATTTCTACATAACAACATTTCCCCACCTTTTACTTTCCAGAGGCTTTTGTAAAATACTTGTTTGCGTCTCATCTCTATGGTGGATCAAAGAGCTTAAAGACTTATTTGATAACATTCAATGCTTTTTTGCTTTTTCAACAGAAGTTTGTTACCTCAAAACAAAATTCGGTTGGATTTGAAGGAGGTTCACTCGAATATAATCCAGAATTAACTGACTTATATTCATAGGTTCTGATCCAGCCTGATTTAAAAAAACAAACAAAACAAAACCAAAAACCAAAACACCCCCCCGCAACCAAACACAATAAAAAAACCCAACCACTCCCCCCACCCCCCCTACCCCCAAGGTTTCCTAGGTTTTACTAAGAAAAAAAACCTAGTAAATGCTCCCAAGTAAGTAGGAAATGGAAGTAAATCCTTCCAAGTTACTGATATGCAGTAACCCATAGTGGCTGCTATTTGTGAAAGTCTGGTCTCTCTTCTCCTTTTGAATTAAAACACAGTAAGCATGAGAAGAATAAAAAAACCTGTCTGTTATTTTGGCAAATTGCTGTAAAGGTGAGGCATACTGTATGTACAACAATGTATATTTTGTTTCTTTGCTTTTTTTCAAAGCAGATGAGCACATGAAAATACTCTGTATTCAATATATACACTTATTTTTTTAAACTTTGAACTTCTTATTTTAATAGGAAATTTTGGCAGCATTCTTTCAGAGTTTCCACTAAATTGCCATGAAATCCCCCAGAGCTGTTCTGTAGCATGCAGCCTTGCATTATAGGAAAGAATTGACTATGTTACAATTGGAACAACAGTCTCTATTAATTTTCATAACTTTATAATAGTAATGTGGGAGATAATTTGTATTAAGGCATTATAAAATTTGGCAATTTTAAGGAAAAATATTCAGTCCTATTATATTATTATTTAATTTTTTAAAACCAAAATGGTGGTTTTGGTACGTGCAACTGAAGGAGGCATACCTATGGTATTACATAGTATTCTTTCCTGAATGAATATTGAAACATGTTTTAGAATTCATTTAGAAGTTGTTTTTTTCATGGCATTGCTACCAACTCCTGTCCTGTTTGAACTCCCATCTGTATTAATAATACACATTTCTTTTCCCTCTCCCTTCTTTTCCCTCAAACAGACTTGGCCTACCTGTTCATGATGTTCTTGAACAGATGTAGGAATGTAACTCCATATGGCTCCTAGAGAGAAAAAGTATTTTGCAAGGTAACTGCAAAAATGGGAACTTTCTTGGTGTATTACTTGTGTTTCATGAACAGAGTATAGTGAACAACTCTAAGGGAGGTGATTCATAACGTATCAACTGAATTATTGAGATGAATGAATTCCCCAAAAGTGTTCTGTTCGCACATCAGCAGAGGGATTTCCAGATGCATCAGAAAAACTGACATAGATGGCTTTCCTTTCACTGCCTTTTCTGTTCCAAACAGAAGTTCTTGCTGCCTCTGCATGAGATAAGTAAGTGATGGTTCAAGGATGGAACATTGGAAAGAAAAAATGCCTTTTCAATAATTGTATTCCTTATGACTACTCTAGTTTATATTAAGTCATAACTGCTTCAAATATGGTGTTGACAACTTGAACCTTAATGACTTAGGATGCATGTTGTATCTCTGTGGTAGAGTTCTTTTAAAAAACTGATATTTTCAAATAATCCTAAGCAATATATTGTTCTGTCCTTATGAACATATGTTGTATATACAACTATGTGATACAGCATTTTTTGAAGGTAATTTTGCTTGTTTGTTTAACAAACTGTCTTACTTTCAAGGTTTGTTGTTATTATTGTTTTAGTAATGTGTAGTTAGTGAATTATAGACTGCACCTTAATGAAGTAATTATTGTGGGAAGAAGAGTCTGCATCCACTTTATAATTGTCTTTTGCTGGTTAATACAATCAAATTTATAGTTACACCCATTCATTTTTTTGTGTCTCTTCTCTAGGGTCTTTTAAGTGGTTTGGTCTATAAATAAACCAGTTGGTCTATTTGATCTTGTAAATATTGTGGGGATTTAAAGTTTAAGGTCTTCTCAAGGTGGGGGGGGAGGGGGGATGGGACGGGACAACGATCCCAAACAATTCCTTCATTGATAGACAAACCCACGCATGTGCAAGGTTGCCTATTGCTTTTTACAATGCTGGCTATTAGAAGTCTGTTTTGTAATTCTTCCACATCTGAACTGAATCTGGAGTTTTTCAGGAGTCACTTAGCAACCATTTCAGCTTCTAATAAAACATAATTGGACCTGATCCTTCTGCAGAATGTTATCTGAAGTAACTATATCAATGGCTCTGGAATATTTTCTACACAAGTAGCAGAGTTGAGAGAGGAAATAAGATTAATTTTTTCTTAAGTTATGCAAGAATAAGGTTGTTTGGAACCAAGATATTCAATCCATATATCAAACATTAGATATATACGTAACATTTAGATTCTGGTAAGATTGCATACAAATTTCTATATTTCAGTTCTCTCAGTATTGCTTTCATAATCAAATAAGAAGCTTTAAAGAGTAGGTAAAGTGTATGACAAATATGTGGCATTGAAAGGCTCTGAAACAATAGCAGTACAAGACATCAAGGTTGGAAAATGGCTTTGGGGTGACACATTCATGATGTAAAGCTGTTTACCTATGTGTGCTTTAAGGGAAAGGTATGTTAGGCAGACAACAGTTGACCGAAGTTAAGACACATAGAGTACAACTGGGTTACCTAAGCACAGCCATCTAGTTTCAGTTTAGATGCTGTAAATTATTGTCTGCTCTCCACCTGCCAGTCCAGGAGTACAAGTTTCCCTTGAAATATTGTGTCAGGTACAACAGCCCCATACAGTTGTGTAGAATCTCCTGGGTAACATAATGTTTAGGCAGCTGCATCCCATCTCAAGTCCTAATACAAACTTTTTCATAAGGTAAGCAACAGATGAGAAGTATGAAAAGCAATTTTTAATTTGCAGGGTGAAATCTGAGTATCATTTGTGCTTCTGAAAGCAATACCAAATAGAGAGATTGAGTTAGCCCTACACAGTCTTTAGTACCTTTTCCTTGAAACATTCTAACTGATTTGAGGACACTGTTGAGTAATAAATAGCATTTGTAAGTATTTGGACCAGCTTGTAACCTTCGTCAGTCAATTACCAAGTTTATGTAAGCATTTTATAGCCAGGAGTCAAAAGTTTCCCTCATACACCAAAATGGTATCCACGGTATGAAGCAAATTCTAAATCTCAGGTTATTGTTTTGTCTTGTCTATGAAAACTATCCTGTTTTATCAATCCACTCTTGCTTGTCAAGATAGGTGTTAGAATAGTGTGCCTAGTTCTGGTGCCCTCATCGCAGATGAACAAGTTTGTATTGTGACCCCTATCCTCCCGTTTAAAGTTTCCCTTTTTAATATACTTGGGGATAGCTATTCTGTTTGAATTGAACTGTAATTCTTGTTCATAGATTTATGTCTTTGTATGAAACTTGTTTGAAACATACACTGTTTGCTTGTGGAAGGCAAGCCAATGATACACAGCTATAGAGATGTTAAGCTACCTGTTGGCTTGCCTTCTGCATTATTTCTTTCTTGCTCTTGTTTTGGCTATATTCTTCTCTTTTTTTAAGTATAGAATATTGAAAAGATAAAAATTTTATATGTGGTCAGGAACCTAATGCTCATAACATCCTACAAGAAGTAAATCTCATGCATGCACAGTAATAACTTACTTGTATGAAATATGTGTAGGAATGTCACACAAGTTGAGCTCAATGTCCATCTAGCCCAGCAGCCTATGTCTGATAGTTGCCAATAACAGGTGTCTAAAACAGCAGATAAAAGCAGAGAAGCAGTTAAAGATCCTTCCTCAAATTGCTTTTCCATGGTCTTAAAAATATTAATTTATTTTCTGAAAATCCATATTGTTATGGTATCTTTCTATATTTCTGTAGTGTGATATAGCTGCTCCCTTTTTTTTAATGTTCTGTTGTGCCTTTCATGGCTGTAGTTGCAGCCTTGGATGCAATTTACTATCCTATTGGTGGGATAACTTTTAATGCATATTCCAGACCTTGTCCCGTGCAGATATTTTAAAAATTAAGAACAACACTCCACATAACTCAATTACATGAACCATATCTAATCCATAGTTCCATAGAATTTAACCAGGAGCTGACTTGACCTTCTGGTTAAAATAGATCAGATATCTTGTTACTTTTGAATAGAAGGTATTTTACCAACTTTGGCTTCTACCTAAACAAGGAACAAAAAAATATAATGGATACTTTTGACTCTGAATTTTCAACAGTAAATCAACAAACATTTCCATCTGATAATGAAGGAAAAACATATTTACGGTTTTATTTTTAGCTTAAATTACTTTAAAGATTGCTTCTGCTTTCCTTAAGTTTGACCATATATTTATCCTTTTTTCATCCTCATCAGTTGTTTTTTATTTCCTAGCACTTGATTTGTATTTGTGGCTATCAGTGATCCCTTTTTGCTACTTTTGAAAACTAAAAAAAAATAAATTAGTTGTCTTTTCCTCGTATGCTAAAGGGGTTTTTAACTGTTCTGAATGGCTGTGGGATTACCACTGTTTGGAAATCAGTGATGTTCTTAAAGAAATCTCAGTTGTCACTTACATTGCTTGTTTGGGTTTTGTTGTGTACCACTAAAACAATTCTAACAATTCTGATCAAGCTACAATCAATTCTGCATTTTTTTTTTCTTTACCTCTGGTTAACAGCTGTTTTAGTTAGATGCAGTGCTTTCTAATTAGGACATTACCATCTGTAATACTTAGAAATTCTAAAGGTGTTTGAATTCTAGCAGTGCTGTGTTTTCATCAGATTATCAGATAAGAAAAAGGATAAAACAACAATTTATCAGAGAATTTGTTAACTGAGTTACCATAGCTCTTCACATCCTATAGCTCTTCGTATCCTACCCTCCTATCATTCTCATGTATTCTATCCTCTAATCTTTAGCCTTCAGTAATGAATAATATTATGATGCATATTTTCAGGGTGAACTTGATAGTTGTGTTGAACTTAGCTCTCATTAGGTACTATTGTGGTACTTTTAATTCACTTTTATTTTTTTGGTATGGAAATCTCTTTTCAAAGAAACAAAAAACTGTGGATTGTTGTAGTCATGACTGAATTTACAGTTTACTGGTTATTTTTAGGCATTTTTTATAAGGTAGGCTCTCATACTTTCTCTTTGCATCAAATTTACTAGAGTATTGCTGCTACAATGAACAGGACAGACATATGCAGCAATTCAGGTAGAAAGACAAATGAGTATCTCTAGAAATACATTCAGACATGGGTTGGTCCATTGTATTCAAAGGCAAGTTTCACTCTTTTGTCACAAGAATTTGAGTTGGAATCATTTTATACAGTGCTCTACATTTTTAAGCGGCATACGCTGGCTAAGTATTGTTTTTTCTCTTCACAGATCACTGATCTTAAAAAAATTAACATAAAGTAATATGAAATTTTCTGATAATGTAGGGAACACTCAATAAAGAAAGGAAGGAGAAAAATTTCAAAATTACTTTAAAAAATGGGAAGTGTGATAGTTAAATGGCCTATTAAATTCATTGTAGAGGAATCTAAAATAATGAGGCCATTGACAAAACCTTAGCAGATATAATGGGCCCTCAGTGGCCATATGGTACAAAACAGTGAGTTTGTGAAATGTGGAATAATGGTGGATAAAAGTCTTAAACTTTGTAATGGTGCCTTATGTCTCCAATTTTGGAACACAGAGGCTTCAAATAGGAGACAAGAAACAATTTTACAGGTGATTTGCACAATCTTAAGGTTACAAAATTAGTATTCTACACTTTTGCTCCTTTGTTTTTCTTTCTCAAGAAGAGCATTAAATAAATGAAGCAAAAGACAATGTGTAGTTTTCAGTAACTCCAGTGTAATTCGGATGATGAGTATGTGAAGTATATTTTTGGAATGTGGTATTCAAGAATTTTGAATTTATACCTCATTTAGGTTTGCTGTGGAGGTAGTTGAAGCTGATGTTATGGAGCTGTCTCATAGATAAAGAGGAAAAAAAGTAGAGGATATCATCTGGCAATCGGTGATGGCAAAACAGAATGTGTAGTCACATGCCGGAGCTTTGCCAATTTGAGTAAGCATGTGCGTGATTTTAGGTTAATAATGTTATGTTATATTTTTATCATCTAGTGCAAAAATGTTTGCATTTTATATATATATGTATATATATTTAAATCCATAAAGCTACATTAATAGTAGAGAGTTGAGGTAATCTTAAAATTCAGTCATTGAAGTAAACTGCTACTTGTCCTATATTTTGATAGCACATTTGGGTTTCTTTGAGGTCTACACAGTTTTTGTGGGTGTCTTGTCAATAAGGAATCTTTAAAGGAAACATCAAGTATTCTTCATTACTTGAACCTTACACCCCTAAAAGTTCACTAAGAGCCAGTTTATCTCTTCCTGCTTCAATGTTGCAGCTAGCTACTTCATCTTCCAATTTCAAGGTTTCTTTATGGTCATAGACTGAAGATCATTGTTTTTTCTCTCAGCTGTGAGTATTCTTTACCTCCAACAGACCTGTGTGATTATGGTGTTGTGTCTTTCCCCCCCCGCCTTTTCCCTTCCTACTTCTTTCACATATTGGTATATAGGAGGACAAATGATTGTAGGGCAAAGGCATCTTCATATGTGAATTGTCTTTTTCCTTATCCCAGCTCCCTGAGTCTGTGTAAGGGATCATAGAGACAGTGTAGGTTAGTAGGTAGTGGTATATAACCTATGTATGATAGCACTGTAACCTCAAGAAAAGATTTAAAACAGGAAGAATTCAGTTTATGATCCCCTCTTCCTTTAAGATCTATGCTGGATTTGGGATTATGGATATTTTAATTTAGATGCATTCTGTACTCTAAAGAAACATATGATTTAGGTTTGAACAAAATAAATCATCTTCATAAATATTGTTAGGAAGAAAATGCAGATGGTACCTACCCATGCAATAATTACCAGTGTTTGAAATGGACAGGCTGATGATGTGCACTGATAGCAGTACGCAGATACTTAGACTTTCACTGTCCAAAGATGGACTTGGAAAATGGAGCGGTACATGCTAATAACTTTAATTTTTCCTTTAGTGTCAAGTTAGATAATGCCAAAAAAGAAGCAAACAGTATTTTTAAGTGTGGAAGCAAATGTTTAACAGCCGTAGCCACTTTACTGGTGCCCCTGTGTGGTGGGTTGACCCCAGCCAGCAACTAAACCTGCACTAGCTGCTTGCTCCCTCCTGCGTGGTCCTCCTTTTCCCCTTAGCAGGATTTGGGAGAGAATAGGAACAGCAAAAGCAAGGAAAAGCTCATCGGTCAAGATAAAGACAGTTCAGTAAGTGAAGTAAAAAAAAGAAGAAAAGAAGAACTAAGTGATGCAAAAGCAATCACTCACCACCTCCCACAAAGCAGGCTGATGCCCATCCAGTCTCTGAGCAGCAGCCACCTGGGAAAGACTCTCTCCCGGTTTTTACTGTTGACCATGATGTTATGTGGCACAGAATATCGCTTTAATCAATTTGGATTAGCTGTCCAGCTGTGTCCCCTCCTATCCTCTTGCCTACCTCTAGCCCACTTGCTGGGAGGGCAGAGTGAGAAACAGAGAAGGCTTTAGTTTTGGGTTAGTTCTGGGACTAACTGGTGCTGCGCAAACACTGTTCAGCAACAGCTAAAACAGCAGTGTGTTACCAACACTGTTTTGGTTGCACATCTGAACACCATGCTGCTATGACAAAAAGGAACTTCATCCCAGCCAGACTCAGTACTCCATGTTGCTGGTTCATGTCTTGCATGGCATCCATCAAAGCTAAATAAAACTTCTGAAGCTTTGAGTACTTCTTTCTGTCTTGCCAGAGTTCTGCCTCTTCCTTTCTTCTTCCATGTTTGCTTCCACTACTATCCTGCTATGAAGCCTGCTGTGAGAGACAAGACCTTCAAATAATTTGCCTTCGTTCTATCTATAAGAGCACTTTTCAAACTTTGATTTACTGCTGTAATCATACATTGCTCATAAATGGTTGAAGTCAGAGGTAGCTGCTTTTCCCAGTTGCCAGTTTAACTTCTAATTTAGAAGCATTACATGATGAATTAGTGCTGAATTACTCCCCCACATGTATTCCTCTCTTAAAGGACAATTACCCACTTCATCGGTGTTGACTGAGTTGGGTACTTTTAGTCCTCTGTCCCACTCAGTTTGCATTACTGTTGGTTTGTTGGGTTGTTGTTTTTTTTTTTTTTCTTCATTCACTACATGCTCTTTGTCTTTTCAACCAAAACAGCTGGAGTCAAGGCAGGTAGCTTATTTCATTTTGTATGTACTTAAATACATGTGTAAAACTTGTTTTTGATGAACTTAATTATGGTTTCATCTTTTAAAATTATTATTGTCCTTTCCCTAATGCAAAATAAGCACTTTGATTTGGCAAACAGACATGACTCAGACATTTTAGAGTCCTAATGAGCCAAACTATCTAAGAAACACTATGAAATATGTTAGAGTCCTAATGAGCTAAACTATCTGAGAAACACTATGAAATATGTTATTTCTGTATGGAAATTTGCTGAATTCTTGAAATTGTTTCATTGAGAATGGTTGACTTAACTCCTCACGGGGTTTTGAAATTATGCTGTTGGATAAGGTATGCATGAAGATTTTAGTAAGTCTTAGTTTTCTTTAATTTGTTTTTTTTGAAAAGTAAGATGTATCAGCATGTGGCATGTGTGCTGTCAGATGTTCCCACTTGTTACTGCACATCAGCATATAGGAGGGGACTTTTGTTTTTTGGCGTACTTGGCAGATTCTTGCTTTACATAAACTTTGATGTTACAGAAATTGTACTGTGAAACTTTCACTGTAATAGGATAACATGTTGCAGAGTTGTGTGCCTGACCAGCTTTAGGAATTCATCCTTAACCATGTATTAAGGGTACTATGTACCCTGGTTCTTTGCCAAGGATCCTTTTAAGATTGCAATATTGAAGACTTTATCCTTTTTCATTGTTAGCTGTGATTCTTGTGTCACTGTATTGATTAATTTTTTTTAGTTGCTGTTTGTCAGTGGAAAACACTGGAGACCTAATGTTTTTGTTTATAACAGTCATTACAACACAATGCTTTTGAAGTTACATTTAAGCATTCTCTTGCATTTACTCTCTCCTTTCTCTTGGTTGTAACCTTGTGGGATAATTCCATGGAATAAAGGAGAGAGTGCAAAACAGTGGAACCACTTACTCCTATGAATAAAGTTTCTACTTAATTTTGTTGAATAGTGTTTTTTCTGCAAGTAATCCATTTAGTATACATCCAAAATTCGGGTGATGAGTTACAGAACATTACCATTGCGAACAGGACCCAGCTGAGTTAAAAAAAAAAAAAAAAAAAAAAAGAATTATATGTTAACATAACTATTAGAAAACAAATTGGAAGATATGGTTAAGTTCCTGTATAATTCTATGGGGCACAATGTCTCTATTGTCATTCCCCCTCTGCCCACCCCCAAAGATATAGTAGAATTAGAAGAAATATTAAAAAGAGCAAAAGAAGTGATAAGCAGTATGAAAAAGAACAGATTCTCATAAGAAGCCACTTAATATTTTAGGATTCTCCAATATGGTGAAGGAATGGTGACTAGGGGATATTGCTTTGATTTTTTTTCTCTAAAGACCTCTATCTGTTTGTCTATCAGTCTGTATCTGTTCAATAACAGATTGTAGCTATCTGTTCTTGGCTCCAGGTGGAGATGGAACCTGGGGTAGATGGTTCCATGGGGCAGGGGTTAGTTGCCTAAATACAATGGCATATATTTTAAAAACAGAAACATGTACGTAAATGGAAGTATTTCAATGCACAGGAAATCTAATGGAATGAATACAAGATGGATTCGTTTGAAATTTAAAAGTGAAGACAGTAGAATAGTTTTGATAAAGAAAATAGGAAAGGTCTATGTGGCATAAGTAATGGACACATTAATGGGTTCTCAGTCTTGACAGGGACCATGCATTTTGAGAGAAGAAAAGAGATACTTCTGAATCTGTGCTCAGTTTCACAGGAGAAACCCTTAGGATCACAAGGACACTGAAAAATTTATTTTCTTTGGCTTATGCCATCCCTAGGAAACATATAAGCTGTGTGAATTTTTTATTTAATCCAATGCCAATACTAGCAATGAAAAAGAATTCTGAAAAACAGATGATGATATTGTGACATGTTTTTGAAGTGTATTGCTAAATTCATTATTTTATAATAACAATTGCCTTCTGTGGAAACATGATCTGTTTCCAGTGCATTGAAAACAAAATTCATGTGTAGTTTATCATTAATTTTCCTTGCTACTTGCTGAAAATCAAGATGGCAATTAAAAAACAAAACAAAACAAAAAATCCAACAAAAAGCCAGCAAGCAAAACCAACAAAAAAACACTTATGATTTTTCCTTTAGCTTTTATTGTCTTCAGTTCCTCTCATTCTGGTTTTCCTATTTTTGTTCAAGTTTAAAAAAAAATCTGCAGATCAGTAAGCACAACCATCACCTCCAGTAATGAATCGGGATTCATTAGCCCTGTTCTGAAAAGTTCCAGTCTCCCATATTTATCACTGTACTTTCTATGAATAGAACTGTTGTGGTAGGTTTTAGTAATTGAGAAAGAGTGGAATCTCAAGTATGGAATATCACTGCTGCAACATTGAACTCACTTTTCTTTGGGGAACTGCTGAAAAAAACACCAGCTGGTGACTGATACGGGCAAGGAGGACTCTCTCTGTGATTTCACATTGCTTTGTCCTTATCATTGAGATCTCAGTATCTTTCAGGACTTTCATAATATGGCATGAGTAGGGTTTGACATGTGACTTTTTTTATTTCCCTAAGTGAGTTTTTAAACTTTGGTTTTGCTGTATTTTTTTTTTCTTAGTTTCTGATGATGATTTTCTTTTTTCTGGGAAGGTATGACCAGAGGAGTGGACGTTGCATTTTGGAAAGGCAAGCAGTGATGCCTTTGAAATGTGGTGCTTTAAATTCTGTTGCTGTTATTGATTGTACAAGATATCCAAGAAAGAGAAAAACAGAAATAATGTGGAGAAAGAGTCTTCCAGGAAACATTGTGCCTGGCAGATAATTCATCATGGCAGAGCTAAATTTGAGTGCACTGTCAAAAACTGGGTCTGAACGATGAGCATTGAAGCTCATTGCAGAGGGATGGAAGGACTGGTACTTGGCATAAATTATAGAAGTCGCCTAAAGAATTAATTTCTTCCCGGTACACTTCTTTGAAATAGATGCAATAACTGAATAAGTAATTGGCTTTGTCAGTCAAAGCATGCACATTTTGTCCTTGTAGGAATTATCCAGCCAGATTCAGAGGAAATTTGACCCAAGCCCTAAAATGCTTGAAACTTTCAGATATGACAGCAAGCTGAATTCACAAAAGAGAAGCTGGCTGGCAGAGAGTAGCTAAGCATGTGGACTGTATGACTGTTTTGTTTGGCAGTCATTTCAGTGATACCAAATACTTCCTAACCCTGTTTGTGGCTGTAACAATTCTGCAATAAGTGTTTTGTTGTTTGGTTGGAGTTTTTTTGCTTTGGGTTTTCTTTTTGTTTTGTGGTTTTTTTCTTTTTGTAGATTGTAGAGGAAATATATAAAACTATAGTTTTATAATAATAAAGACGCTTTTTTTTTTTAAGTAGTTTTGTTCCTTTTGATTTGTTTTGTTCCTTTTAATTTGAATGAGCTTGGGCCATATGTGGCCATAATTTCTCCTTTCCTTCTCAAATGCTCTTGGAGGATTTCATGGAAATAATAGGCTGCAAATCTTGTAATATTTTGGCACCTTGATTCATATTTGCTTGATGTAGGAGAGCTGTTGCTTAAAGTTGTCTCCTCGTAATGGAGATGGAGTGGTAGTGGAGTGTTTAAGACTGTGTTGGATGACTTACTTAGAATCATTTAAGTTGAAAAAGATCCTTAAGATCATAGAGTCCAACCGTAAAAGTACTACTCTTGCATTATTCTGATCCTTCTCTGGTAAAGCTGGAATAAAGCAGTTCTGAGTCAGGTCAGTGAAATTTTAAGTATGCATTTTTATGGTACACACAAAGATAATGCCCCTTAAACACAGTGTGAATAAGCAGCATCATGTTTATAAAGTCTTATTTTCTTTTGAATTTACATAGTGCCATCCACATGGTTTATAAAGTGTCTTAGGTTAGAAAAAACCTGATGAATAAACAAAAATGAGTACTGAAAATGAGGAAAACTTAGGTAGTAGTAAAGTGTCTAAGGTAGCATTAAAGCGTCTAAGGTTAGAAAAAAGCTGACTGAAAGTAAGGAGGTCTTAGGTAGCAGAACAGGATGTCTTCTTCCAGGTAGTGAATGATACATTGACATAAAAGAAATATGGCAAACCAGCTATTTCATTCAACTGAAACTGAAAAAAAAATTCCTTCTTCATGTATTTAGCAAGGATTTGTTTGACTAATGCAGCAGGAGCTGGGCATGATATATAAAGGAATTTTACAGTGGGCTCTGCATTAGTAGTGCCCTTAGCAATGTTAGTCTGACTCCTTGGAGTACAAGGATTGATGCTGCTGATTTTTTTTTAAAGTCCTTTCTAATGTAACTGAATACTTTCATCCTGAGATGTGTCTTAACTTTGCTAATGCTTTTGGCCTTAGTTTTTTGAAGTGAATATAGATAACCTGTGATTTACTTTGGAATGTCTCTCCAGATTTTGCTTTGTCAAGTATTTCTAATAATGTAACCTTTTTTTTTAAACTTCACAGTCTCTAATTTTTCATATACTGTTCCTGAAATATGACAAGTAGACCCACAGAGAATGTGCAACGAAAGAGAAGCCATGTTCTTGATTGATAATTTTAAGGCCAGAAAAAAAAATATCAGTATTTACTTATTCTAACTTTCTATGTTACATAGGCCAAGTAATTTCACTACTAATCCCTCAAAAATTAAATAATTCCTTAATACTTTGTCTGATTTACAGATATCAGGCTGATCCTTAGCATATGAAAGTTATGAAGTCAAACATTCAGAAATTATGAAATACTTAAACTTTCGACCTGATACCTGAGCTGGTCCTTTTTTTGATATGCAGTATGATACAGGCTGTAACTGCATGCTCATATCTTTTACCTATTAAGTGAGAGGGATTTTCTATGAACTGTAGATGAATCATGCTTGTCTTTTGAAGGACTTTGAGTCATTATACTCATGTTTCAGTCATGTTTCACAGTACAGAACAGGTACTGAATAAGGCACAGAACTGCAGGAGGGAAAAGGAAGGACTTCTGACAAAGGTAGTTGATACTTCAAGTTGTGTACTGTAATCTCTTGTTTCCATGTATATTTCTTAGTTAGCACCCCACTTCTTGAATATTCAAGCTTTCTAACTTGAAGGAAATAGTGGTGTTCTGAGTGTAACTTAAAGCAGTTAAGTGAAGTAAATTTTTTGCACAAAACCAGCTATTAAATGTTTAGTGAAACAGAAGTGATGGATCAGTACTGTAGCGTTGTCATGTCTAATGGAACATATACTTGGCGCTCATACCTGAAGAGAATGCTACACTTAGAAGCCTGACTCTAATCTCATTCAAAGATTTTTTGAGGGAGGTCCCAAATGGGCTTTGTGTCTGTGAAACTCAAGAGAAAGGTTGCATATCCTCAAAGTGAGTATACCTGTAAATCAGTTTAAATTCTTAAACCTGATGCTACTTTAAAATATAAGGCAACTGATTAATCTCATGTTTTGCTGCAGAATAAACTGCAGAGACTAAACATAAAGTTTCAGTAAAGTTTCTTTACAGAAACTTTTCTACAGCTGGAAAATATGTACTGCATATGTTGTGTAACTATGCAATTCAAGTTGTGGCAAGCACAAAGTTTATTTCTGATATGTCCGTTGTTATCTGTATAGCATCATTTTATACTTCCAGAAAAACAGCATGAAACTTAATCTATTTTGATTAAACTGCAAATTATTGTATGACTAGAATATGTATTCAGTGGTAGTAATGCACCAGTTTTGAGTTTCAAGTACATATGTTGCTAATATATGTGTGTGTATGTCTGTGTACCTCATAAAAAAACGGCCTAATCTGGTATATTTTGCTGTGAAATTAAGTAAACAGACTGAAAGAAAAGCTTCTTTGTGTAATGAAGATATGTATGGATTTTAGTACATAATTCTTAAACAGGACTTAAGTGGTTTCAGTATACTTCTGGAAAATAACTGGCTTAATACCTTATAAGCAGGTAGATAAGAAAGCAATTTCTTAAATTTGTGTGTGTGTGTGCATGCATGTACATGTTAAGCCATCAAACTGTTTAGCAAATACAGTAGTTTTCATTGGCCGTTTTAGACCCAGTCTCTACTTCCTAGTGAAAAACAAAACAAAACATGCC
This sequence comes from Ciconia boyciana, assembly GCF_034638445.1. Classification (NCBI taxonomy): domain Eukaryota; kingdom Metazoa; phylum Chordata; class Aves; order Ciconiiformes; family Ciconiidae; genus Ciconia; species Ciconia boyciana. The sequence continues at coordinate 44,253,428 of NC_132938.1, forward strand.
ATTATAAAATTGATATGAAATATTATTCCAAAATACGTTACTTATTTGTAATGTAAGTACTGCAGTGCTTTAGTGAAGATTTGTTTCTTGCTGTTGGAAATAGTATAGAGAGGAATTCATCGATATTTAACTTTTTGGGGTGAATTTGGAGAACTCATTGAAAAGTGCTTATCTAGATTCAGATATCTGTAAATATTCCAGGAGTAGTCTTAATATTTCAGTATAAGTAGGAAAGCTGCAATGAGGCTAATGATATGGATAGTGGGAGGGTAGGAGCTGAAAAGCACTTTTCCCCTGTACGTTCTTCTTCAGAACCTGGAACTGAACACTCTGGCTCCAAGATAATAAATTCCTTAATATCAGCCAAAGCTGTTCAGATACTAAATCTGTATGCAGATATTCATACAAATTGAGGGGGTGGTATTTTTTTCTTCTTCCTCCTTCATTGTAAGCCAAAGCAAATAAGGTCCAGTCTCCTCTGTGTTGTTGTCTGAATACTTAAAGATGACTTAGTATAAAGGGGCTTGGGGTAAAAAGCCAAAGGGGTGTTAGCAGTAAGGGAGTCTTCTCAACAGGGTATCATGGTTAAGTTCAAATATGTTGCTCTCCACTTTCAGAGGAAGCACAGGAATGGAATCTGGAAGGCGACAAGAGAACTGAAGTTTGCAAATGGATGCAGCCATTGGTCCTAACATGGCTGCAAGCAGTGCTGTCAAGCCAGAAAGGACAAGGTGAACTGGAACATGCAAATCACATTAGGAATCTGCCTGCCACCTGTATTCTACTTGATAGAATGAGTAATCCTGTGAAAATCAATTAAAAGAGACAGATTTGAAGATGAGCACTGTAACTTAGAGTTTTATATTACTTCCCGTCAACATGGTACCTGAATGCCTTTCATGTAATATTGAAAGGTTTTCAGAAGCCTCTGGAAAGATTCAATATGAGTCATTGCTGGGGCTGTCAGATGTCATTCTGTATCAGAGCACACCACTAAACATAGTAGTAGCTCAGCAGATTCATTTAATTTTCCCTTTGAATGCCTTAATTTCTGTTTTTCAGAATTCTTGTTAAAATAATTTTTGAACACTTTTGCTTCCTTTTGATGTTTCATTTTTACATGAAGTTTTGTTTAGGAAGATCAAAGTAGTATATTCTTCTTTTCTAAATTTTAAAACCAGTTTTATTTTAAAATTCATCCTTATAACCAGCTGTGTTACAAAGTCTTGTAATGCATGTTATTAACAATTATGGCTTATGCCTTACAAGTATTGAGTTACAAGTGTTTTACATCATCTGTATTTGCGTTGTTTATAATGATTGGAAGTGCCTGTGCATGTTACCATGATTACCAGTTTTTTGAGACCAGTTTGAGCAGGCAGTGTCCAAACAGATGGCACATATAGTACAGCTGAATAGTGACCTGCTGAGCATCCAGTTTATTTACCGACTTTAATATAGTTTAAAATTTACCTAGTTTTTTAACCTAACATAAATAGCAGACATGCAGAACAGTTTTTAGTTAGTAGTCACTGAATTACATTGATACAATAATCATGCATTTATAAAACCTCAACAGTCCAGTGCAAAAGCAGGGGCCCATGATGGGGCTTTCTGAGTTTTTGCAGTTCATGGTATGAGGTGTTTTAGGCCACTGCCACACTTGATGACCGTACCTACTATACATTTAGGCTAAGGGATTTGTTACCACTGGGAACTGTTTTCATAATCCCAAAGTACTGAAGAAGAGAGATGCTGTGGCACAGCCTCCTACTCTAAAGGTCGATAGTGTAACAGATTCAATTGCTTGGGGGTCAGGGGCAGCATATGATGACTAAGGCAGCAGCAGATCCAAGGAACAGAATACCACTGAAAAAGCTCTAGTCTAGGGAGCAGAGCAAGGGACAGCTAAAAAGTTGTATTGAGTTTCTGCTGTGCATTTCAGAATCCACTTATGGTCTGATCCTAACCAGAAATAAACCTGCCATATATAGGCTTCATTGTGACTAATTTCTGTGAGGCTAAACTAGCTTTATTGTCAGGAACAGCAGTACATGATTTGCCATTTGATCTGGGACAGTGGTTCATCTAGTTTCTGTAAGAGAAGAGACTTGTGAGAAGAAGGTTGCAAGAAAACCTGAAATAAATATATTCAAAGACTAATATTTGGTGTTTCCAAGGTATAAGATTTTAGCTTTTGTTTGGCAGTTATGCATATAAACTGGAAAATGGAGATTTATCCCATAGTGTTGGTCGTGATCCATCACCCAATTGCATATTTCATTGATGGCATCCAATGAGTCCTTGGCTTTAATGACAGCTATAAGAAGATTGACAACTGGTTTTAAAAAGTTTACACAGATGGAGACATGAAATGGGTCAGGATATCAACTTCTAATTCCAAAGATACCAAGTTTCCAGGGTATCAGAGATTTCAGATTACCAACAATGAGTTTAAAACTGTACCTTATCTAGAGATTCTGAAAACTTTTGAACTTAAGTCACAGAGCTCAGTATTTGTGTTCTCTACATAAATAAGCTACAGTCCTATTGCAGAGAATTAAAATTTGCAGAGATTAAAAATTGAAGTCCACAATATTAGTTGTTGGCATTCATAATAAATAAACCTGGAACAGCTTCTTTTCAGAAGTTTTTGCATTGCCAAGATTACCATTTTTGCTGAACTGCAAACCTAAGGAATATCTGTGACTTGCTCCTTTATTGTTATTTGCTGTGGAAAGGAAATTTTATTCTGATAAGTCTCAGAGCTAAAAGAGTTTTTCTTTTGCATGTGTCTCAGAAAAATCAGTAGCACAAAACTAAACCGCATGAATTGGAACAAATGAACAGTTCTCTTTCATAATGGAGTCCTCCCCCCCCCCTTTTTTTTTCTTCCTCCTCATCTAAAACATTCTGCTAGTAGAAACTGCATGTTTTAAGAAACAAGCAGAAGACTCCAGTACAACGCCGACCTATTGTAGAAACCCTAATAGGCTATAAATAGGTCTCTGAATTTACTTACTAATCACAAATTTCTGTTAGGAAGACAATGTAAGGGTATTTCCTACTTCTGCAGAGGTAGAATTTGCATTTCCTTTTTCCCCATTTGCTGTTACAGAAGGAACCCTTAGATGTGAACTTTCTGAATCAACCTTAAATAACATGTTTGATCTGAATGCCAGAATTGCATCAGAATTACAGAACATCTGTAGAATTCGCAATGGGAAAGCAGCCTTTCCCCATGCACAAAACTCTATGGCAGCTACTTCAGTCTACGTGTTATTTGTGCATCCAATACAAATGGAAATATAAGGAGTTGAATATATGCAGTAGGAGACCCAGCAATCATGTCTTTATCTCTGTTAAAACTCTGTAATACATGCCTTTAAAAGATGTCATGTGGAACCGAATTTTGTGACATCCAGAATTTTTTTATTTTTGTTTCCTCGGGGCTTTTTTGCACAAACTCTGAAAGTCCATGTGTCCTGGAACCTCTTCTGTTATTGAAAGTACTTTCACACCTACATAAAAAAAAAACAGTAGGGATTTATCCTGAAGGAAGCCTTTTGCTTACTCAGTTCAATTTTTTTTTTTTTTCACAGAACGACAGAATGGTTGAGGTTGGACGGGACCTCTGGAGGTCATCTGGTCCAACCCCCTTGCTCAGGCAGGGCCATCTAGAGCAGGTTGCCCAAGACCATGTCCAGATGGATTTTGAGTATCACCAGGGATGGAGACTCCACAGCCTCTCTGGGCAACCTGTGCCAGTGCTTGGTCACCCTCACAGTGAAGAAAGTGTTTTCTCATGTTGAGAGGGAACCTCCTGTGTTTCAGTTTGTGCCCATTGCCTCTGGTTCTGGCACTGGGCACCACTGAAAAGAGCCTGGCTCTGTCGTCTTTGTGCATTCCCCTCAGGTATTTATATATGTTGATAAGATTTTCCCTGAGCCTTCTTACCATTTGTAATAGTGAATCTTACTTGTTTCTTGTTTAACCTAGCTTTATTCCTGAGACAATTCAGGGAGGCTTTTATTTCCCTCAGCTGCAAATCCGTGCTTTTTTGATACTGTTACATGAAATAAATCCACTGATGAGATATCCTCTGGATGAACTAGAGTCACAGTCAAAACCTGTAACTGTTTTTTGTTTTTTTTCCCCATATATTTTGAGTTTCAGCAGTGATGCAAAAAGCTTTGATGTACTTAGGAAGGAACTTTTTAAGGCAAGTTTTGGTGACTAGCATAAAAGTATTCAAGTATTGTATTAGTGTGATTAACAATGAATATGATTAATGTCAGACTTTTCTTCTGCTTTCCTAATTTGTTTTATGATAGTTCTGGTGCATTCTAAAGATTGGGCTTCAAGGTAGTTAACATTTTTATAGACATAGGGAAAGAGAAGATTCAATCAGTAAATAATTTTTTTCTAATTGGACAAAATAAATAAAAGGTGCTTGGAGCCAGGAGATACTGGCCAGGGAGGTATAGACCAGAGAAGGGACTTGCCCAAAACTCAAGTATGATGCCATTACCAATGTCTTCCTTAAATTATTTTGATCCTGACTGAATGGAAGAATACCCAAAAGACACCTCATATCACACCAAGTAGAAAATGTTGATGAATATTTAATTTACAGGGAAGTGTCCATCCAATACTGAGTGTATGGAAAGACACAGAAATATATGGAGGAAATACTCTTATCCCTGTGGAAAAACTAGGAGTAGAATGACAGTGAGCATTGTGTATTGTGGATTAGATGTGAATAGCTGTTCAAATAGTCTCACATATATTGTGGATTTTGACCCAGAAATGAAGGAAAACATTTTTACTCCAAATGCAGTTATTAAAAGAGCGTTACTGTATGTATTCCAGTAATGTGATTTAGGTAATTTTTAAGTATTTGTCATGGTAGTGTCTTTCAGAAGTTAGAATTCGAAACAGACATAATAAGAAATGTCAGTATTACCTTTAGACAGTGTAACAAAATGAGAAGGAAAATAGCATTATATTACTGCTTTCTAGCATATTTGTCTTCTCAGTCAATCTGTGTCTTGTCACTACTTTACAAAAGACATTTTTTCCCATGTGCCAGCTAAGTGTTCACATACATCGTTTAGCTTTATTTCTTCTGATTTTGAACAGAATCTGTAGTTTTAGCAATTAACTCTGAATTTGGCAAGGAATGACTAGAAAATCTTGAAATTCTTGAAACTGGAAGCCATATTGCTAATGTTCCATAGACCCAATGGATAGGATGTGCTGAATCTATTGCCTTTCAGTGCTGGCAGGTGATGAATCTTTTTCATAGTAATTCATTATTTTGAAAGTAAAGAAAAGAATTCTTTATAGATTCTCACGTGTTTTCTCAGCAGCAAATCTGTATGGATGCACAGTGTTAGACGAAACTTCTTGAATTCTTGTGATGAATAAGGATGTTGATGGGGGTTTTTTTGGTCCCCCTGTCCCCCTTTTCTTCATTGCCTTAGTACTGTCTGTTTGGACTGCAGTATGTGGTTTCAATTCAACATGAAAATCTTTACTTTTTTCCTGAAGTGTCTGGACTAAAAGCTGTGTTCTGGAGTTTTGATACAGCTTTTACAAAAGACCTAAAAGCTCATTCAGTGCAACCATCAGCTATGTACCTCACAAATGCTAGAAACTGAAACATCAGAAATAGCAGTTCATATCTGTGAATCAAATGATGAGAAATCCACTTTTTATTGTTTTGGAATCAGGTGCTGTCTGACAGCCTCAGCTATGTCATTAATACAGCACAAAGCTGTTACTTCAGAAAGGCACTGTTTCCAATTTTATGGCTACCCTAAGCCCTGAAACAGTTCAAACCATATCTGTGGCACAAGTGAGGATAAGGTACTGGACCTGATGGTCACCAATGCAAGTGAGCTCATCAGTGATGTCAAGACTGGAGGCAGCCTAGGCTGCAGTGATCACGCATTGGTGGAGTTCACAGTCCTGAGGCATATGGGACAGGCGAGGAGTATAGTCAGGACCCTAAATTTTAGGAGAGCAAACTTCCAGCTCTTCAAGGAGTTAGTCATTAGGACACCCTGGTAAATGGTCCTCAAGGACAAGGGAGCAGAACAGAACTGGCAGATCTTTAAGGATCCTTTCCATAAAGTGCAAGAGCTCTCAGTCCCCAGATGTAGGAAGTCAGGCAAGGAAGGGAAGAGATTGGCATGGCTGAGTCGAGACCTGCTGGTCAAACTAAAGAGCAAGAAGGAACTGCACAGACCATGGAAGCAGGGACAGGTAACCTGGGAAGAGTATAGGGACACTGCGTGCTTGTGTAGGGATGGGGTCAGGAAGGCCAAGGCACAGCTGGAGCTGAACTTGGCAAAGCATGCAAAAAATAACAAGAAGGGCTTCTACAGATATATCAACCAGAAAAGGAAGGTCAAAGAAAGCGTACCTCCACTGATGAACAAGAATGGTGACCTAGTATCAACAGACGAGGAGAAGGCTGAGGTACTCAACAACTTTTTTGCTTCAGTGTTCTCTGGCAACCTCTCTCCTCACCCCTCCCAAGTGAATGGACAACATATTGGGGACCAGGGGGGTAAAGCCCCTCCTGCTGTAAGGGGAGATCAGGTTCGTGACCACCTGAGGAACCTGAACATATATAAGTCTATGGGACCTGATGAGATGCATCCCAGAGTCCTGAGGGAATTGGCTGATGTAGTTGCCAGGCCACTCTCCATGATATTTGAAAAGTCATGGCAGTCAGGTGAAGTCCCTGGTAACTGGAAGAAGGGAAACATTGTGCCCACCTTTAAAATGGGTAGAAAGGAGGACCCTGGGAAATACCGACCTGTCAGCCTCACCTCTGTGCCTGGGAAGATCATGGAACAAATCCTCCTAGAAAGTATGCTAGAGCACATGGAGGACAGGGAGGTGATTCAAGACAGCCAGCATGGTTTCACCAAGGGCAAGTCCTGCCTGACCAACCTAGTGGCCTTCTATGAGGGAGTTACCATGTCAGTGGACAAGGGAAGAGCTACAGATGCATCTATCTGGACTTCTGTAAAGCCTTTGACAGGTCCCCCGCAACATCCTTCTCTCTAAATTGGAGAGAAAAGGATTTGATGGGTGGACTGTTCAGTGGATAAGGAATTGGTTGGATGGTTGCATCCAGAGGGTAGTGGTCAACGGCTCAATGTCCAGATGGGGATCAGTGACGAGTGGTGTCTCTCAGGGGTCCATACAGGAACCAGTGCTGTTCAATATTTTCATCAATGACATTGACAACGAGATGGAGTGCACCCTCAGCAAGTTTGCAGATGACACCGAGCTGAGTGGTGCAGTTGACACGCCTGAAGGACGGGAGGTCATCCAGAGGGACCTGAACAAGCTGGAGAAGTGGGCCCGTGTGAACCTCATGAGGTTCAACAAGGCCAAGTGCAGGGTCCTGCACCTGGGTCGGGGCAATCCCTGGTATCAATACAGGCTGGGGGATGAAGGGACTGAGAGCAGCCCTGCGGAGAAGGACTTGGGGGTACTGATGGACGAAAAGCTGGACATGAGCCAGCAATGTGTGCTTGCAGCCCAGAAGGCCAAGTGTATCCTGGGCTGCATCAAAAGAAGCGTGGCCAGCAGGTCAGGGGAGGTGATTCTGCCCCTCTACTCTGCTCTGGTGAGACCTCACCTGCAGTGCTGCGTCCAGCTCTGGAGCCCTCGGCACAAGAAGGACATGGACCTGTTGGAGCGAGTCCAGAGGAGGGCCACAAAAATTATCAGAGGGCTGGAGCACCTCTCCTACGAGGACAGGCTGAGAGAGTTGGGGCTGTTCGGCCTGGAGAAGAGAAGGCTGCGGGGAGACCTTATGGCAGCCTTTCAGTACTTAAAGTGGGCTTATAGGAAAGACGGGGACAGACTTTTAAGCAAGGCCTGTTGTGACAGGACAAGGAGTAATGGTTTTAAACTAAGGGAGGGTAGATTTAGACTGGATTTAAGAAAGAAATTTTTTACAATGAGGGTGGTGAGGCACTGGAACAAGTTGCCCAGAGAGGTAGTAGAGGCCCCATCCCTGGAAACATTCCAGGTCAGGTTGGATGGGGCTCTGAGCAACCTGATCTTGTTGAAGATGTCTCTGTTCATTGCAGGGGGGTTGGACTAGATGACCTGTAAAGGTCCCTTCCAATCCAAAGCATTCGATGATTCTAAGATCTTTCTATTGTGGTATATGCTTTATCCTATTTTGCAATTATTATATTTGTCATGTAAGTGACTGCTTAGGTACACAGGTTGGTGATGCCAGTTCAGATAGTCACATCTTTTCAAGATTTTCCTTTTTGTTACATTCTCTTGCTTCCCAGCTCTTCCAAACCTCCTCACATGTACAGACCCTCATGCATGTTTACAGATAACTAACCCAAAAATGAGACAGTAATCACAACTTAATGTCAGAGAAGCTTCATTGCAATTGCACAGTTAGAGCTACGCTCAGCTTGCAGGACTGTACACCATATTGACTGGTTGTGGGGTGTTCTTAACATCATGTCACTCCACTGTGTGAATCTGGTGCCTGGTAGTATTCTTTGCACAAAGGCATTTTCTTCCAAGCTATGGATTAATATTCAGTGCGGTATTTGGAGCCACTTACACATTTGCTGTTTATTTTTAGATGCTCATTGGAGAAAGTCTCCTTTTCTTGGAACATTCTGTCTCTTCCATTTGGCTTTTGACTTAAAGTGTTATGTCAGCAAGGGCTGAAAAAATTACTGCAAATTTGAGGGAAATCCTGAGGTTGTTCCTTCATAAATGCCATTAGAGGGGTTAAGTATATGTGTTTTTGAATAACAGCAATAATTTGATTCTCATACATGGATGAAAAATGGATTGGAATGGTAGAATGCAAGACGTGAGTTGGACTTCGTGTTCATAACCAGTGTGCTGGTAGAAACAGTATATTTAGAGCATTGAGAGAAGTTTGAGACCTGATGGTCTGTTTTTCCACACAGGGCAGCGTGAATGGTTATGGGAGATTCTTTGTCAATAGGATTCTAACATTTTGTCTTGAATCAAGTCTCTTGTAAAATGATGTAATGTAAAAACAAGATGGCCACCTAAATATGATGAAAGAAGAAATCTTTCAGTTTGGAAAAATACCCACCCTATAACAGTTTGGAAATAGATGCTTTTCTTTATTGAATAGATTTCATCATAAAAGGTAATCAAGACCTTTCCATGTATTGAGTAGAAATCTGTAATAAAGACATAGTTGGCATCAGAGAACAGTTCTCATAGTCTTGCACTTTCAATTAAGTATTATCATTGAAGTCTGATATTTTATCAAGATAATGGTCAGTTTTTCCCAGTGTATTTTGGAAAATAAGAAAAGGCATTAATATGTTTGAGTGTATTTCATAGAATCATAGAAGGGTTTGGGTTGGAAGGGACTTTTAAAGGTCATCTAGTCCAACCCCCCTGCAATGAGCAGGGACATCTTCAACTGGATCAGGTTGCTCAGAGCCCTGTCCAACCTGACCTTGAATGTTTCCAGGGATGGGGCATCTACCACCTCTCTGGGCAACCTGTGCCAGTGTTTCACTACCCTCATTGTAAAAAATTTCTTCCTTGTATCTAGTCTGAATCTGCCTTCTCTTCATTTAAAACCATTACCCCTTGTCCTATTGCTACAGGCATATTTGTTGTGCTTCTGTTATTTCATAGGTCATTTTATTATTAGCTAAGCAGGAACAGTCAGTAGCTGTTATACAAAAACGTCACATGAAAATACTTTATTAAAAAAAAACTTGGGCAATGATCTTCTTGAAAATGTTATGTGTGGCTGGAAATTAGGCTTGTCAATGCTGATATACTGTAACAACTCAGAAATTGGCAGCATATTCATGGGCTCAGCTTCAGTATTCAGTCTATACTGTAAAAGAACAGCTGGCTTGAGTATGTTCTAGGGTCTGACAGGCAGAAAATAGATCTGCATTTTTTTTGGTAATCTGTAAATTATAGTCAGAGGATAATGAACTTATTTTGTAGATTGTGATCCGCATTTATGTACTATGTGTATTTTTTAACCCCAAACTTGGAAATCTGTTGTAATACCAAATGCCTGGTGTAATAGAATAAAAAAGCATGGACTTACTTATTTTTGCCTATTGTCTCTTAAGAAATATTTATAACGTACTTGAAAAGCATTTGCATGAGAAGAGGATGAGAAATGGGTTGGTTCAGCTTTAAAAAGTGAAGACTAAAGCGGATCTTGTTGCTGTTTTCAGCTGTCTTTTGTGGTAGTATAGAGAAGATGGAGCCAGACTGTTCTCCTTCACTGATACACGGGGACAGCATTAGAGGTAAAGGACATGTTACAACATGGGAAATCCTAATTAAGTAAAAGGAGAGAGTGGACAAACACTGGAGTGAGTTGCCCAGGCCAGGCGTTGGAATCTCCATTCCTATAGATACTCAAAGCTTGACTGGGCATGACTCTGAGCAACCTGTTCTAATTGGATGTTCTTTAAGCAGGGGTTAGACTGGATGACCTCCAGAGGTTGTTTCCAACCTAGATTATTTTATGATTATAAGGAAAATTAGTATCCAATAAGAGACTTTGTTATACTTATGAAGTATAACTTATAAGGAAACTATTAAAACTTGGTTCACTAGACAGTTTGTGAAAATATTTTGTGTAATTTGTGAATGTAAATTGGGAGCTTTAAGTATTAGATCTGGTACTGTTTTGTGGAGGAAATTTACAGGATGTTCCATCCTTTCCTAATTCAAAATGTGTGTTACAATTATCCATTATTTGGTAGCTTGTTTGAGCAGCAGAGTATAGGAAATATGTGAGGGAAAACGATACAATAAATAACCCATTTTGTTTTTAGATACAACAAATATGAAACATAATTATAGAAGTTAAATTGCAGAACAGTTTTTAGAAAAATGTTGTGTATTTATGTGTACATTACACATACATAGATACATGCACTGATTTACAAAGTCAGAAATTGTTGTTAAGTGTTACTATTAAACTAGAAAACTTACTTTTAGTCTCTAGTTAAAAAGAACATAGAGCATAGGATATAACCATTTGTCTATCTTACAAAGGTGGTTTTCTGTTCATGCCATTTGGTAGCAGTAAATATTATTATTTAAAATCTTTGTGGAAAACCTATAATTTTATTAAATCACAGTTTCATCTTGATTTTTAACTACGATTACCAACAAAAATGCATTGAAAAAAAATTTTTTTTTCAGTATTAGGTTTCTGTTTTAACTTTTGTTCAGGGTGTTTTGGCTGAAGTTTCCTTATCTGTTATGGCCTGTCTTACTGTCTCCCTTTATCTGTATGCACAGTGGTTTTGGTATAATAATTTCCCTATCTCATGAGAGTAAAGATAGCTGTTTGTGTGTGGTGATCATAATAGCAAAGAGTAGACTGCTTCTGCCACTTTTCTTGTATCAGTACATTTTTGTTAGGATTTCTCCAGCAGGGCAGCTTACAGACATACTTTTCCTCTGAGCCTTTTCACTGTTTTTTTTCACAGCATCTCTGCTGGTGCTGAGGCAGCTGATTCCACCTACACCACCTCCCCCCCTCCCCCAGATTCATAGTGACATGGGGGGCGGGGGGAACACAGTCTCAGGCCCAGGATTGTTTTGAGGGGCTGATGGAGTGTCATCTGCTTTTGGATCTAACAGCGTTGTTGAAGCACCTCTCCTAAAACCTAGAGAGAGATGCTATGGTAGAGGATTTGGGAGAATGTATTGTGTTCCTAGGCACCATGATTTTCCTGCAGTGCTTTAAGGTCTATAGAGAAACCAGGAGTCTGAATGCAGAGGCTTGGAGTAAGGCTTCAGATCCCAACTGACCTCGTAGTCCAAAGCAGGCAGGTTCTCTGAAATATTTCATGGAGAAGATTGTTGTTCCAGTGCAGTAGATCGTAGCTGTTGACCTGGAAAACATTTTCTTTTTTGCTTTTATCACTGAAGCAAACTACAACTGATCCTGGCAAACTTATGAGTAGTCAAAAATGGGAACTCAATCTATCTTTAAAGTATCACTGAGAAGAAATGAACTCAAATGTTAATGTACTCAAGTGCCCTTTCAGGCTGTTGTTTTTCTTTTCAGCAGAAGGAAGGTGACACATATAAGGCATTAGAGATAATAAATGACAGCCTTCAGCTGTGATTGCAATTTATACATCAAGTGCGTTATTACTGAACATTTCCAGTAGACTGAAGAAGGGAGTTGGAATCTAATCTTAAATGTTAAATGTAGTTCTTGTTAGTGTTGAGTACAGTGCAAAGATTTGGTATGTTGTTTTATTTTCATTTTGTAACTGGCACATCGACAGCCACGACATTCTGCTACTGCTTGTTTGTCACCGTAACTAAGACAACCTGACATATAGTACTTGTAGGTAGACGCACAGTAAAGGCACTAAGGGTTTGATCCCCAGTCTTGATTTGTCACTGGGTTTTAGTGCAGAACTTCAGTGGCAAAGAAAGGAAATGATATGTGAAGTATTTTAGAGGTTAGTTTTATGATAGATCAAGATTTTCTAAAATGCCATTAGCATTGCATCTGCTGCATTGAGCCATCATTCTCTGTAAGTATAGCTGGTTTTACTACTAAAGTCCTTCTGTTTTTATTTGTTATGTTCTTTCAGTCTGCTTGATAGCTGCAAAACCTGTGCTCTTTACAGGATAAATCAGAACCAAATATTGATGTCAGCATTTCAAGGAAAGGTCAGGTGAAGGAGACAGGCTGAGAAAGTCTGGTTCTCCTTTCACTTATATAATGTACCTCTTTTAGAATCAAAGTAGAATTAAACTCATATAACGAGTTATGTTTTCTTTGCAATCTCCAGTTTCCGTATTTGGAAATGAGAGGTCACAGCTGTTTTCTACTAGAACAGTCTCCTCTGCACCAAGCCTTACTTGGGCAGGGAATCTAGGTTTGTACTGGCAGGCACATGATATCTCATTGAATTTGGTACGCCATCTTTAAAAAACCTTGGTTAGAAAAATATTTAATTTCCATAGTGACATCACTGTAAAATGGAAAGAAGAGAATGCGTTTAAGTAGTGATATATGTACAATTTAATACCAGTCATCTTTTCATAGGACAGATTGTGCTACTTGGTATATCCTAATGAAGTAAACTCTGAATACAGATGGTCTGTGTTAAATAAAAAGTAGTAGTAAATAGTACCCACCCTATTTCTGCTATTAAAAGATCAGTAATTCTTTTTTGTGTTACAATTTGGGATAGTATGAAAAAATGCAACTAGAATATGCTGAATGCTGTAAACCACCATTTCAGCGAATTGTGATAATTTGTTATACTGTCAAAGTCTCTTTTCCTGCATATGTTAAGTGTGACTTTTCATTTGTATGAATTTTTTTTTGTTTTTCCTAATAGTGATTAAACTAATGGTGAAGCCTAGTCCCAAGGTGAGGAAAATCTTTGGAAAAGCTTTTATTGGCTTACGTCGATTTTGGGTCAAGTCTGTGGGGAAATGTTCCTGAAAGCTAGGCTTAGAAACTTGATACAGTAAAATGAAAAACAGGGTGAGGTGATTTTCGACAGAATTTTTTAGCATAATGCTATGGAGGTTCTTACAGGATTAGAATGGAAATGAGTATATAGACTGGGGGTTATAGATACTATAAAAAGTACATTTAATTTGATTTTATATTCTTTTAGCTCAGTTTAGGCTTTTAACAAAGATGAGCTTCAGTAAAGTACTACAGAAAATTTCCGAACAGAAGAGACAGCACTCTTTGGTGAGGAAGAGTAGACAGTTGTGGTTTTTTTTCATTCTCAGTATAGAGCACTGCATCAGGGCTTAATTCAGAAACTAAGAGAGCAAAAGAAAGAGTAGGAAGAGGCTGAAGTTCACAAATTGCCTTCTATTTGGAAATATCCCAAAATATATTGCATTGTATGCTGTACAAATGATTAACATTTGGTAACACTGAAATTAATCTCATTCTGGGGCAGGATACAGCAGATTTTAGTGCTCATCAATATAATTCTATTTTAAGGCAAATTGAAGGCTCTCACTGTTTTTGAAGCATAGGGAAATCTCAAGAATGCAAAACGTAATTTCCTAATTGGACACTAAAAAGGCTAATCTTCCCTTTTTGTGTGTGTGTGTGTAGAGTCATGTCAGTTGTAATTACAGCTGCCAAGACTTTAGCCAAAGTAAAATAATCAAGTCTTCACTATTAAGTCCCACAGAATAAAAAATGCTTCTAGCAGCATAGTCCTTTCTAATACACTGCTCCTCTGAGTTCAACACTGACTTTGTGTGTCATGTACTGAAGCATCGGCAGGGTTTTCTGCAGCAACGGGGATTATCCTTTGTCAGTCATCCTGGCAAGGTCTGAATCTGCTCGGTTTGAGATTAAAGGCAATAATAACCTGGCATAGGACCTGAGGGACTGAGATAACAGAACGCTCTTGTGAATGGGAAAGGAGGATGATGTTGGGGGTGCAAAAAGGTTGTGAAAGTAGGACAACGAAATTGCTTTAACTGTTGAATAACCACTTGTGTTGATTCCGGTGTTTTATCGTAATAGTTCTAAGGTGTTAGCAGAAATTCAGTATTGGCAGTTTGCAGGTAAGAAACAAGCTTTGTGATAAACCTAGCTTTTCATTTTCATGAGAATAAGCTAATCCTTTAGTAGAATCAATGAATGGGAGTTAGGCATTTGAAAATTCACCATGTCTCACTGAAGTCAGTGAAAATACTCCTGCTGATGTCCTTAAGGTATGGAGAAACCCTAAAGGCTCTAGGACTAGACCAATATTTTTTACAGATTTACTCTATCATGATTTTGGCATAGTAATACCCAAGGGACTTTTTATTGATTAGGCCAGGGAACTCACTGGATTCTCCCCCTCTCTAGCCCCCATCTTGTATTTCTGCTTCCACTATGCACCTCTTCATTTGAAGAGAACAAGATAGTCACATGTTTCTCTTCTTCAGCTCCACCTAAATTAGCATTGTTTCTATTATGGGTTATGTGTGTAGTTTTCTGCTCCTATATAGGACCTATGGAATTAATTATAAACATGAAATAAATCAGGTTTTTGGACGAGGATTTGCAGTAAGTGAGACTAATAGACAATAATTTAGGCAACAATAGTTACTATGGTGTTAAAAGTTCCAAGTAGAAACCATTGCATTTTATTGGACTAAAATTTGCTACATTACAACGCTGTACTAAATGGAAAATTATGCCAGAAAAATTGGTATTTCAGAAAATTTCCTGATCCCAGTAAGCTCTGGGATCTTTGGATCTGCAGTCCTCAGTGGTGAGCTGTCTGGGGGGACACCACAGTTCCCAGGCATCTAGATAATCAGCATAAGGTTGCAGCTCATATGTAAAAAAAAAAAAAATCAGCAGGAAAGGAAAGAATATGGGGAAGAAACATAAGGAAAGACTGTGAAAAACAAAGAATGGGATAATATGTCAAAAGACTGAAATAAGGAAAATGTACTTTTTACAGAAAAAAAGCTGAAAAAATTTCAAGAAAAAATTCAAATGATAGAGTAAGTTAGGATAGAGGGTAGGTGATTAGTAAATGAAATTTTGAGAATATGATAGTGTCCATTAGTGCACATGGCAAGAAGCTGCTGAAGCAGGGATACTAGCCAATAGACTTTTTTCTTTCAAAAGGTTGGATTCTAGTCTTAAATTGAGGGTAGTTTTTCCACCATCAGTCTTACCCCAACACAGGGAAGGAGACTTTCTTTACTCGTGCTCAGTCTTTGCTGACATTTCTTGCTGTAGAGCTTAGTCCTGTTACACATTCAGGATGTCTGTAGTCAGAGAGGATCTATACCAACATTCAGGGAACCATTTAGGAATGGCTTGCTTCTTGCTCCTCATTTTGCTGTTCTAGAAGGGGTGCATTGTGAAGCATCTTATGGGACCATTGTCCAAAGTTGATCAGAGCTTTCCATGTAAAGCAGGAACTTCATGTTATACTGCATATGAAGATGTAATATATTATTTGAGAATAATGCAGTCACTAATGATCTACAAGAAGTGGGTCAATTAGTTCGAGTTAAAGTTAAATTGCACGTAAGAATAATTCCTTTAAGAAATTCAGCACTTGGTGACATACTGGTTCATTATCCTAGATTAGTCTAATAAAAGAATAATGCAGATATTTAAAACTTTCTTTTGTGCTTAAAATTCACTAGATTCCTTTACTGAGCTGCCTTTGAACACTTTTATTTCTTTTTTTCTTTAAGCTTCATGAGTAAAAGTTACTCCTTTAGGGGCTGACAAATAATGTTCTCTTAGAGACCTGCATGTTGAATTGCTCTTTTTCTGAATAGCTGCTGTTACTCGCAATGAGACTGAAGGCAGTCTTTGCTCTTAACAAAAATGACTAATGGCTTTATCTTCTTTAGAAACAATGTAAGACAGCCATTTTGGAGAACAATTCTTCATTAGTTTCCCTAAATAAGACTATTCTTATGCAGCAGATTTGACAGATAACATTTAGTGATTAAAAACAGTCATAAAAAGTATATGGCACTAAAGTGTGGTTTTGTACATAGTATCACCTCTACTCAATAGAGAGGTTAAGGATGAAGTTAAGGGTAGGATCTATATATACGTATAGGAGAAAGAGACAGCTGAGGAAGCTAGGAAAAGAAAATGAAGGTAAGATGTCTATAAATAAGCAGAAGAATGGAGGTGCAGAAAGGATATCTGGCACATTAATATGCCTAAGAGAAGAGCACTGTAGGGGATGACTTACAGAAACTTCTCTGGGGTTGTTCCCAAGCATTTGGACTAGAATTGGGGCTAGATCAGCTGTTCTGGAAATGAATGGGCAGGAGGGGAAAGCGAGTGTGTCATGTAACAAAGATTACATGCTATACCTTGAAATATTAATAGAGGAGGCTGAACCTGTCTGAGCCCTCTCTTCTGCTGCTGCCTCTGCTGTTAGTAGACCTACACCTGCCATTCGAAAGACAGAGGAAGGCCACTGTGTCTCAGCTGTTTTGCGGCTTCTGCTGATGCAGAGTAGGGTGTTTTGTCTCCTTCATGTTTCAGTGTAACATATCCAGATTTTCTTGGTAAGTATTTTATGAAAGTTAATATTTAATAAAATAGTTTAACTTCTACTAATACTTACTTAGTGAGAATTTCTTACTTTCCTTTTAGTGACATTTGTCATACATAAATAGGAATTTTCCACACATGGTTAGGATATCCAAACAACCTTAACTCTCCACAATACTGGCATGATGGGTGGAGTTAGGGAAGAAAACATCTGCAATTTCTTTAAAATTAATTTACTTTTATTTGGGATACCAAGGTTTCATAAACCTTTGGTCACTTCAGTGTCGGTGAGATTCAACCTAAACTTCTTGTCATATTTATAAACCTGGTATCACCATAATGCATTTTATTTGAAACTGCTGAACCTCTATTGTTAACTCCATTTTACCGTAGCTTTTGTCAAGGGAAAAAATAATTAGAATGTACAGTGTTGTCAGCATTTTTTTTAATTCAATATTTGCAAGTTGGATAAAGAAAAATGTCACAAGACAGGTGTTTCTTAAGGAATGAGTAAAACTAGTGTTTGAGAAATTGGAACATCAGAAAGCTTGTTGAGATGGAAAAAATCTGCTGATTTATCTCAAAAGTATCATAGTGCTATATTAATCTCTGTTAATGAACACAGAACTTTTATTGGGAAGAAAACATTACTTCTGATTAGGCAAAGTTCAGAGTAGGTGAAGTAATAGTGGCATTATGAATTTTAGACTTAATTTTCACTTTAAATATAGGTTGAATGAGCCCAAACCTTACTGGTTCTTGTTACAAAGACTGGCACATTCCTGAAAAGAAGTTTGTAGTTGTGAAGTACATATCCTAAGGAGATTGACTAGAGCCTAAATTTCTTGTTAAGCACAGGGGACATAGGCTTGCAAATATTTTTCTAAGAAATGAACCCTGACTTGGTTTTCTTTTAAACAAACAGACTAAGACATATCTGTGAAATTCCTCTTTCATCTATAGAGTAACTATTTATTTTCCATGAGGCAGCTGAACTTTTCCAAATGTATTTAATAATGGAACCCAATTACAGTATGTATTACTTGCTGAATTTTTTTTTTATTTTCCCAAGCCATGATACATTACTATTATTCTACTAAATAACATAGCACCCTGAAATCTGTATGTGCTTTATCTATTGTGTTCTCCAATTTGCTAAATTTGTACTTCTCTAATGTTGGCAAGAAGTGTGGGAAGTTTTTTGTATCCCACAAATGAAAAGGGATGACTGACTTATTTAGAACATAGTTCTTTTCTTCTTACCAACATTATTTTCTCTTGTCTGTATACTTGTTCTATTATTGAGTTTAAACTGTATGACACCTTATTTACATTCCTTAATTGTAGGTGCACAATTATGATTGTATTTTCAGAGTACTCTGAAATCTACTGATGAAACCGCTGCTGTTTTTAGAAATTAAAACAACTCAACTATCATAATACCTCAACCAGCTTAATACCTATAGTGCATGTACAGGTACAATTTAAAAAGTAATTAATGTAAGGCTAAATATATATTAAAAATTACAAGTGATGTAATATTTGAGACAAGTTATATCATCCTTGCAAATACCTTTGATTATGTTAGGATCCTGCCTAGAAGGTACTAAAATAAACAGTGATGTTTTACTACTTTTAAACTTTACAATGCGTATGTTCTCATTCGGATAAAGTAAGTGTTTTGTATCTAACGTTTGAAGGCTAGCTTATCACAGCTGCAGGGAATATTGGGAAGATGAGCAAAGTGCAACTTTGGAAAGTGGGTGGGAAAAAGGCACCTAGGTGGTCAACACACTCTCAGAGAAAAGGATGCTGACTGTATCCACTAAGTAATAACATCAAAATTGAAGGGGGACTGAATGACAATTAACTTTATAACTAAATTGTGTGTATAAACACACATATACGTATATGTATATATGTATGAAATAATGAAAAAAATAAGGAGGGAGTCCCTCCCTCCACCCTCACTTGTGCCCAACGAGCAGTCTTTTCTGAGCACCATTTTAGGAGTAAAATCTGCAAGAACGTGCCAGCCTGATATTCACTGCTATTAGACATAGAAAGCATGTGCCTTTTTATTGTCTAAGAGATTTGTTTGTAGTAAAAAATACCCCCCCCTCCCCCCCCAGCACACTAGTTCAATCCTATATAATTTTACCAAGCCTGAGGTGCAGAGAGGACTCTCCGGTCATCCAGACTCAGTGTTTTCCCATGCTTCCAAATTAAGTGATATGAATAGTGAACTGTGATAGTAACCTGCACCCTCAAAGGACATCTTGTATTAAAAAAAAAGTTATAATAATTCACGAATATATATACACACACAATCACACATTTAGTGTAGGGTTTTGGAATCACACATGTACTATCTCAAAACCTTCATTTCCATTTTGATTTTTTCCTTTTGTAATTCTTATATTTATTAGAGAGAATTGACACTTACTTTATATAAGCTTGGTAAGACTTCTCTTGTATTTTCTTTAAGTTGCCAGTATATGCAAAAGTATGTATCAACATCAAATACTGTTATTTAATTCCTGCACAGTTTTGTATCACAGTATCTCAGCTGGTTAGGGGGTGGATTTTTTGTATTTATATGGCTGTAACTGTATTGTTTCAGTGGTACAGCTAAATAGGGCTTTAAATCAAGATAGCATCTCTTTTCTGCAGGTTAATGACTTATAGATATAAAAGGATTCTGAATTAAAACTTACCAGAGGTTTGAATGACTTTTATTGTTCTTGATGAAGTGATATAGTTTTGTGTGTTACAGGTGTACATTACTTTAAATACAGTATTGTGCAAGTTCTTAGCTTGCTATGCATAATTTAGAAATTATGATAAGAACATATAGCTATCTGAATAGTTAGGATGCACAATGCTGAGGTCATGTAAAGGCTATCATTCAAAACGTAGGAGAAACTGGATAACACTTTAATGTGTTGCATCCAAATTGCAACCAAGCCTCAAGACTGGGATACTGTTATAAGCAGTTAGGATATATATTCCACTTTAATGATAATATTCTACAGTGTACTGCTACACATCCATGATCAATTTCGCATTCCCAGTTCTGAAGTCTGGTGCCAGTGCAACTAGTTGTTACTTGCTGTCAAAAGACATGTCAGCCTGTGGCAATCATGGGTAATTCTATACATGTTCAGCTTTCCTTCTAAAACCAGTTCTACCCAGCTCTCGCTTTGAATTTCTTTAGTGATCAGTAACTGATCATTTTTTATTTGATTTTATATTCTTTGATATCATTCTGTGCTTGTACTTTGAAGGCCTCTCATCTTATCTTCTTGTTCTTTTGGGGCCCTGCTGCAATCTCCTGTTTTTCTTCAACAGCCTTCAAGTTGTGGTTTTCTGATAACAGAACTAGTGTTTATTAACACAGCTTAGTCGTGCGTAGCCTCATTCTAGGATCAGTGGTTATTTCACTCTACAAAAGTAATACTTTATTAGAAGACATATCTACATGTTGATTTATAGATACTTAGAGATGTTACAGATGTAATGCTTTAGTAACAATTTTTTTTTTTAAATTATGGCGATATCACTGATACGTTATTAAAATTGCTTAAGAAATGTGAACTGTTGTTAAATTTTTTTCAGCTTTTATGGACTTTTGTTTCTAAAATGATTGCAATCTTTTTCACTATTAAATTGTCTGTGTGATGCTTTTTCACTTTGTCATGAGCATATAAGTGTACTTAGTTTTTCAGATGTATCTAATCAGTGATAATCAATTTCCTTGAGTGTGAAATACTGTCCTACGATACAGTTTTCTGTGATATGTCTAAAGCAGAATGTTGAAGATGTACAGTTGGCTCCAGCTTCTACTACTTCTGTTCCATAACTGACTGCTGCGAGTATTGGAAGAGCACTCTAGTTGGTTTTCAGAGGAGCATAAGAGAATGTTTGCAGAGGGAAGGAAGCAAAAGAGTTTTGTTTTCTTTGCTGCCTGCTTGTGTTTACTGTTTTGCAGTAAAAACAAATAATAACCCAGGAGCTTTATCCTTGAGATCTAGGTGTTGAGGTCAGTTCCTAAGTATAGTACAGAGTTGTGCGCCTTGGAGGCAGCCTTGCTCTCCTACTGAGAATTCAAAAGAACTCAGGATTTGAGCTGGTGGTCTTAATGATATAAATGATTGGAGGGAATAGGCTTTTGGGAGATCTTAATGCTGACTCCAATTATTGACATAGATGTAGGCTTTAGCCCAATATTCAGCCTGTTTAGGGCATTCCTTTCCCTTGATGTGTTTAATCTTCTGGGTCATCTGGAACAGCAGCTGTTATCAAATGAGTATGGTTGTTGCTCACCATGTTAAAAACCATGTTTCATGACTCACTACATGGGATCTATTCCTCCCTGTTCTGGCCTTTTTTTGGTAACACCATTCTGCTTCTCAGAGAAAAATTACTTTTCAGCCCTGCAGAAAACAGTATTTCAGTGACCATTCAGAATTTAGTCCTATGCTAATGAAATACATATGACTCTCTATGAATGGCTCAGATTTGGAATAATAAATGTGTGTATGTCAATGTTTCTACCTGATGCTCAGAGTACAAGATCTATTAGTTTACTCGAGCATTACGGCCCAAGAGAAGTCATTCATTTCTAGTGATTTTTGTCCCACTCAGTAGTGAGGGAGGGACCTTAGAAGGAACGACTAGTTTTTCCCTATAAGTACAAACACACAAGACATTTTTGAGAGTTAAAACAGCAAAGCTGAGATTGTACTGCCCACAAAGCTCTTTTCTTTTTTTTTAAAGAACTGTTCAATTACTGCCAAGTATTAATTTTTTTGTAATTTCAGCTGCTATTTTCTTTTGTCTGACAACTTTCCTCAGTCAAGCTAAAGCAGACAAAAAACCCCAAACAACAGACTTCAAGGCAGTATTTTCAGGCACACAGAGCCAAGGCCTTCCGATCTTTGAGAAATATCTAATATAATAGTATATGGCCTTGATTTGAGTGCTGCAGCAGTAAAAGACATTTTAATTTCTCAGCACTAAAACATTTCAGTCCATCTTTTAAATGTTCCTCTGTGAACCTGTTTCTCTCTGGACTCTAACTGTCAGCCTTGTGAACTGTTGACAAGATGCAGTTGACTAGCAATTGCAGATATTCACTTCCGGAAAAATTGGCTCTTTCTTTTGATTTCCCTTCAGTCTGGGCTCTAATAATTGATTACAACTGAGGAGATGGCCTTTTTCATTCTGTTCTATGGTTATCAGTATGTTCAATATGTTTAACTGATGACTTTTTTTTTTTCTTTGTATTGAAGAGTGCTGTATCTTTTTTAATTTATGGAATGAGACCAAAGAACACTGTTTCTTGTCACTGGAAATGCTTTATTTCATATAATTAAGTCTAAACATGAACTCAACAGGAAACGCAGGTTAGGTTCCATCAAGGAAAACAGGTTGTTCCTTGTGAATAGATACTGACAAAACAGTTTTGAGGGAGCTGTTAAATTTTCTATAATACTTTTTAAAGGCATGGCAGCTTTAAAAGAATAGCAGCATGCTTGATCTTGTAAAATAGCTAAAGCAATTCAGTTGAAAAATATTCCAGCTCAGCATTTTTATTTTGTCTAAATGTGAAATATAAGCTAAAGTTTTAGTACAGAGATCATCTTATAATCATTCTTCCTCTGTTGTTAAATACTACATTGTAGTAGTTTTGCTGGAAATTAAGGCATCACTTCTAAAATATACAATCAAACTTTTATGTGCTGTAGATTAGTGTACATGCAGATACAGTTAAAGAGTACTTCTAGAAACAGCAAAAAATTAGAGGTAAAAATATTGGCAATACTGGTCTGTAAATAGATTAGGGATTATGAGATGGCAGTAAATAGCCTGTTTTGAAAAAGTCAGTACCGACAGCTATAATTAGTTCTGAGTTGGGGAAAATAGATATGCATTAAATTCATATGTTTAATATAGAAAAATAGTTAAGTATATATCTCTCATCTATATAAATACGTATATGTACACATAAAACCAATTTTGAGTTGAGGAGAGAAAAGTAAATTTCCCATCCCATTATTTCATGTGTTATCTGCTACTGACTTCTGGGTTTGTGCCAAATTGATGGAGGAAAACATTTTAGTAAGATATGGAATGACTGTAGAAGGGAGTCACAGAAGATACAGGAAACAGGTTTAAGCCTTTCCCAGCACATCCCAAAGAAGTTTGCAGGATCTTTTTCCAGTTACAGATTTTGTAGCTAAGTAACTGCTTATGTTGAAAAATGCTTTGCATGCTGACAGCATAAAAGGTAATTCCTAACATCTTTCCTCAGTCTTGTGGTGAAGTTTTGAACACTTCCATATATTCATAGTATTTCTCATTTAAAGTGTCTAATGGTTTTATGCGAACTAATAATATTTTCAGTCTAATGCTTTGTTATTCTGTCTGTGACCAGCGGTTAGGAAAATTTTCCTGTCTACCTCTATTTCTATGAGACTGACCAAAAGCAGATGTAGTAAACTACTCAAGCCATTCATCCAGACATGTAATGTATTTTGCACACTTTACTACTAGATTTGTAAATTCCTCACAACTTAGTGACAGGCTACGTAAATTCATGAGCTACAAACTGCTGCATTATAAGTAAATGAGCTTTTCCCTTACAGGGCAAAGATAGCAATAATATCCCAAGTGGAAGTAATTAAAATGGGTTTCCTTCTCCATTTTGAATCACAATTATTTAGTTAGTCCTCTCAATATTCATACCTTTCTCTCTTTAAGAAAAAGCAGCATTTGCAGACAATGAAAGAAATGTTTATGTTTTGGAAATCTGTAAAGCAGCACATACATGACTCAGCATTGGTTTCATGTTATATAGTCAGATTTGTGACTTGTGATTTCTAAGCTCTGTTAAAGGGAGAAGAAACAATATAAAAGATGATGACATAACTTAGTTTGTCCTTAAGTATGGGACCTTATTTTATGTACGACTTGGACACAGCTTACTATCTACTTTAAGTATGTACTTGTCTAGAGAAACTAATACTATTCAGTTACCTTTTGCATGCATATATCAACTTCTGGGATATTGAAATGGAATTCACTCATTTTGGCACTTCAGTAAGGATGTGGCCTCTCCCCTAGCATCTAAGGGTATGCAATGGTCTGCAGACAGGGCTGCACAGTTTCACCTCAGATTTCACAGGTACCAAAGAGGATGGGGGAAACACTAGCCTTTGCTTTGTAAGTTCTGTGAAAAGGTGTAAAACATTGCAAATAATAAATTTTCAAACAGTGCTTACTTGTTTTTAATTTGTTACCCACAATGGAAGCACTGGGACCTGAGCAAGTATAGTGGCAAATTTAAAAATTATAACGAGGTGTATCAGTTGTCTCATTATCTGCTAGAGTGATTGGGTAATTTCTTACTAGTTATTTGCTAGAAGACAAAATGGCTTCCCTAAAAACTTGGAGAAGGTATTTGTCATTTAAACAAGATAGATCAGAGTCCCGGCCTGTAGGATACCTAAGGTAACATTTGTCAATAACTGGAATGAGATATCTTAAGGATTATAAAGGTATATTAACCACTAAAATCCAGCTATGGTACATCAGTGACCAAAATTTATTGTCAGATATTTGATGATCTTGGTGAAATGAGTTCAGTTATCTTGCTAAGATTCACAGTACACTTGCACATATTGCTTTTTTTTTCTTTATCTTTTCTGTTGATTAAAAAATTGCCGCCTTAAGCTTTTATCTAGGAACTTCCATGAGCATTTAACTATGTTCCCTTATACATCTGACAAACCTATTCTTGCCCAACAGCATCAGTAAAACATGTTAATGGCATGTGTCAGAAGATACAGCATTTGTCTGTGTATTATTAATTGCTTGATTGTATAAAAATTATGAAATACAATGACAAAAAAAAGACAGTGTATGTTACAAGTGCCCATACTGTTTTTCACAAGCAATTGTAGTGACTTTTTCTACAGTTTATTTTTGTTTGGCTCAGCATTATATATTTATGAGGTTTGCTGATTCATATGATCTTTTTAAGCTTCTCTATTACTGACCATATCTGTAAGTTCCATAATTGCAGTAGGGCCACTAGGAGCAAGAGGGCATAAAAATGCATTGAACTTGATGCTTTTTATTGATAAATTCAGGATGTAACTCTTGAGAAATCTTGAATCCCATCTTGAATCAAAGAGTAGTTTGCTTACATTATGAATAGCTTTAACAAAAATAACATCTACCAGGGTGTAGTTGTATAATGATTGGATTTCTGAACAAATCGATATATATGCATATAGATTTGTTTCACATTATTGTAACAATATGTATTTTTCTATTTTTACTGTCTTTACTGTCTGTGGACCTACCCAATTTGCAGTACTTTTTTTTTTTTTTTTTCCCTCCCCCTTCCATCTGGTACAAGCTAGATAGGCTTGACTATAATAAATATATATAAAAATAACCATCCAGTGTTAATATTCACAAAGAACATTGAATGAATAACTCTATCACTGGTTTAATTACAGATACTGAAGTGCAGCTTATGTCTTCACAGATTCTACGTTCAGGTATTTGTTGATTTTTAGAAGTCCTCAGCTTGTTTAAAAGGGATATTTTTCTCAAAAAAAAAAAATCATACGCATCATATAAAAATAGGTCCTAATTCTTTCAGCATAGCTTTTACTTCTTAAAATCTGTGCAGCACTCTTCTTAAACTGAGACCAATAATTTTAACTGCTTCCTTCTATTATGTTGCAAATACATTGTCCTTCGTAGACCTGTGGTTTTCCTTCCATCCCATGTTCTGTTGCTACATCTGTTCTTATTTGCTTTGTAATGATAATTATGCTGTAACGCCTCTCTCATAATCTTTTGTATTTCTTAATGTCTTCCATTTTGGACTGTTTTTACACTAGGGTGTTCTCTGTCTCTGTGGCAATGAGAGAGGCGGACCAGAACGCTGTTCTGAGCCATGGCATAAGAGAGTACCTGTTGGGAGAAACACACCAAAATCCTGTCCGTGCGAGTGGCGTGATACGGCAGACCTCATGATTATCTTTGTAATAAATTTTCTCCAGACTGAAAAACAAACAAAAGCAATGACAGCAGGAGTATAGTATCTGTTTTGTAACTGATTCCAGATTTTTCTCCTTGACATGCTAAACATACAAAAACTTTCAGCTTCCTGAAAGGAAGCTGATGAGTAGCACTTTTCTTTCCTCTTGCTGTCCTCAGATATGGTTGAAAAAACGTTTTCTAGAAATTGAGTAAGGGCCAAGGCCTTTGCAAATACCTTTCTAAACACTAAGTAGACCCTTAAAAGCAAGACTGTTTCTGTCTTTGTGCTCTCCATGTGTCCTTCACATCTTTCAGGGCTTCCGTCCTGAACACAATACAACAATTTTCATAGCTGCATTATAGGAAAAAAAAGGTGGGGGGAAGACATACACGTTACATGAGCTCCTGTCATTTGTGGAATAGTGCAACATTTGAAGCAGAAGGACATTTTTCTTCTTCAAATTTTTATTCATCACATTTAGTCCAAGTAGGCTGTTGAGCTAGTCTACCATCCACCCTTTTTTTTTTAATCTGCAGGGCTTCAAATACCATCAAAATTGATACCTTCAGTGATTGTTCTGATTCTTACTGGTGATTTATCTTGAATTGCTTTGGTTTATTCTTCATTCAACAAGAGCCCAGCATCAGGAATTATGAGACTAATGCTTGTAAAGGATGATAGATGTCTTCAGGATGTTGTAAAGAAAGAATGAGCTTTTCTCACTCAGTCTTAAATGAAGAAGTGAAGCTATGACTGATCTTTTCTGAAACGCATGCGTATTATAAAGTACAACGGCAATGTACATCAGCCATGTTTTTAGTGCTGTGGGAAGGTACTTCCTTCCTTCCTTCTACTGAAAGATACTTGCTGTGTCCCACTGTGAAGATTGTTTGACATGAAAGAGACTTAGAAATGTCAAATTCTGTCTTATCTCTGAATTTTTTTTCTTTCTATGGTTCTCCATGTCAGTCAAACTGACACTATTTTTGTGGAGTTCCCTTATATGTAGGGTTTGGGTTTGTATCATCCCCCCCCCCCCCCCGCCTTTCTGGTTATTGCTGACTTGCTAGTAGTTTGAAAAAAGACTGTTTCCTAAGTTGTATAGCATTGCTACAGTAGATTTAATTGATACTCAGTAAGCTGAATAAACTGCTGAATTTGGTATTTTTCTGTATCAGATACTGCTCTGGAGGGTTCTTCTAATGAAGTGTCTTAGAGAAAGATCCAGTTTGCCTCCCTTGAAAGTGGCACCCTGCATTTCTGCTGCAAGGCAAAAGTGTCATTATCTGATGCAGTACAACAAAAAAATTCTCTTGACTTTGTTTCTAAATATGTTCTGGAGTATGCTGAAAACCACTAAACAGTATTTTCTTGATCAACATGTTTCCCATATACATAATTTGAATCACTTTTGGTCAGAAAACTGTAAGTTTTCCCTATTTCAAAAACAGAAAATTGTTTTCAATATATTTCTTATTCTTGCTTCAAATAGTATCTTCAGTTCTGGATTTAGTGTATAAACCAATCAGTAAAATGCATCTATTTCCTAATTTTAAACTATGAATTGTATATCGCGTAGCCTGCAAAAATCTTAATGAAAGAACATAGATATCATATGGTCTTGCTCTTAAAAGTTTGGAAATGCCAAAATTAAAACTGCCTAGGTCTAGTTTCTGTCATGCATACTCTACAATCATTAATGGCATGGTCTTTAATAAATGTACATACATTATTTATTCATAAGACCCCGGTACCGTTCACTGCATATAATAAAATGAAACACTTTCCATTATTTTGTTCTATCTAGCTTGTTCAGTTTGCGACCCTAGTCTTTGATCTTCTCGCTCAAACCATTCTGAAGACAATGATGACTTCCTCTTGGATTTTTAAAAGATCTTGAGAACACAAAATGCTTTAAAAATTACTCATGTTCAGAATAAGAAGAAAGGTAAAGAAAATGAGGTGCCATTCTCCTCTATAGTAGCAGGAGGGATGAGATAAAGATCATGAGTGTATGCTCTTTAGAGTCATAACCTTTGATCTGAGCATTTGGCAGCCTATCTAGCATTTTTTATAACATTAACCATACTCAAAGGATGGCCTCTATTAGCTCTGAAGTACTGGAGCAGTGAATTTAGCACATGATCTAATTGGATTCTGGGCTTGACTTTAATGATATTGATTCATCATAGATTTGCATATAGAATTTCCTATTTTTTAAAAAAGCAGGCTGAGAACATCGTAGGAATTTGTATTTAATAGAGTATTGACACATTATTAATTTTAATGGACTTGTAGTTCTTAAAGTCATTTGAAAGCCCAGACTTGGTTAAAAACAAAGTTTCCATATCATGGTATTTTTTGGCATTTAGAAAATGCTTTTGTTTCGAAGTGGAATTAAGCTAGAAATTCAAAATTTCCTTTGACAAGAAATATATAAACCAGCTTCTTTTTAGTTCAGTATTTTTAATAACCAAAATGAACACTTCATGTGGCTCTTAGTGTTTGAGAGAAGACTAAACAGAAAGCAAGCTCTGTTTGAGTAGAGAAACCCCATTGTTATTTGGCGCGCCAGGTATGCATCATGTTCTGTAGAAGGAATTTTCAGTAGTATGGAGCTACCTTGAAATAATGAGGGAAAGTTGCCAATCAAGTTAAGCAAGGCATTTCTTTCAGTAAAAAGAACCTAACTGTCTTAACAGTCAAAATTCGTCAGGCTTGGTATGTTTCTAGAAAACATCTGTTTTGACAAATATCAATTTTCTACTAAAAAGCTAAACAAACAAGAAAAAATCCATGGAAATTCTCATCCAGTTTTGTGCTGACCTCTGCAACTTAGGCTACAGAGGTTACCATTCTCTATGTGAAACACATGGGTGAAACAGTTTGCTGCTCTTCACTATTTATTGAGAGATTGCGACCCAGAAATTTAGGATTGTTTTCCAGACTGTAAGGAAAACATTTGTGGGTTTGGTTATGTTTTTTTTACAATCCTGTTTCCTCCACAACTTAATTATTTCTTTACATTTCTTCAAACCTCTTCCGGTACCAGTCCTATTTCTACTGTTGTTGATTTCTCATTCTTCCTTTGCTTGTCTAGGCTTAATACCAGTCTTATCCAATCACTCTGAGATGCACATCTGAATTCTTTGTTTCTTTCAGCTAATTTCCACTTCCTTCTTATACCACCTCCTTCCAGTTCACTGATCAAAAAATCAGTCACTAATGTTGACTTCTTCCTTCTTCTTATTTTCCTTCATGTGGCAGTTCTACCCTACTCCTGCCTCCTGGCTTTATCTTCTCTCCTTTCCACTTACCAGTCCCATTCTACCCATTTGTCTCCTAATGTCTGTGTTCCCAAATCTTGGTTTCCAGAAACTGCTTTGTGACTCCTCTGTTTATTTACCTTATTCCAAACCCCTCTTTTTGTTTGGTGAGCTCCAAGCTTCTCATCTGTTCTACTTGTTCCTTTTGTCCCCAGTCATCAGTTACTTCTATTTTTTTTTCTCATGTCCCAGTATTAGAAACTGTTGTATACGCATATGCCAGTTCAACTATCCAAGCAGGAAACAGGTGAATAAAAAAAATAATAATACATTGCAAAAGGACAGTAGAAAAGAATTGTTCCTTTTCTTCAAATAATTGGAGTTAAGAGTATTGACATGCTGTAAATAGTCATCAATGTAGATGAATTTTAGTTGGAAGGTACTCCTGTGGGACCTATAGACCTATATTTAGCCTCCCACTCAAAGTTGGGGCTGTTGCAACACTGGATTGATTGGGTAAGCTGTGCATTTTTTTTCCAGTCAAATCTTGAAAACCACCAAGAACAAAGATGCCGTGATCTCCATGAGCAGCTTGTTCTGCTGCTGCACAACACTCCTGGTAAAGAAATTTTCCCTCATATCCAGCCTGAACTTCCCAAGCTGCGATGTATGACCTTTGCACCTTGTTTAAATTATTTGGCACTGCTGACAAGAGCTGGTAATTGCCTTTCAGGTGGTTGCAGGCAGCCATCCATTAGCCTTCTCATTCCCAGACTAAATAAATCCATCTCTCTCAAATTCTCCGGCTGTCCACTGTAACTCCCAGGCCATTTTCAACAGAGTTCAGTTGTTTTGCAGCCCATACCCCACATTCCTTCTTAGTTATTCCTTCCTAGGTTCAGAACTTTCCAGTTCTTACTGAACCTCTTTTTTTTTCTGCTGGGCAAACCCTCAAGTTACTGAGGTCTCTCTGGATTGAGCCTTTGCTATTTGTTGTGTCACCTGCTCCCACTAGTTCAGTTGTTTAGGGCATGCTCTGTGTTTGTCATCCAGGTTGTTACTGAATATGTTAAACAATACGATCCCCAGAAATGACTCGGGTGCTTTAGTCATTGGTGGGACACCAGTTAAATGCTAAGCTGTTGACCACCGATGTAATGAGTTTTCAGCCCACTTAACTGTCCAGCCTTTAATTCCCCAGCTTCCAAATGAACACACTATGGGAGACTACATCAAAAGCCTTAGTAAAATGAAGGTACGCTACACCCACCATTCTCCCCTTGTGCTCAAAACTTATTTCATTGTAAAGGCAGTCTGTCTGGTCAAGCACTGTAAATCCTTGGTAGATCTGCACTGAGTATTTATTCTTGTCTGTCATGTGCATGGAAAAGGACTCAAAGAGGACATTTTCCATTGACCTTTACAGGGACTGAGGTGAGGCTGCCTGGCCTGTAATTCCCTGCATCTGCCTTCTTACATTTTATTTTTTAAGATGCTAGCTTTTTTTCCAGTTCCTAGACATCTCCCTGATATGGTCCACCATTTTTCATAGATACAAACCATAGCCTTACAATCATACTGACCATCTCTTTCACCACACTTGTGTAAATTCCCTCCAGCCCCATAGAGGTGATCTGTTTTCTCTGTATAGTCTGTTACTGTTCTGCCACTCCTCCTCTTCTCCAGACTGTGGCATTGTATGCAGAGGTCAGGGAATAAGTTTTGCCCTTGTTACCAAGGGCTTGCACATTGGTGAAGAGGCACCTGAGGAAATGGAACACGGACCCTTCTGAACAGGCATGTGGAAGTCCCAGAGATGGCCTTCTCCCTCACGTATGTCATCTGTTTTCAGCTCTGTTAGACTACAGCTCCTGTAGGCTAACAAACCTGTTTTAAGGCCCTCCTCACAAGTTGAATCTTGACAGCATAAGAGGAGGGACATGGCCAAAACTTTTTGTATGTGTTTGTAGTGAAAAGATGGTTCGTTATTTTTTTATTTGTGATGAGAAATATGAGATGCACTTTTAAAGAAACAATGTTTAAATTTTATTGGGATTTAGAAGCTTATAGTGTTCATGCTTTGGTATTCATTCCTTCATTTTCAAAATGTTTTTCAGTATTTTCTCAGTATTTCTGAATATAAGCTTTAGTGAGCATTTGGTATTTCTTGGCAAATGATTCCAATACTGTGCTATTCAAACCTGCTGTTAGTAATGCTGCTAGTACCAAACAGACAGCCTCCACAGAAATCTTACTGAATGAGATCCGT
This sequence comes from Ciconia boyciana, assembly GCF_034638445.1. NCBI lineage: Eukaryota > Metazoa > Chordata > Aves > Ciconiiformes > Ciconiidae > Ciconia > Ciconia boyciana. The sequence goes on from NC_132938.1 coordinate 44,285,104, forward strand.
GAAACAGAAAGAGAGGGCTGAAAAGTGGTGGCTCTTAGCCCAGCCTCATCAACGGTACTAGAAGCGTGAGGGAGCGGGATAAACATTGAGCGTGGTGAGCTGAGTGCCAGAGTTGCTGGAAGCAGCTATTGATTCTGGTTGTGGTTTGCCAGCGCCGTGGATCCAGGCCTCGGGCATGGCATGGCCCCGGGGTCTGGAGCGGCAGAGGAAGCTGACATCAGCCTCCCTGGAGGCTGGCACTGGGCGACAAACTAGCGTCCTTCCACCCATCACTCCAGCACCCCGCTCAAGGAGGCTAGGTGCCAAACAAGTAGGAAGAGACTTTTGCAGCAAGGCTTAATCTCGCCTGTAGGTGTTTAGCTCCTTCACTACCAGAGGAGCAATGCTGATATTACCTTGGTGGTGGCTCATTATTTTGGAGTTTGTTTTCTCATGTTGATTCTTTCACTCACTAAACTGATCTTTAAGATTACCTGATTCCCGGAAGTACTGGATGTGAAGTGCCGCTGCCTTCATCTGTGTCTGAGGTGCTTTATGCACTGAGCTACTTCTGATGATTTTGGCTAAACTAATTATATTTCTAATGGGAGACTTAATCTAGGGAAAAGGAGTCAAATCCAGCAGTAGTCACCTATCTATGCTAGCTTGTAAAAAATCTTCCAGACTTTGTTTTTTCTTAAGTCCGAGTAATAAATCTGATTGTTTTTTCTTTAAACCTTGGTTCACTAAAGAAGGGTTCCTGCTCTGTGCTTCTTTGGAGTGTTGGAAAGGAATCCTCAAAGGTGGCTTTATGGGAAGCATACCAGGTATCTCAGCTGGTGAGGAGAGGTGGATCCTGTTGAGAAGAAAGTATAGAGCCAAAAAAATTCACTAGACAAACAGTCCCCACCCTCCTGGAACTAGTTCTGCTCCTAGTTCTACTGCAGGTAGAACTGCATAGGTAGCTATGTGGCTTCACATAAGATAAGCGCATATTGTCCTACAGATTAAGCAACCGATTGAATACATCTGGGACAATTAGTAAAAAATGTGCACAGGAGCACATGGTCTGTCCAGGCTTCTTGCCCTTACAGATGTTTTGAGGCATACAAGATGCTGCAATAGTAAATATGCTGTTGGGGAGAGTGGTAGCTACCTTATTCCCTTGAGTTACCTTATTCCCCTTTATCCTGCAGTTAATTGGCTAAACTAATGCTCCACATTTATAAAACAGAGTGCTCACATGGCTTATGATAGATCAGATGTCTATGCAGCTCAGCAGAGATGAAAAGCAGCATCTGATAGGCAGGCGAGTATCCACATGCTGCTGAGGAGCATGTCTGTATCCTGGATGAGGATTCCAGACTGACGTAGATTTCGGGTTGAAGAATTTCACAGTACACAAGCATCATGCATTTTCATGGTGCATCATGATGGTACAACTTATACTTTCCCAGTTAAGGTTTATGTTTTGGGATAGTACTCTCCTTAGATGTGGTTGGAGTATCTTAGTTATTCTATGTATGCTGCCTGTGGTCCTCATTTATTTTGGGAAACTGCAGTGTTTAGGAGCAGTGGATTTCCCATATGATAGAAGCTTTGATGGTGTCTCATCCTTTTATTGCTGTAACACTTTTCCATGTGAACAGAAATTTAAGGCTCTACAGGATAATGCCAATCTTGCTGGCATTGGGCTGAAGGTCTTGGAGCAAGATATAAGTCGAAAAAAGATTTCTGCACACGGTGCTAACTTTCTTTTTCCAGCACTGGAAAGAGGTTGGGACAGAGGTATGAGGTGACAGCCCTACCACAGCTCTTTCAGTGAGACTTAGAATATAAATACACGTTGCGGAGTCACTGGGAAGGTTTGGTGCAGATGAATCAAACCCACTGCTATTGGAGAGGTGCAAAGATGTGAAGGGAGATACTTGGTGAGCTCAAGTCTGCTGCAGAAGTGGGCTTGAGGCAAGTGGAGGGCTGCAGTGTGGGACTGTTGGCTCAATTCAGTTGGCTTGTTGAAGTGGAGTCTGAAAATAGCATAGCTACCACATAGCAAAGACCTAGCCTAAAAGAGGTAAAGAGCTTTCGGATCAGATGAGAAGCAGATGTATGTACTTGAGATGCAGATATAAGAAATGGAATAGAAAACCCATTAAGAACTCCTTGAAATTAAAAACAGCAAAATAGTCTCATAGCTAATGGCAGCAAGGAAAAAATCTAAATCTAATACTGCAGGTTTTAAGTTATATTAGGGACCATGTGCAGCCTTGAAAGACTTTTGTTTCTGAAATTGTCAAAATGGGATTTCATGTCCATCTACAAATTGGAGTATGTAGCTCTTTGATAAAAACAAACCAACCCCTATGTAGGATTAGGGAGGCCAGCAGTAAAATGTATTTTTTGCATTATGATAAGTTGTATAAAATTTGACTGGAATTTTGTATGGGCAGATTTTAGTTTGGTGTTGAATAAAGTTCAAGGAATCTTGTATTTTTCCTGCTTTGGTAACTGTTAGAAGTATTGTTTCTTGAAAAGGCATTATATATGAAGCAGTACCTCACATTGAACAGTTGCCGATTTAGACTTTTCCCTAAATTGGTAGTTTGTAAGCCACACAATTAAGAATATCCCTGCTTTACAAACTGTGCTGTAGCAGTGTTATACTTGGATAAAATATAAAGATAATTATAAATTCAGAAAACTGCTTCAATTTCAGTGGATTCTCTGACATAAATTAGCTTTGATTTTAATATATAGGCTTTTAATGCATAGGCCGTACTACAGATAAAATGTGAACATGAAACAAGGGCTGCATTTGCTTTATCCATTTTTTCAGGTCAACCTTGGTCTGAAAATATTTGAGGAAACTGCCCTCCTTGCTCTAGGACACCTTCTGTTCTCTGAGTCAGACTTACCATATCTACCATGTATTGTTATATTTGTTAGCAATATATATTTCTGTTGGATAATAATTCAAATGATGTCAGCAATATATGGCAACTTCTACAGAAACTGTTGCAGAGGAGAGATCAATAAAATGATGTAACAAGTGCTCTACGCAAGAAAGAAAATTAATAGGATCATATTTTTGTATCTCTATTGAAAGCTGAAAACTTCTCCTGCGTAACTATGTTGTCAGATATGATTTTTTTCCAGTGAGCTTTTTTGTCTTAAATGTGTATTTCTTAAAACTCATGTAGCAACTGCTTTTTAAGAATGAGTGAAGAATTCATATAGAAGAATATGGAAGTCCAAAAAGAAGCAATAAATGTGTTCAAGGCAAAATACCCTTTTTTTTTTTTTTTAAGCTTTTCTGATTAAGCTGCTTTTGGTCATTTTGAATACTTTTCTTAAGGCTGTCAGATTTTCAGACTACATACATGATATGTTTTTAAGGTAAGCCATTTTCAGGAAAAATAAAAAATATTTATTAGTCTCAAAGTGCATATGTAATTGTAGCATGAACTTCAATTCTTAGAAACACTTCATCACTATGACCCTGACTGAGCATAATGCTTAAACATGCATAATTTTAAGGCATGGTTATTAAACTCATTGAAATCCATCATACATAGCTCTTATAAGTGCTTTATGTGTCTTTCAGACAGAGAGAGACTTGAAAGAATTACTGAAATTTCATGTAGTTTCACGTAGAGCAGTAAGGATGAATTTTCTATTTAAAATGCATGGATACCTTTAGCTAGAAAATGTTGAAAAAGTGGTATGGCTACTGTGACAAATTAGTGACTTTATTCTGTGTACTTTTACAACCTGCCCTTTAACATGCTCAGGACAAAGGCAAGGAAGCCACTGAAGAACATCAGAAGTCATAGGCTCTGTCCTGAGACATTGCCTTTTGCATTTATAGATTGTTAAAGGATAGTTTGGCTAGAGATGCTGTGATGCTACTCAGCCTTCACTGTAAACAGTGTATTTGTTCATTCTGTTTTTAATTTTATATTAAAATTATGAAAAATGAGGCTTTGTAAATTATATTATCATCTTGATGATAATTCTGGAGAGGATGTTGAACATTATAATAATCAAACACTTATTGACTGAAGACCAGGAAAGGTCTGAATGTAACAGGAAGCCAGGTTCTCATACACGTGATAGGTTAAATAGCTTTAGGAATATTTGTAAAATTGTGGAACTGCAATTTATTGAAGCAATTTCCTTACTTAATCTGAGAATCAATTAACTATTTTGTTTTGGTTTTAGAGGCACCTAAAGATTTTGTTTAACATATCCAGTGATGGACTTTAAGTAACAGGTGATTTGAAAAATTAACTCTTTAGGAAAATCAATATAGGTATATATGGTATATGGATATATATATTTTGGATTTAAGACAGAAAATTCCATGCAAACCATAATCCATTCAAACCATAGTACAATTCAAAAAGCCAAAAACACCCCTCCCCCACCCCCCAACCTAAAAATAAAATGACGGGGTAGGTATAATGGGGAGAAGAATACAGAACAAAATAGTGTTATTGTGTTGCATTTAGATGCGTAGTGCTGCTTGAATGCTCTGCACAATTCTAGTCATACCATACCAAAAAAATAGTCTTGGAAAAGATTCAGAGAAGGGTAACAAGAAAGGTGTGGACTGGCTTTGTAGACAGAAGTTAGCTAAGACTCTTACTTCTAGAAATGCCTGAGGAATGTTATATTTGGGATCTGTGAAGTTGTCTGCAGTGTAGAGATGAACAAGAATTGGTTTCTCCTGTGGCTGGTTTGAGGCCAACTTGAGAACGTGTAATTCATACAAGCTCCACTTCCACGTTCTTCCTTAAGCATAATGCATGATGCTTTGCCTTAGAAGGGATTTTGGTCTCGCTCAGGATGACTGCTCTTTTGTTCCAATAGCCTCATGTTCTAGTTATTCTAACTTTTCATCATTTGAATAATAAACATATTGTCTGAGTAGGCTCATTGTGGGTGAATCTTACTGGTTTAGTAGAAATGGAAAGAGAATTTACCACATTTATGTTTTTTCAAGAATTGAAAGTTTTGCCAATGTGGTGTGATTCATGGAACAGCATTGCATTAAAGCTCGCTCAAACCTGTTCAGAACACCACTGTAGGAATAACATCTCCATAGTTACTATTAGGAGGGTTATAATTGGAAAACACTGTCATAATTGTCATTTCTACTTATCCCTTGCATGATTTAAAAATAAATCATTTGATATGCCTGTCTATTTATTTACTTTCAAAAAAAATAGTAATTAAAAAGGCAAATAACATACACTGATTCATAGATTGTTAATCTGTGCAGCATCAGAGTAAAGGAATGCATAAGTGTTGGTACAGAGCTATGGTTCTATTCTGCACTTCCAGATTCTGTTAATTTCTTCCTCTTTCAAAGCACACATTCCCATAACAACATTTTTGCTAGTAAAACGTCATCAGTGAAATAAAGTTTAGTCTGCAACCACTTTTTTTTTTCCTCTTTGAGGTAAAACTGTTGAACTATTAAAACCCAAAGAGTGTTTTGTTCCTGTAAAGATGTGCTTGATCCTTGATAATTTTTAAGTTGTGATTATTTGGCTTTGACAACTGTATGAGACTCACATTTTACCAGTAGTTCAATTTTTTATAAATGGAGCTTTCTTTACAGTAGTCTTGGTGATCTTTTAGCAAGTGGGATGGAACTGGTGGATGTGACAATGCACCCACTGCAGTTTGTGAACCTTAATTTATGCAGACATTAAAATGTTGGGTACAGTCTCTTTAAAGTTTTGTTCTAGAGAATAGCAAGTTAATTTAAGACATAATAATAAATAATTCCAGTCATTTTTCTCGTCCACATATTATCTGAGGTGTGCAGATAAATTTATTTACGTCTCAGCTATGAATTCGTAATTTATTATTTTCTTAAAATCTTGAAAGCAATTTATTAAATTCAAGTTTTTCCTTCTTGAAATTGTAGCCTAATACAGCTGATGACATAATTAGGAGGATATTTTATGTTTAGGAAGATGATTTGTAGAAAATAGAACTAATTAGACTTATTTAATGACAGATCTTACTGATGCAGTTGAAAACTACATAGCAGAATATTTATTTTTCTAAAATTCATGTATGATTCTTTAAAATATAGTTGTATTTTATTGATGATGACTTTGGAGCTTTGGTTTTGAAAAATCATTAATGAAAAATTTAATTAACTTTTTCAATATCTTAGAATTTAAAGTACAGGAAAACCACTGTAACATTTTAAAAGCAATATTAGAAACATTACCTATATAAGTACTGTGAGAAATACTTTTTCTATTTTAAATGCTAGTAAGTACATTCTTTGAATAGCATTTTTACTTAATGAGTGCAAATGGCCTCTGAATTACACTGTTTATTCTGTATGAGTAATTTGTCCTATTATGATAACTGTAATCTTTTTCTCATTTGTTTTTTACTGCTTGCCTTTTCTAGGAAGTAGAGGTTGGTATACATCTTATGTCTTTCATGATTCTGTGAGTTTTCAATGTATACATTGATTCCTTACATTTTACTGAAAGTGGGTTGTTTTTCCCTCTCCAGGATGATTATTTTCGTACATGGAGTCCGGGTAAACCATTTGATCAAGGTAAGATTCTGCTGCTAGTTATTTGAATGGGATAAAAATTAAGTATTTATAATTGTGCTTCTGTTCTAGAATAGCTACAGAATTCTGTGAATTTGTGTCATTTTCTCCCTGGTTAAATGATTGATTTGAAGAGGGACAGAAATTCAGCCTAATCATAATTTTATATCTGTGATTTTTGCAAACTTTTATTGATTAGAGACAGAGACAGGAGCATTAGGAACCTCCAAAGTAGCCCTCATATAAACAAGTTAATGGGGTTTGGGAGGTGGGGTTTTTTTGTTTTATTTAAATATTTAAGTTAAGCAGTGTTGCGTTTTCAGTAGGACACTTGAAGAAAAACAGGCATGCAATCTGATACTTGTCTTTTGCAGTTATAAAAATTCATTAGAATGTTGATAGTCTCTTTGCAGTTAAAAAAATTCATTAGAATGTTGATAGTCTCTTTATATCTGGCTGATAGATGATCTAGGAAAACAGTTTTGGAAGTCTCTGTCATGTTCAAGTGATCTGTCTTGAGGCAAAACACAGATGGAGATTTGAGAATGGTACAGTACAACAGTTTCAGCCTTAGAATAACTGGAGCAAATGCAGCAAATTTTCACATTAAACATTCCCTCCCCAGGCATTGGAAGTTAATATTTACTGTCAGTATAATCCACTTCATGTATGTTGTTTCAAGGGTATGACTACCGTTGTGAAACTACTGAGAATCTTGATACAGTTTTTTTAATTACTACAAGGAGCATGTCAGAGACTTTGCCTTTTCTGATAATACCAATGGCACAAATGCAATGAAGAAACAGTGTAGGGGCTTGTATGCAAGAGACCGAGATAAAAATATGTTGCAAAAATAACCTTTACTCAATTTAAAGAACTTTCTCCATAATGGATACTGACTTTTAAGGGAGGTTTATAATGAATTGTATTTTATTACAACCACATCTCTTTCCACCATTTTCTATGCCTTTGTCACTTTAATTCAGGATTACTGTAGTAAACCTGTGAAAGGAAATGCCTTAATTTCTTAAATGAATGCACCTGGCTTGTTTTGCCTGTTTGTGGGAGAGAGGAGTAGAGGGAGGGGAAGAAAGTCACATTTACGTTATCACTATTCTGTGCATTGCGGTGACTTTCTTCTGGTTTGGTGGAAATTTATAAATGTTAATTTAGATCCATGGCAGCCCGAATATTTTAGAACCTGACAATTTCACAGACTGTGCACGTCTCCTCATTATATACTAACACATTAGGAAAATGTACTTGACTTTAGTCTTCTGATTCCTCGGAGAAAAAGATTCCTTTCTTTTGGTGAAGTACCTCATCTAAGAAGCAGGCTTATCACTTCACTGTGAAATACCTTTAGTCTATTCCTTTTCTTCTTTGCTTTTTGATAGAGGGGCATGCTCTGCAAATATGGTTTTAGTATGAGAACTGGAATACGTTATACTTTAATTAATGACTTATTGGTGGCAAAATCTTTTATCAGAAGATGTTGAATTGAATATGCTGTAAATTTTGCTGATTTTTTTTTTGTTATGGCATACTTGATATGTTTGGGGTTTTTGTTTGTTTGTTTTTTTCAATTGGCTGTTACTTTTTCAGAAGATATACTGAAATACTATTTTTTTCCACAAGATTTACACTTTTGCATACTCTGGCTTGTTCTACTACTCTGAGTTCTTTGGGGATCCTGATGTTAATGTTTGTAGAATACTTTTCTGAATTTACAAACAACTGAACTAAGAAAACATGTTAAGGTTATCTGTCTTACCTTGTTTGCAAAATGCATTGAGTATTGGGAAGTTAATATTTTAAAGCATGCCTACAGAGTTCAACTTTCTATTTTTATATCCTTGTTAACTGAAAATTAACATTGAAGGGTAAAATGCATTTGCTGAGTAGTTTTACCTACATTTTACTGTGTAATTTATAACTGAAAAACAAATAATGCTAGTTGGGAACACTTTTTAATAAGGTACACTGAAGTTTTATGGTTAAAAAATGTTCCCAGTGTCTTAATTTGTCAATCTATCATTTAAAGAATATCAGGTATTTTTACCTGCCAGTGCACTGCTTTTCAGTTTTCCTACAATAACTGCTATGGTCTTTGTACTGAATTTATCAATGATATTGAATTGAGCTGTATGTCAAAAGATTTACAGTTTCTCAATAAATTTTCTAGACTCTAATTGACATACAGATATTCTTTATTAATCAGAGACTTGCATGCTGCTGTTATTTTTTTGAAAGTCTGTAAATAACGTTACTGACTAGATCTGGGAGATATACTAAGAGATAAAAGAAGGTTTCCCAGTTAATATCTTGGTCTCCATGTTGTCAGAATTTGCTTCCTCTTACTTTTGGGTATAATGGGAAATGATTTTTTGAAACACAGCAAAATATTCCTGAGAATAAAATATAACTATGGAAGTATCATGTACTTGTTCATACATCTGAGTCTCTCTCATCAGATGGGAAAAGTGATCATGGGTGATATTTTGTGGGAGGAGCCATTCATACTTTAAAAGTGTGACAACCTTGCAAATGTTAGCTCCTTAGAAGTGAATGTAACGTTCATGATTTACTGAAGAAATCAGGTCTTTTATGATTCCCTATGTTATCCAGTAAAAGACATATAGCAGTGACAATCTCAGCACATTTTTTTTCCTCATAATATTTACGGAGATAGGAAAAACTGAGAGTTGGTAGACTATAAAGACTAAGTTTTAGGTGTACATTCTGATAATCTCTGTAAGTGTCGTTCCAGGGCTGTGCCATAAGTGCTGCTCCAGCACCATTCCACTTCAGTTGTGTACCACTTGAGTACTAAGTTTAAAACAAATAAGGTTCAACTATTAATTAGCTTTTTCACCTCAGTAACCTCATGTGGACTTACAGGTTTTTAATCTTTTTCTTTTCCTGAAGTGAACTATTCAAAAGAATAAATGGGGACATCACAAATGACTCACTGTTGTGTCCTGTGATCTGTTGGGGCTTGTTGCAAGCCAAGCAACCTGTGTTAGAGAATCTTTACGAGGTTTTCCCCTTCAGTCTTCTGGTTTTGGTTTGTACAGCAGCTACTCTCTCAAGTGAGAGCATTCCATAAAAAACATTATCCCAAATGAAAACATGAAACTCTTAAATGAAGACAAATTTTTAAAATGTAGAGATAAAGTTTCAGTAAGAGACTAAAATTGCTCACTAAAGATGATATTAAACAGGAGCAGTAACAGCTTCCCATGTCTGTTGTGTTAAAGTTTGTAATAATACTGCTGAAGATACAGGGAGATGAATTATTTGAGGACAGAAATAAATAATATCCTTAATTTATCTCTATCAGTGTTTTATTTAATTTCATTTTATTTGTTTTATCAATATCTGGCTTTTCAGAAACTTACCTATAAATCTGTGAAAGTGTGGAATAAGCAAGGAATCTTTTTGGCATTAAAAGATCTGAAGTCCAGGTCTACTAGACAGGGTATTTTTTTTTTATATTTTGTGAAAACAATGGATTATAGGAATTACTAGTGCTTTTACAGAAATATTTTTTCCTTTGCTGATTTAAATTATAGCAACTTTACATGATACTTTCCAAATAGATATTTGGAATTTTTAAAATCTAAATATGAACAAAATATGAAGACCTTTAAACTGCATAAACTCCAGCTGACTACATGTAATAGAGGTGGTGGTGGAATATTTACCTTTATGTCTGTGTTTTCAAACTGTTAATTGCCATTTAAAAAATGCTCAATCTCTGTTGTGCCCCTTTGTCTTTTAGGCTGTGGTGTAGGTACCTGATACACATGTAACTCCTTGTCAATATCACTAGTAGTCAGACAAACGGGTTCTCATTATTTACATTTATTATTTTGTGCATCCATATTCTGCTCAAAATCAGCAATATATGGGGACCTTTTCCAAATTATTTTTAGCCAACACCCATATTAATTTGCAGGTAGTATTTTTGAGGAACCAGTGCTTGCCATATAGGCATATCTTTGAGGTCTACACATAGTTGTTATTTTCCGAAGATTTATATGACTATTAAAGCCTTTTCTAAGATTTTCATAGATTTACTGTATATGGATAATATATCTTTATATTTTTTTCAAAATGCATCCTTAATCTGAACCCAAATCTTAATGCTAGTATTGTTGTAATATTTGAAAAGTCTGTGGTTCAAGGAATCAGTAGTTGTGCATATGATAATAAAATGAGTGTCTTATTAGTGTCTTAATTCGCTCTTCTATACTTTGGTGTATTTTGAAAGGCATTCTTATGTTAATATGATTTAAGTGTCAAAATTGCTCAAGTAGACAGATCTGTGTAATTCCATTGGTATTAATAAGAGTGGTTATATGGAAATACACATCCAAGCATTCCAGGAGGCTAGCCCTTACTATGAGAATGTATAGTGATATTTACTCCTGGGCTGCAAAATATAAGTTATTTTAAAAGATGGAAAAAATATTATGACTTGCATTGCAATCCACCGATGCCATTCCTTAAAGCAACATCTGACATTTGTCTAAAGACTACTTGTTTCCGTTGAACTCTCTTTTGCTTATATACATATAAGATAGAAAAATGTATTTAAATAAATGTTTTGACTATATATAATGTGCATTTACACACACATTAATGTTTAGGTATTTCTATAAATATCACAGTGTAAACTCTTAATAAACGATTGTGTGGGGCAGTATTATTGTCAGAATGAATCTGAATGTTGTATTAATCATATTTAGTTACTGCTAAAAGGCAAGTTTTGTCCTTTCAGTGGTTATAGAAACAAACAATTAGGATGGTTTGTGTTTTGGATTATTCAAAATTGAATATTTTACTAGCTTTAATGTATCTTTTATCAATGTTTTCTCAAATTAAAACAAACAAACAATACTTGCTAACACATTTTCTTCATATACCACTTTTACATCAGATAAAAATATACAGGATACTTTTGGTACATTTTTATTTTTAGACTACAGATGGTAGCAGAGCTTGAAGGGTGTAGCTATTGAATCAAATTGCATACCCAAAGACACTGGTGTAATTTTTTAAAGCGCAAAGAATGTTTTCCTTTGCTCAATAGAAATACCTTGGAGGAACAGTGGAGTATTTTCATGTAACGGAAAAAATATGAAATGACATTTCCATGGAGGATGAATACCCTGAAGGTGTAGTTGGTTTGTAGATATATTTATAAAATTTCTTGTAGACCATTCCACTGAATTATTTTTGGCTTTTGTAGTATCAGGTTATATTAGATGTCTGTTTACAGCAGAAATGTTCTAGATACCATCTTACAGCAGGAATAGATTTTGAAACAATTTCAAAGACTTATATTTTAGTTGAGTCTTTGCCTTTTAGCTCTTTGTGTTTGATCTACCTAGTTCTGTAATAATTTGAGTAACTAAGGATATGCAAATACATGCAAACACATCTATAATTTGTGAATACATTTCTGTACTGTGAACTGAAACCATTTAGAGTCATATGCAATAGAATAATTTGATTCACTCATTTTCAAGCCCTGGGAAGTCATAAGGGAGTTTAATGAAGATCCATTAGTTGAAGACTGTGAAAACAGTAATGTAGATTTAACTTTGCTACATTTGATATATGCGCTCATGATCTAGTTTTTATAGTAAAACTATTGATGTTTTAAAACTAGAAATATATATCTATCACTTTCAAGATAAGTTGCAGTACTTTGTAATTAAAATACATCACATACCACTTTAAATGTAGTTTAGTCTTAATAGTAAATAAGCACGAAATATGTTTAACAGCTTTTCAGTTCTATTCTTTTTGAAATTCATAGTGTCTTCTACAAAGACGCCATTTCTTTATCTGAGCCAACATTTTAACCTGGTGAACAGTTTCCAGCTTCAGGTATTTAGATATCATTAGGAATCCTGTTCACCAAGAAAATACACCAAATTCTGTGTTAAATAGATTCTCACTGCTTGTTATTACTTTCAGCCAGCCCTTGCCTGAAAAGATCTTTTGTAGTTGTCTGAGGAATGCTTTAATAGTGCTTTTTCTTCATTATCTGATGCTGTGCTTTAGTGGTTCTTTATTATTTCTCTTTTATAAATTTCTCTACTGTGGTAACACCACGAAAGTGCCTTGTCCTATACGGTTCACAGTCTTGGCTCCTAACTCGGATTCACTGGGTAGTATGCACCTGTTTTTCTAGTTGTGGATCTCAAATTGTTTCAGTATTTATTTCTGTAGAATCATTGAATGGATTCTAAATTCTTACACCTATTTTAAGAAAGGCTATATAAAGGATTTTTAGTGAGGCTAAACCCAGCCTGTAATATGAGATTTTTCTTGCCTTCAGTAGCAGTTTACCCCCTTGTTCCTGCTCCCCTGCCACCGTTACTTTATGCCCTGATGTTAAGGTCTGTAGAGTCACCAAATCTGGAATTGCCATAAGATAAATTAAAAAGTTGAATTTTTGTTTGTTTGTTTTTAACCCAGCTGAATCATGGATTCAGGTAGCCATTCAGACCCACAGACAGTAATGTCAGAAAAGCGGACATGTGGCACAGGGCTACAGTCACTGGCTAGAGGTAGGTGCCAGACCTTAAGCTGGCAGCACGCTGAGCAAAGGGTATGTGGAACTGTTTCTTTGCATTTCAAACCTGCTAAACTTTAGTCTTGCAAACCTCTCCATTTTTAAAGTCCTTCTACTTCTGTCTACTGTGCTGGGATGTCCCAGCTAACTGTCTGGAGTCACGGGTGCCATTGATCCCCGAGGACTGTGTGCCTGAAAATGTTTTAGTGTATACTAGGGCTGCTGCTTCTTTACAGGCTCACTTAATGGCCTAATGAACTTTCTTATGTTTGCCATAGGAATTTAATAAGAAAGCTGTTGAAATAGCTGATAGAGGTAGTTATTAAGAATATGAAATCTGAAATCAAACATTACTGTTTAGTGGTGAGGGGAAAAAGAAATATCTTAATAAATCCCTTTAAAAAAACCAACCAAAGAATGTAAAGAACAAAAAAGGCTCTACATAGTTTTTCTTGAACTTGAATAGAAGAATGACAGTTCTTAAAGCACATTTTAAATGTTAGAAGTTGCCTTTTTGACCCATTTTTTATTTAACCACCTTATATTTAAAAACCTGTTTTCTTATTTAAGTTGTTTTCTTAACTAAGGTGTTTCTTGTCTGTTTCTGTAATCCTGTTTATTTCTGGTTGACGTATACATAACTCGTTACTAATTTTTAATTTGCAGCATGTAAGGAACATACATCCCAGGACAAATAAGATGCAGGATGGCATTGGCATGTAAAATTCCTGTTAGTAACCTCTGCATTGTTCTTGCATTTTGATGGACAAGATTGTGAGAGAACGATAGGATTTCAGGATTGTGCCTGAAGTTCTTATGTAATTAACAGAAATTGTGCTCTTATTTATCATTTGTGACACTTTAAGAAACCACTTGACCTCTAATGTCAGAATCTGCATGGCCAGCAGTAAACAAAAACAATTTTATTATTTGGACCTTGAATATATTAGATTTGAGAATTGGTGAGACTGACTAAGGGGCAGATCTGGGTTACGTTTTTATTATTATCTCCCCCCCCCCCGAGAGAGTGTGTGTTAAGTGCTTTAAATAAGAATGAAAAAGAAAGGAAGAATATACTTCTGGAACATTAACTCTGCTTTTATATACTACATAATATGCAATTAAATATATTCAGGTTTTGTTTTTTATTTAGCTAGGTCTCATTTTACATGAGACTTTCTCCCTGTAAGTAATCTCCAAGTCACAGGTTTTAAACTAACATTTCATTCATAAAAATGTGTTCATGGATGGAAACAAATGATTGCCTCAAGTATTGAAACATATGCTGTGAAATGGATAGGTATGCCCTTAAAAATTTCAAAACAGGACTTAGCCAAAACTGGAAAAAATATCTGTAGGTCAGATAAAAGATGAATATGGGTACTATAAAAAATATTTGTGGTAGTAATAAACCCAGGTTGTTAGTAAAATGCTCACTGGTATTCATTAGACACTTTTCTGTATTTATCTGCTAATACAAAATACAAGTCTAAGCTGTCAAATTGTTATATTGAGTTAAGGTGCCTTTTGGAGAGAAAGGCCAGGTTTGGCTGTGGAATGCTCTTGTCTGAATTATTGCACGCTCTGCTGCTCTGAAGTCACCGCGCTTGACTACTTCTCTCCAGTGTTCCTTCTGAGTTACTCTCAGCTCCATCCTGTCCACGGACAGGGAATACACAACTTCTTCCTTTTCTGTGCTATGTCAGGTGTTGATAGCTGTGAGTCAGGACACAGGTGCATACTCAAAAGTGACTGAAATTGTAGATTTCTTTTTTACAAGCTAGTAACTGCAGAACACCTGTAGTTCTGCCTGTATTTCCAAACTACAGGATTCTCTCAATCTGGAGACCAGAAGTGTTTCATGCAAACATAAATCTAGTGATCCAAGAGAAACCCTGGAAGGAACATTACAATGTGAATTTTTAATGGAGTATGTCTAATTTCTTTACATTTATAATTTTACAGAAGGTAAATTCTTACCCCCCCCCGCCAATGGCCACTTAAATTTACTTGGAACTTTTACAGGTTTAGTATATTTGTGGTTGTTAGCTTGTAACAGTGAAATATCTTTAAATATTAGAAAACTGAAGCATTTGAGGTTTGCCTTTAATTTCAGTATTTTAAGCTCAAAGAACTTTTCATAGATGGTTTGTCTGAGCCAGGATGTATACAAAAGCTTAACTGACTCAAAAATTAATGTGCTCTGTATATTGTGATGCAAGATGTGATTTCAGCTTTTGTGACTTCTTTACAGAACTTATTTTATGGGGAGATCTTCATTCAGTTTTATCACACTTCCTGATTATTTTTGTTATGCTAGACTTCTTCAAAATACATATATATGTATATTGCTGATGTATTAGATACTTTATGTGAATAGTCTACTGGATTCTGTTTTAATTGGTTTCAAAAATTTAAAAGGTGAAGAGTATTACAGTAAAAAAAATTTCTGATTAAAATGCCCTCTATTATAACATAAAAATACATAATGAAATACAGAAATTGACCGGTTCTCCAAGAGACTGGAATAATTAAAACATCTTATAACATGTTGTTTTGCAAGAGTAATCATCTTGGTATGTGAGATAATAGGTGGGAAAGTTTCAAGAAGATGCCTTTCTGCTGTTACAGGTATGCAGATGTTTCTTTCCCCTGGTTGTCTGAGTTGGAGAACCCAGAAGTCAGTCCTGGCACAGCCAGCATGTCTCTAAATTATGATTTAGTGTATTTAGGAAAAGATAATATAATGCTTAACTGTTTGCTAGTGATATATTACTATTGTGAACTTTCAGGTAGTCTTAAGGTGTTGTTTATTTCTGCCAAATCAAGGAAGTGGACATTGTGATTTAAAAAAAGAAGTGCTTCACTAAAGCTGCTGAAATCTTAAAGGATGCCAGCCAAGTATGCACATGCATTTCTACTAGTCATAGCTGGTTTGGATATTTTTGCAGAATATTTGAGAATTTCTTCTTATGTATAGAAGAAACTGGATATAATTAATTTTGTTAAGTCTGAGCCCAAAGTAACTCTGTTCTTTGGCAATTTAAATAAATAGGATCTTTCCTGAATTTGCAGAGATAAAAGTAAGGGTGGCATTTGACTTTTACTTAGTGGATTTTCTCATTTACATAAACTTTTGAGCTATGGGTAAGCTATTCTCTTGTAAACTTTCAAGGAATACCCAAAAGAGAAAACAGAAAATTATGGGAATGTTTTTGAAGCAGAGCTCACAGATTTTTGTGAAGGGGAGAACTTCTTATAATTTAGAAATTACAAAACCATTACTGCTGACCACTGAGAAAAGAAAAATGCAGTCACTTCAGGATGTGGGCCTGGGCAAAGATTGTCAAAAGTAACTAAGGATTTTGGGGTGCCTTACCTCTAGAGGGCCAAAAAAGTGTGTGTGGTTTCTGTTTTGTTTTGGTTTTATTTTTGGTGGGGGTCTTTTTGTTTTGTTTTTTTTTTTTTTAAATTTTACTACTAATCATAGGAGTAGACTGCTCAAATGCCTTTTGAAAATATGAAGGTAAGCACCCGATGTTTGAGAAATTTGGAGTCAGTAATTGCTCCTAAAATCTTGATAGGAAAGTTTTAGATTTTATATTTCCCCCACTCACCCAGCCATGCTCACACCCTTGCCTGAAACCTGAGTAAATATGTAGGATTAAGTATAACCTTCATTCAGGTAAAAACTCTATTAGGAAAACTACAGCCTATAGTAGTGTAGTATCTATTAATTTCTAAAGATTTCAGGTGAGAGTTTGATAGTAAAGATACCAAAAGATTTAATAAGCATCAGTATATAAAAAGTTGCAACATCTCTGTTTCATAGATGAGAAATCTAATGCACATTGGTTACCGCAATGCTAAAAGATGGCGGAGTGCATCAGTGGATGTTGCTAAGCACACAGTTTGAATTTGAGATGAAGCGTGTAGGCCAGAAATGCAGAACTTCGGCAAAAGTTGTCCCAGGAGATTGCATTTTTGATGATTTTAGAGATTTAGAGAATAGGGAGACATTTAGAAGAAAATTAGGAGCTCCTTAAATGATATACTGGTTATTTGGCAATCAGCAGTACAAGACTCTTTTAAGTATGGTTATTTAAACAGTTATGTTTAAAAAAACAAAACAAAACACCAAACCAAAGAAACAAACAAAAAAAAAAACAAACCGGGGGTGGTTTGGTTTGTTTCTTCTCCCAGGGACTGTATTTGCCATTTAAGATTCACCATATAACATGAGAAGTAGAATAGGTAGCTACAGCTGGATGTTAACAACAGGAATCTTCTCATATATTTGTTCCATCTGGCCACATAAACCTACAACTTCAGTAAGAAGGACAGAGAAGATTTCTATGTAGGTGGATACATAACTGAAACACACACACACGCCCTCCCCGAAACAAGTGGGGGACAGCTGCTTACTAGCTATTTTACACACATTTAGTCATGCAGGTATGTGCACCCACACAGACATATTTTTATGGTATAAATTATCTGTCCTAGCTGTTCATCCTGGAATGTGCTCACTTGAAAAACTTGCTCACCCCTCATATTGTTGAGGTTGCTGAGAGTAAAGTTTCTCAGTTGGAGACTACAGTAGAAAGGAAACTGCTGGTGGAACATGTCCGGTGCAATTTCCCTTCTCTAGGACACAAATAACTACTCTTCTGTGAGCTAGAATGTGGGAGTGGATTAGGACATATAAATAAGGCTTACACTTCTGCACGAGTGACTAAAAAATGTGTGGCTCAATAAAGATGATTGTTTTAAAGGGAGTGGAGAAAGAATGAGTGAAGTATTTTGAAACTGTGAAAAAGAGATCAAGCTTTAGTGGGTTTGTTCCAAAGGAAGAATAGAGACTGCCAGCTTTTATTTCATTTTTTTTGAGCAATTATTTTGACTTACATTAACGTACCCAGAATAGCAGGTACCATATTATGAATCAGTATAAATGCATTTTTATGTACATCTTTTTGAAACTTTAATTGCAGCAGTGAGCAAAAGTGAAATATGGCAATACTTTATTTTGTGTCAGATGGTTCTAACTCAGTATTAGATGTTTCTTTGCTTATCAGAACTTTATCTAGCGTAACTGCAACCATTGCAGGGTAACTTGACATGCAGTGCTAATGTAACAGAGCTTAGTAATATAAAATGCTAGGAATAGCGACGCATCTGAACAGAAGCCTGATAAGAGGCTTTACACAATTGTCCCTGATTCATCAGTATGGAGAATTCTGAGCACTCGTGAGATTAGGTATTTCTTGGGTAGAAGCAACCTCCATGCACACAGCCATCTTAATTGTTGAAGCATTTGCTCACAAGTTAGAAACCAGACTTCTAGACAGCCCATAACATTTCAGGGGTTTGAATCTAAACTCCTACTTACTTGCTTGGCCACCTACATAAAAACCTTCTCTGTCCTTCTTACTGAAGTTGTAGGTTCATGTGGCCAGATGGAACAAATATACAAGAGATTCCTGTTGTTAATGTCCAGCTGTAGCTACCTATTCTACTTTTCATGTTATATGGTGAATCTTAAATGGCAAATACAGTCCCTGGGAGAAGAAACAAAAATTTGAGATTCTTCTTTTTCAGAACATTCCCATCAGGTTACTGAGGTAGGCTGTTTCTTGTTTATTCTCTCATTTTTATTCATGAATCTTGGATCGTTAGCTGCACAACAATTCATTTTCTCGTTGAAGTTAAAAGGTGTTTATTCTCAGTAGGTATGTTGCATAGCCAAGACAGGGATGTCTTGTTATGTATCCACAGCAGTGTGGGTTCAAACCATCTGTGGCTGAGGAGCACCTATCTGCACAGATGCAAATTTCAGATGCCAATCACTGTACAATTTACGCAAAATATAACCACTATCACTGTTAACTGTAATTAAACATTTATCTGGATTCCATGTTAGCTAATAACATCAACTTGAGTGTCTATCTGTTCTGCCTTGCTCTCCTCCCTACTGTTTCTGGAAATTGCAGTGCTGGAATTCTGCTCATCTCTCTAGATCCAACACATTTCTCAGTGAGAAGTTCTGCTTTAGGAGGTGACACATCACCATCTTTCAAAACGGAGAAGTAAAGACAGTGATGGTCTTCAGGTATCTTCAGGAATTGTGTGGTTTATCAAAGCAGGCAATATGAGTCATTCCCTTCTAGCTTTCTGTCTGCCTAGGGTTGTAACATAGGCATTTGACCTAATTATTAATATTTTAGCTAAAACTTTCAGATAATTTATATCCCCCCCCCCTTGTGAAATGTGAAAACTTTGTAGGCGAAGAAGTCAGACCTGCCTTTTAAACTGGAGGAATCAAACCACTCATGGGATACTCAAAACATAGATTGTTTTGAAGTGCAGTAAAGAAAAATGTCTAGCTGGTTCTTATTTTGCCCATCAGAAATGAATAACAAACTTTGGAGGAGGGAAATAGAATTTAAGTCTGGAAACTTTGTCCTTAATCTTTTTCCCCCTTTCATTTTACTGAGAATGGAAAATTAGGAACATGTCAGAATGTACTCAGCAGATTGTGAAATAATGGTAGTTTACTGTGGTGTCTGCCACAGAGCTCCTGTTAAGAGGATTCCTATGTTATGTCTTGCTACTCTTGATTTCCTATTATATTCCCAATAAAAATGATGTTCTGGCTAATGTCAGTTTCTGGGAGTGCTAGCTGTAAATTAACTTACAGAAGAGATGGTGGGAAGCTTTGGTGAATTTGAATTATATTCAAAATTTGAATTATAAATAAATAGATCCATTAGTAATAACAGAATCAATTTTTTTAATATTAATTGCTTCCTTAGCATGTGAGAATAACAAATCCATATACATCCATAAAAGTCATCAGGTGATCCTAATTCTATTCCATAATTTTTCATCAGAGCAAATTATTTTTAATTTACAATATAAGTTCTTAGAGAAATAGTAGATGTTATAAAGCATTTTATACTTTTTAAATACTTTTTGTGACAATCATATTTTTCTGCTTGTTGAAATTTAATTAACACATCATTTGATACTATTTTAGGGAAATATATGGACAAATGTAAAGTAGGCATATAGGCAAATAACCTAGAGCAACCATACTTTTCTGAATATTAGGAGCTAAATAAAACTGAATATTATCAAGTTGATAAAGCTAAGGTCAGGCCTGCGTCTTTAGAAGCTGATTGTATCTGACTTTCTAGGAAGTCAGCTGATACATTATAGCCACTAATAAAGAAATGATTTCTGTCAAACCTTAAACAAACATATTGCTTACATCTAGAGTCTCCTCACTATAGTGGAAACCATGACCTATTTTTAATGACAATATAATTGTGCTGTACAATCTACATTTTCACTTCAATTATGGAAAAAAAAAAGTCCTATAGCCTTCATAATTATGAAGATATTTTAGTAAATGTGAATCCATTAAAAACTCATAGATTGATGTCTGTTTCATGTTGAAGAAAATAGCTCAGAGGGATACATAAATGACTCCACAGTGGGATTTTGACACTTGTGATATTTTTGTTGTGAACATTGTACTGTTTCATAGCTGCTTATTTTAGCAGAAATAGAAAGGAATATGTGGTGTTGTCAGTGCAAGTCTGCATACTCTGAGTGAGCTGGGGTAAAGCAGGCATGTTTTGTCAGGGATTGCTAGAAGATGCAGTGAAGAATTAGAGTCAGTGCCATGTATTTCCTGAGGTAACTGAGTTATATGCTTAGATGAAATCAATGGTACTTTTCCTGGAATAAATTTATGCATTTTCACAATAGTTTAAGATATTTAGGATGATGCCATGTAGACACTGGACATAGTCAGATATGTCCCTACGTTGTAAGGGGAGTCCAGTTCTTCCCCAGCATGAAAAACTTCAGACCATGATTTTGGAAAATATTTTTCTTGTGGTTTAGCCTTCATTTTCCATGAAAATTGTCCATTTGTCTGTTGCAGGTATGAAGTAAAATAGGTTTAAAAAAAAGGCAAGCCATTTCCATGCTTTCATAAATACCTAGGTTTTTTTAGTCCTTTAGAAGCTGGGAAAATCAGTAATGCAATCCATAAGTTTACAATTTTTAAAGAGCAGGTTAAACTTTAAAATTGTGAGATTGTGCAAAATAGATTCATAAAATTTAGATCCCATGATCCTAGTGTAAGGTTGACTACAGCATGTGATATTGAAAGAAAAAAGATGAAAACTTGCACTGCTTTTCGCAGTTTCTGGCAACATTTCTTTCTGTATTTTATCCTCTGGCTTGCTAAGCTACAGTGTCAGTCCAGGCAGACATTAACCCTTCAGGTAGGTGACTGTTTCACATTCCAAAAATCTGTATTTTTCATATCAGTGATTTATTTGGTCTCTCCCTTGCTGTTGTAAGATACTGCAGCTTTTAAGAAATGCATTCAAGGTCATACATTCTTCTGTGGCTTCTGCATCACTAAAACTGGTTCAGTAACTAAGAAATTTTCGCAAAAAAGCATTGGAAAAAGTGAGGCCGTGTGTCACACGTAAGATGAGGAAAAAAGGCTTCTGTAGGGGGTTCATAGCTGACAGAGAAGAAGTCATCCAGCAGGTCACTGAGTGATAAGGTGATTTAATGTCAATGGCAAGACCATGAGTGGTGAACGTGCCTTTGAATCTAATGATTTTGATTCATTGGTCTTTTCATTCATTGGTCTTGTGATTTTGGCACCCGTGGCTCCGGTGGCTTACTCACTCTGCTTATTACGTAGTAGCCCCTGTACTAACACAGTCCCATAGCCATTCTTGCTGTATAATGAATGTATGCCACACCTGAGGTGATCAAGAGTTTCATGCAGGGCATGGTAACCACTGAGTCAGCAAATACTGGAAGATTAAACTGATACTGTGAACTTTGGATAGACTCCAAAACAGATTATGTGTCCTGGCTTCCAGTCCTTGTGGTATATGTAAACCTTTGGCAGGAGAGGGCCCAGTGTAGCCCAGGAAATGGTTCACTTTGGAAATGTCTAAAACAGGTGTCTCAGACTCTCCTGTCAACTGTTAGCTATAAAGAAATACCTCTGAGAAGTTAATGAACTCTCTGGTATATTCTTCAATGTCTAATTGGTAGGGATGGCGTCAAAAATCCCTTAAAATTCTTCATTTCTCTGCAGCTGGACAAAGCTGCTAAGACAAAGTCTTATGTCTCCTATAAATACACAGGTGTGCGCACAGACACACACACAAGTTTTGTTCAGTACTTCTCTTTGATTTATAAAACAAACCCTGACCCTAAAAGAAACAGCCAATCAAATCCGACTTCTCTGTTTCATAGCAAATGAACAATGTGCACATGCATAGAATGTCTTATCAGTTAGTCAGATTTATGGATAAGTCTTTCCTTTTTGTAAGCTGATAGATTTTCTTCAAAGAAAATTCTTAGGAGAAAAAGGAAGAGAACACAGCTGAGTTTGGTATCAATATACGGCCAGGAAGGGGTCGCCTTGCAGATATTGTTGTCTTGCACAACTGATTTCTAACATTTGGTTCTCACCAATGAACACCTTTCATTTAAAAGGTGCAATTTGTGAATGGGTGCTGCACAGAAATGTATTTTTTTAACACAGAATTCTAAACAATCTGGTTTATCTTTGGTGGAAAATGCCTGTTAAATACATAAGGAGCGTAATGGAGCATTCTTACAGTCTCTTTTTCTTCCCAACAGTTTTCTTTCTGATAGTGCTGTCAAAATCCAGCACTTCTTTCTGTCATCACTTACGTGTTCAAAGCCATTTTCTAATTTGATTTCCTAGTAAGATCTCTTGGACTTCCTTTGATATATATATATATATATTTTTTTTAACCTTAAAATGTTTTTATTTACTTGAACGTGTGGGTTTGTTTTTTTTTTTGGGGGGGGGGAATGTGTGGGGTGTGTGTGCAGTGCTTTTTTTTTTTTTTTTTTTAATCTTCAGCTCTGATCCCTGGAGTTCTTTTCTAGGGGTAAAGTCATTCTGATTCCGGCAATAAACTAGATGTCTTCCCTAGTTTGATACCCATCTTTATGTTGTCATAAAGGCAAAGTGTGATAGTACCATCTCTCGGTTGTAAAGTTGGGTTCTACATGTAACATTGCCAAAAAGATATGTTATGGCTTGCTAAGTTTTGATAAAATTGTCAAAACACACCTTCAGAGTCCCAAGAACTTGGGAAAAGAAATAACCATTTCAATGGGAGTGGAAAGTTATGTGATCTCCTCCATTCACCTCTCTTCCTGAAATGTGTTTTCTACTTATACTGAACTCAGCATCCTTATGTGATTCCAGATTTCTCTTACTTATGTATTTTTATTCCATTAACCTATTCAGTTTTGCAAAACAGTAACCTGAAGATATGTCAATATCATATTCCGGTATTGCTACCCTTGTGTCTCCATCAGGGGAGCATTCTTGGAAGAGGTACTTGGACCAGTACATTAAGTGATAACCTGTTCATGCTTCCTAGGGGCTGACATTACATTCTGCGTGACTTTAAGCAGAGAAAGTATTTCACATGGATTCTGAAATCAGAAGTATATTGGAGAAGGATACTGAATATGCTCTTCTTAATTTTGACTCCAACTCTGTTATCCTTGTTCAGTCATTTTTTGCTGCATTTGCTTCCCATTTGTTTAGAGTTGTTGTAATCAGACTTATTCTGGATGACTCATTGTGGATTTATGGCTGGTTTGCTGTAGGAATAAATAAAAATACCTGGAAGAGGAAAGCATCTTTGCATATGTTTTATGCTGTAATGAGCAAAATATTTCTTTTCAGTCTGCATTGAATTATTATTATATTAATGATTCCATCACTTTTCTGCTTTGTTGGCAATATGATGTATATATTTTGCACAGCTGAATATATTGTTAAAAAGAAAATAAAACTGAAAAAGTCACTGCTTAGACTATATTTAATCATACTTAGCACCACAAAGTCATGTGTTAAAACTGTAACTAATGATCAGCCTGGTTCTTGTTTCTTAGGTACATGGTTAGTCAGCCTTATGTTAATATCATCTGACAGCTCAAATAGAGGCATGGTTAAAAGTTTACTTTTGATCATGAAGAACAGAAGAAACATAACTTCCCTTTCAGAAAACATGTATACAAATATATCTTTTATAAGCAAATGTAAGTAACTGAAGACTGGACAGTAATATGTTACAGTGAAGATGAGCACAGAGAAACTGAATTCTCGTTGTTCATAGCTTTCTTGCTTGATTTTTGCAATTTAGGATTTTCAGTAGTGTGTCTTTAAGCTAGGCTTTAGTGTTTAACTTATTAGGGTGTTTGGTTTAGTTTTTTTGTTGGTGGGTTTGGGTTTTTTTTGCGGAGTGTTAAGCTTAAAAAAGAATATAAAAAAGGAATAAAAAATTAGTTTTGGAATATTTAGATCTACCTGAAAGACACCATGGAGATCAGAGAAGGGAGAAGTCGATTGTTTCTTGTGAGAGCATAAACTGGCAGAAACTTTTCTGTATTATCATTTAGACATGGTTACTCGAGAAATATGCTATACAAATTTAATGAGTAACAAACAGGATTATTTGGTATTATCGTATTATAGTATGCTAGTATTATAGACAGAAATTAGTATTTGTAGTTCGAAGTGTAGTTCAAAGATGAGTGTGGATTAATGACTAAAGGATCATCTACAAAAAACCCCCCACAAAGCAGAAATAAGAAACCTAGAATATTGCAGGTAGAATTTGTATTTAAGGACGGAGTCATACAAATCACTCACCTGTATATTTTAGTATACTTTTTCTTTTACTAAAGTCTCATCTGAGTTATAATTTCTCAGTAAATTCAGACAGTGACACTATTCACCACTTAATGTTGAGTTGGAAGAACCCAGCTGTGTTTTAGTAAGAAGGAAAGGGAAACTACTTTCAAGGTATAAATACCAATATTTGGGGATTACAGTGAGAAAATGTCAATTGTTTAAAGAATGTGGCTTGAGTACTTTCTTAGCTACATGACAACAGCCTTTAGCCAATGGATGCTTTTCCTCTTCTCTGGGTTAATTTGCTTATGGATCCAGGACATCACCATTTATGTCTTGCTGAATTATTACTGTGCAGTGTAGCTTACTAGATTTTGTTATTTCATAGTAAGAATGATGAGAAATGGATTGAGAGAAGTACGGTTTTTTTATTGGCATCCTGGCTTACAGCTTTTAAAAAGATCTTGTATGTGGGAGATGTGGCAGCCAACATCTGAATGATCAAATGTTCCAAACTCCTGATCAAATGTCATTTGCCTTTCTGACTTCTTTTCCATTACTTTTTGGTGTATTGTTTTATTGTGATTTCAGAAATGCGGTGGCTTCTGAGCTAAAAAAATCACAAACCTAATTCTGTTTAGAAGTGACATGACTGAAATGGAGAACTGTAGACAACAGAATCCAATTCAAAATTGTTTTCTTTGGGAATTTGGTGCTCTGAATGACATAATGGGTATGCAGACTTTCTAAAAGTCCTAAGCAAATTCTAATATTAAAAAAGTGTTTT
The DNA here is from genome assembly GCF_034638445.1 of Ciconia boyciana. Taxonomy (NCBI): domain Eukaryota; kingdom Metazoa; phylum Chordata; class Aves; order Ciconiiformes; family Ciconiidae; genus Ciconia; species Ciconia boyciana. Next base: position 44,310,782 of record NC_132938.1, read on the forward strand.
CAGCTACAGTAAAAACCATCAGCCTTTGATTGCCTTTGTTACAAATGTTGACTAGGAGAGAGTTTGATAGGATACTTAGTGTTTTTGTAAATAAGAAACAGTAGTATTGGATGAGAATATACAGATGTATGCATGTTTCATGAAGATCCATTTTCCTTGGTAAAGAATTTTGCACAGCTTCATTTTGCATTATCATTGAGTGTGCTGCATTTTATCCTGGTGAAAATCAGTGCCTTTCAGTCCATCATGCTGTACAAGCAGCAGGCCAACCCCCCTCCACATACTTGGTGGGTTTTATGTGTGGTGTGTTTCTTTTCTTAATTGCATGTTTCTAGATAATTGTTAACAATTTTCTAAAATTATTTTTAGCTTTAGATCCGGCTAAAGATCCATGTTTAAAGATGAAATGTAGTCGCCATAAGGTCTGTGTTGCGCAGGATCAACAAACTGCTGTTTGCATTAGTCACCGAAGGCTTACACACAGGTAAATACTTTAAAAGTTAATCCTATAGACTTTTTTAATAGTGTTCGTGACTGACTGTAAACCATAAATACGCTATAATTGGTTTAGTTATTTAACAACATATGAGCACAGTAGGAGTGGATTTTAAAGTAATTATGTATGCATAATTTGATTAGAATCGTTAATATTTGATTTTTTTGATAGGCTGGTAAACTAGAGGGTGTACATATTTAAATATCACAAGCTGCTGATGCAAATACATTTAAGGAAATACCAACAGTGCCAGTACCAAATGAGTATAACAATTGTGATAATGACCTGCTGCTGTACATTACTTTGACTTCATCACTTCTTATATGAAGCTAGAGAACTCAAAATTGCCTGTTAAATTGTGGGTAACGGCCTGTTATACTGTAAGTTGTTTGGTTTGTTTTTTTTTTTTCCTTCTTTTTTGTCTTCTGTGCATTCCAATTTTCTTTGCATTCTGGCCTGGTTAAATAGAAGGAACAAATACATGACAAATTTATTCCAGAGTTCAAATGTAGATGATTTTTATTCTTACCTTTTTTTGGGAGAACAGTTCCAGATGCTCTATTTATATACGTCTTAGAGTGGAAAAATATTAATGTACTGTGGCTTTATCTGGGGCAGAGGTGAATATATAGGGGGCTGAACCATACACTTAGTTGAGTCATGAGATTGTTTTTTGCCCAGTGGATGGAGTCAAATTTCATATTTGACTTGGAATTGTTCATTTTTTTTTTGCACTTCATTGTGGCAACCAGAGCATAGTAAGAAAGGCTAAACTTCAATAACATGATTGAAATAAGTGTGTGTTAAAGTGCTTTGGTCAGTAGGGGCTGAAAAGAGCTAAGGAAAATAGAGACTTTCTTGTCTGATGCAAGAGGATAATTTCAAGCTTTTTAGAGAGCCAGTACAGTTTTATGAATGATACAAGGAATGTTCTTCTGAGTGTCTAGTTATGTTTAAATACACCCATCTGTAGCTTTTCAAACAAGCAAGATAGTACATAGTGAAAGGAAAAGTTTAAACTATCCTCAATCTGCAGCTGCGGTTAACTAACAAAAAAGCTCTACATTATTTATAGAGCTATACTGTTTATATAAATCTCAATGTAGAGCTAGACATTTTGGTTTGATAAAGTATTATATAAGGTGCAAGAATTAATATCAGACAAAGCTAGGTATATCTACAATTTGTGTATTGATTTTCAACAGAGCCATCTGTTTTTCCAAGTTCCAAAGGACTAGTCCACTCATTTATAAGTCTTGGTAAAAATTATATGAGAGAGGTTATATTATCAACTGTCAGGTTATATTATCTACCTGTATCAATTTCTAATGCATCAGTTGTGTGTTACTCAATCGGTTGGGAACACATCTTCACAAAATCTCATCCCAATAATTTTCCCTTTCTACTTTGTCTCTGTATGCGTGTATGTGGTATTATTCAAAGATTTGATAATTTGAATAATTTTTATTTTTTTATTTTTTTAAGAAAAGGCAGTTGATGTCTTCTGGAAAAATAGTTGAGACCTTTTTCATGGGTTATTAGGAACTCCTTTGTAAAGAACTTGCCCATAGATTTCTCTTTGAACATATTTGCTGTATAGATCCATAGATGTTCCAGAGATTATTCCCAAGACTCTTGCACAGGAAAAGTAGTTTTAAGCATGTGAACTGATAGAGTGTCAACGACTGTCCTCAAGAGACAGTCAGGGAAGAAGAGACTCTGCATACCTCCAAGATAAATAAAAGGTTTATGGGCACCTTTGGGCTACCCCAGGGAAAGGAGCCTGAAATACACTGTTATAGCTGAATAGATTATTCTGGAGTATCATCAGGTTGAAATTCTCAGATTTACAGTTAAATTCTCTGTTACTAGAAGCAGCATTTCCAAGCAGCCCTATTACCTTGTTCATAAATCTGTATATAAATTATGTCTCTCTTTGAGGTGATAGCATAGACAGAGATGTTGCTAATCAGTGAAGGCTGATAATTGTATCAAATGGAGAAATTACATTAGTAATTTCTTTTGTTGTTTTGTTAGAAATTGGCTTGCAGAAAAAACACTTAGGCATGGACATTCTGTTATTCAGTCCATGCTGTCCCAGATGTTCTTATCTGTACAGTACAATTTCCAAACTATTGTAGCCCTGTATGGATTACTAAGGGTACCTCAGTACCACACAATGAAGCATGTGATCAGTGGATATCCCAGCCATCTGCAAGGCTATTAATGAAGTGATATGACATGGTCCAACAGGATTAACTAACATGACAGTACACTTTACTGATGTGATGATTCTACCTGTGCTTTCAGAAGTATTAATATTTGTATTATCTCAGGGATCTCAGCACCGTGCTCTTGCTGCAGTGTGCTTGTCTTTGCCTGGTTTCAAAACCAGCTACTGTATCTCAGTCCTTTTCATGGTGGTGTGGATCAGGCAAGCCTATAGTTTTGCTATTTCTTCAGTTTCCATGGCAGCAGAGATCATGGTTTCCCCTCAGTCTTGAGGTACTGTGCACAGGGCTTGTTTCCTTTTCTGGGAGACTGCCAAGATGGCAAGTCCTCTTCTAGCATGCTTCTACAGTGCCACAGCGTCCTGATGCAAGAGCTTCTTTTATGTACTGTCCTGGAAAGACTGAACAGTATTTGACAAAAAGGTGAAATAAGTGTTGTAGATCATTGGTCATGAGAGTAGTTTGGAATACAAGAGCTTTAGAATGTATGGGGGCATGGTTAGTGGTTCCAGATTTTTGTTGGTAGCAGGTAATTGCATTTGCATCTCTGCTGGCTATCACTGTGTTGGAAGCTGTGTTCTGTGTGCTGTGCTCTTAGCTGTGTCCTATGAAAGAAATAGGAAGTACTTTAAGAGGGGAAAGCATGCAGGATATATATTAATGTTATTTATCCAAGTACTTCCGTGTGTATTGATGTGGGAAGGGAGTAGCTGCCTGCACTAGAATGCATGATAAACAAATAATTGACATGGGAAGGGAGTAGCTGCCTGCACTAGAATGCATGGTAAACAAATAATTCAAAGTCTGGCGTAAAATAGAATTTTTCATTGATTCTTTGAAACTCAGGAGATTGACATTAACTTTTCTTTTTGCCTAAATGGTGTTTTACCATTCCTTTGTGCTTTCCAATTTATCTTTATTGGTTAAGTGATAGGCTTTATGGGGGAAAAAAACCCTGTAAAGTGTCTGTACATGCAATAATGAAATGCTTTGGAGTACACCTCATTCAGTTACAAATACAACTTGTATAATATTGGAATACAGTATTGCCAATGCTGTGATACAGTGATGTGAATGTTATGGTGACAAGCAGGATATTCATCATACTAATAGAAATTTGTCTACTCGTTTTAGTTTTCAGTCACTTCACTTCCAGGAGATTTAATTATTTGAATCTGCGGTACTGAGCATATCTGGGAACTATGAGTTCACTGCTGTGAGCTAGGGGAAGAGGAAAAAAGTTACATGAATGTTCAGCCAGAAAAGAATTGGACAGGAAATAAAAAGGGGTGAGTCAAAGGAGAAGGGCTGTAGGTGGTAATGGATATTTCAGAATACCTGCAATGGACTGTGTGCTCTTTGTATACGCAGAGCAGCAGGTGGTAAAGATAAATCCTTAAATCTTCACGTACTTGTGGTTGCCACTTTGAGCAAAGAAAGAATTTGTGGTGACACCGCAACACGTAGGAACTCATTAAGGCCATGGAAAGGTGGCAGATAAACAGGCTCAGAAAAGTTGAAAAGTTAGTCCATCAACGAGCTATCATAGATTTTCAGGTCCTGATAAATAGTCCATTAACTTAATCTTAGATTTGAAACAGACAATTATAATATGAAGTGACACATCATGTAAATTGCTCTAAGCATAGCCTACTGTACAAAACTAAGCAGTGTTGTTGTGGTTTAGCCCCAGCTGGGAGCTAAGCACCACGCAGCCGCTCGCTCACGCCCCCCTGGTGGGATGGGGGAGAGAATCGGAAGAGCAAAAGTAAGAACACTCGAGGGTTGAGATAAAGACAGTTTAAAAGGGAAAGCAAAAGCTGCACATGCAAGCAAAGCAAAGCAAGGAATTCATTCACTACTTCCCATGGGCAGGCAGGTGTTCAGCCATCTCCAGGAAAGCAGGGCTCCGTCACGCATAATGGTGACTTGGGAAGACAAACACCATCACTCCAAACGTCCCCCCCTTCCTTCTTCCCCAGCTTTATATACTGAGCATGACGTCATGTGGTATGGAATAGCCCCTTGGTCAGTTTGGATCAACTGTCCTGGCTGTGTCCCCTCCCAGCTTCTTCTGCACCTGGCAGAGCACGGGAAGCTGAAAAGTCCTTGACCAGTGCAGCAACAACTAAAACATCTCTGTGTTATCCACACTGTTTGCAGCACAAATCCAAAACATAGCCCCATACCAGCCACTATAAAGAAAATTAACTCTATCTCAGCTGAAACCAGGACAAGTGTATAGGTGAAGTTCTAAGCAAGTAGGTTAGCTGCAGGTGAAGAGCAGGACTCTGGAAAACTTGAAAAAAATGGGACAGGGTTGCCACCCAGCAGAGAATTTTAATGTAAGCATAACAATAAACATGGGATAGTACCTGTGGTTTCAGTTGGATTACTTTTCCTGGAATTCTTTTTTTGTACTGCATGTTTGTCAAAACAAAAATATTTAAGTGTAATGCTTAAAGATGAAAGGGGGAGGGGGAAAGCATCTATCTACTTCAAATGTTTCTCTTTGCTTTTATCTCAAACCAGCTGCAGGAGACAATTTACAAATGAGGTTAATTCAGTTGAGACCCAGTCATGACACAGTCCATTCCAAGATTCGACTGCTTACTGCAAGAAACTGGTGAAGTGATGACTCGCTCAGTAACATTTAGAAATGTTTAGTGTATAAGCTGTGGAAATGAGGAAATTGCAAGACAGTTTTGGGCTGAGTAAATCTGAATGTCTTTGATATATTAGAACTTACTGACTAACCTTGTACTGATTGATCCGAGTGGAATCTGATAAAACAGTCTCTTTTTCTTCTTCCATAAGTGAAAGAAATGTACTGTGTAAAACTGATTGGATACGTTAAATCAATCAGTGCTTGGATGCATTAAATTAATCAATGCATTAAATGAATGTGCAATTTTTCTAGGTAAATGTAGATCTGTCTCTTTTATGAATTCCCCACCATACATTATGCCCCCTGTCCCCATTATGAAAGTCCTGCTATGCTTTTTATGGGTTTGTTTATGTAGAATGTTCAGATCAACACAACAGTTCCCTGCTATGGGAGGAATAGATTGCACTTGTCTCTGCCATGTTATATCCATGGCATGTTAAGATGGAATTGAAATGTTTAAAGACTGACAGCTATTACTTGTGTAAGGACCTGGAACTTTCTTTTTCTTTCTATTGGATTTCTCACCCTCTCCAATCATTTATTCTTAGGTTTCCAGTAGGAAGCAATTGTAACACAATTCAGGTATTCCAGATCTAGTTTTTATTTCACTTATTAGGTATAGGAAATTGCTAGGGAATTATTTCGAAATAAGGGATCATTCCTTTTGTAGCACATCTTTTTATTTATGATTTATTTTCTTTCTCTTTGCAGATTATCCCTTACAGTAATTTACAGTCCCCTCTTTGTCTTGTTTTTGTACTGTTTTTTTTTCTTCTTTATGGTAGCAGCCTATACATCTTATTTTAATAACATAGGGAAGGTGTTCATAAGAGGAACAGAATTGCCTTGTCATAGGTGTGTGCAGCTTTTTGGATCTTCTTTATGAGTAACTGATTCTCAATAAATATTAACTAAGCAATAGATTTTGATGATACTAGCAATTCTAAAAAAAATAACCCATTTTGTTAAAGTAAAGGTCAAGGTGGGAGAGGTGACTTAATAATGGTAAAAGCTAAAAGCATTTCAGTTACAGATTGTGATTTACCTAGAAAACGACAAGAATTCACTAGTCATGGATAGAGAGTCATAACAAGGAAGCATTAAGTTAAAACAAAGAAACAAAAAATCACAAGTGCTCTTTCTGTATTAGAGCTCCACAAGGCAGGTTCCAGACAAGTGTGCAGGCTGGACATCTATAAAATGTGAAGCTGGATAGAGGTGAGCAGTGTAGAGGGCCTAAAGATGCAGAATTCACTATTTTAAGAATTAAGGAAAGAGTGGTGGGTGCTGTCTGGGTAAAATGTTTCCTCTCCTGTTTCTTAAGAGTTCTATGAAATGAAGTTAGGTTTAGTGAGAATTGTTCCCTGCCCCTAAACTTGTGTGGAGTAGGACCTGAATTTAGAGATTAACAAAAATTTTCTAATATTTCTGCCCATGGATGCAATCTTGAAGTTACCACAATTTCCCTATTAAAGCATGTTAAAGAGTATCTCTTTATCATAGACTCACAGAAGCTGATAGAAGTAAAAATGTTATATTGCTTAATCAATCTGATTTACTAAGGTAGGGTAGCGGGATAGTTTGATAGATTTTGTGCTAGCACTTAATCTTATTACAACGTCCGTTAGGCTTTTCAGTTAAATGACACTTCCAAGTGCTGATTTGGTTCAAATCATTGGTCATCTAGTCCATTGTCTTGCCTTGGACTCCTGCCCTCTTACAGTGTTTTTGAAGAATGTGGAAAACCAATCTAAATACTTTTTTTATGAGCTGGATTATCAGAAGTTCTTCCCTGGGTGTGTTCAGCTTAGTATTATAACATGAGGAAAATGTTCCATCTCAACTTTGAAGTGATGAGTGTTGGGCCCTGAAGCATGAGATGGGTTAACCTTTTCCTGTTATGGATGATGTGACAGAAGCCCAGAGTAAATTTAAAGTGCTGCAGAACTGTAACACTGATTCCACTGTGAAAGGAAACCAAAACCTCTTCTGTTTCCATGCTGTGGTACTGCATAGCTGGGATTATGTCCCCAGGCATAAAAAGTGACCAAATCCAAGTACATGAGAGGCCCTCGATAAGAAAAATGCACACGTATACATACATGCACACATGTGTGTACATACGTGCACATACATACATATAAATAAATATGTACACATGTATATGTATTTTTTCTGTTCATATCATATGGACACATGTATCTTGGATTTCCAAAACATCATACTTCGGAATTTGAGGTATTTCACGATCAGTGTCATTTTACAATAAAAGAAAGAGGTTTTTCAATTTAGACTTGCTACCACTAAGTTTTTGATTTAAAAAAAAAAAAAGGAAACAAAAACTGTGATTGCAAATCTGTAGTTGTATTAAGTAATCTGAACAGTTTTGAAAGAGAGTTTGTTAGAACTGATATGGAAGATGCTTGTTCTCATTTGATCAGAAAAAAGGAAAAGAAGCAGAGAAGAAGGAACAGCATAGCTTTGTAGCTCTTCTGTATCTTTAGGTGCTGCAGCATTTTATTATGATTTCAAAAAAAGACTTCCAAAAATCTGAAGCAAAACAAAGGATTTGCTTTGAGCAGATTGTGTGAAAGTTGCAAACAACACTATTTAGGATGTCATCATTTCACATTATAATGCTGCTGAAGAAGGCCAGCTGGTGCAGTTAAGTCCCTTATTGGAAATTTTAGTCTGATTCATTACTGTGATTTGTAGTTGTACACAGAAACACTTAATCATTCTTATGCTCCAAGCTCTATTGAATCTACTGAAGGCTTTCTGGTTCTTTGCATAATTTGTGCTGCCAGTCTGCCAGCTTGGCAATGTTTCAAGCTTGTTGCATTATCTGTGTTTGTTTGCACAGGAAGTGATGCTGCACGTAGGCTGAATTTACAGTAATTCTTTTGTAATAGGCTAATGAGCAATACTACTTCATTTACAATACTAACATTATATAGCTTTGATTAGTCCAATTATTGTGTAACTGTGCCATTGTGACCACACTTACGTTCTACAAAGTACTGAAAAGGAAATTTGCTTAGCTATATCTTAATTGAACTTGTTGAGAAAATAATTTGGACTTTTATGTGCTTAAAAGAGAGGTGAAAATGTGAATATTTTGGAGCTTTTTCTATGCTATGCAACTTAATTTATTAAAGGAGAAAAGTGAAGCTTCTTTTTTACTAGCCATTTCATTGCATTGGGAAGGAAAAAAAGGTGACTAACACTATGTATCATACGTTTTGCATATGTTGTGAGGGCCTATTCTTTCCTTGGTGTGCATGTGTATTCATTTTAGTGGGAGTTATGGATACACAGCTGGAGGAAAACAGGATCCTCTAATGGAATTCATTCTCTCTCTGTAAGTAACTTCTGGTAACACTAATGGAAAATGCATATGTGGATTGCAAGAATGTATATTGCAGTACAAATGTTGTCCCTATCAGCCTTACTATTTATTAAGGTTGTAACTTAGCCATACAGTATTTTTACTTTTTGCAGCCAAACTTCAAAACTCAAAAATTGCTGTCCTTAAGAAAAAAAAATACCATCCCCCTGTGTCTGTAGAAAACTAAAATAGAATTTTTTTTAGTTTTTAATGCATTTTTTTTTTCTTAGTAGGTATTATATGTTTTGTAGGAGATCAAAGCAAACTTGAAATAAAGGGGACCTAAACAGAACTTCCCTATGCTAATTATTAGCAGAACAGGTATTTTCCACTATACTTTTCCCATTCAAAATCCATGATACACCTATTTTTAAAGAAAATATGAAGTCCTACTCTGGACTAATGCAGATGGACTTCAATTAATTGAGTAAGTCCTAGGCCTACTCATGTTTTACCTGCTCCAGTAATCTTGTTCAGATCGTAAGTGGCCTGTAGGAGCGAGAGGGTGCACTGGATAATCACTTGGCATGATGAGTTTTTCAGTTACCATGAGTGTCCTACTTTCCACTTCTGCAATGAGATTATAAATTAGGATTGGGATTTTTTTGCAGGAAAATGGATCCTAGCTTTCTGTATGAAGGCACACTCAGTTGTACCACCTCCTAAAAAGCAGTAAGCTAGTGCACTTCTGTTCAAAAACTAGAACACAGGAAAGAATTAGGAAATGTGACATCTGATCTAGGAAAGCATTGCTGTTAGAGTGTACGACTTTTTACTAACCCTGGGGGATGTTAATGTGCTGTCCCATTAATAAAAAACGGTTTGTGAGCTTTTTTCATTGTTGTTGTTTTAAAATGGTCTTTTCCATCACAGTATTCCTGAGAATCTACTACTTAAAAAGATTGCCTTTTTGTTAACAAAATTAAGAATAACGATGAAGATGGTGCTTATAAATGATTTCTCTGTCCTTAACTATAAAGTTGTGATTGTAGTCCATAGCAATAAAATTCATTGTGAACTATTATGTAAACATTGAAATAATACAAAATACTAAGAGTAAAATCTTTGAATATTCCTTTATCAGAAAAATTATGCAAAATTAATTCAGGAACAGTTCAATACCCCTTCTTACAAGTAGCTATCTAAAGTAAAGCTTGCCGTTAGTTTTGTAGGGCTTTAAAAATTATCTGTCAGTATCAGTTTTCATTGTACTTTATTAGAATACATTACCAATTGTAAAATAGCTGATGCAAACATTTGTAATCAATTGGTGCTTAATTTGGAATTTGTTGGTGGGTTGTGTGTTAGGTTTTTTTTGTCTTTCAGAGTTACTGAAATACTCTAATACTGGGTAATGGAACGGAATAAAACTTCAGGATGCTTGTATGTGAGGGGCTCTTTTACAGTTTTTAAAATTTTCATGTGGATCTGGATCTGATTATAATTAGGTGCTTTTATTACTAGCTAGCGTCAATTCTAATGCATTTCATTTCATGTGAAGGTCTTGGTTCGTAAGTTGTGTTTATAGGCTCGGAATACATCTGTTGTTTTACTTACGTACCAGTGGTGAGGAAACTGTTAAGTGTGTGAAAAAGGGTAGGAGTAGTGTTCAGGGAACAGAAATCATTCTACTAATTTCCATTTGTGTAAAACAATACTTTTAAGGCTTACAATGGTGAAAAATACATTAATTGTAGCAACTGGAGATATTTGTCATCAGAGGGTGAATTATGTGCATACATTGGTGCTTTACAGTAAAATGTACTACTGCTTTTGGAAATTAAATAGCGTACTTAATGACAGTAAAGGCATGTCAGGAGTCAGTAAATGTTCATCTTTGTTACGTGGTTGGTTATATAAGGGGTTTTTGAGTCTGTTTGGTAGTATTTTTATATTTCTCTTTCATTTAAAGTCAAACACCAAAACCCTTTTCGTGTGTCCAGATTGTCAAAAGTAAGTTCGCTTCATAAAATGCTGTAGTCTGCTACAAGAGAACAGTAATATTATACTTACAGGTATGGCTTCTTCCACAGACTACTATGTATTCTATATCAGATCCTTATTGCCTAAAAATAATCTTTTTTATTTTGTGGTTTAACCTAAGTATTAGAACATTTATACCATACAAACACTTTTCCTAAAATCCTTATGCAACTTCTGTATTAGTAATAGTAATAATAATAATAATAATAATAAATTCTTATAATCACAGTACAGTTAAGGCTGGATTTAAAGCTTCCTAAATCTGTGGGATCCACTGCCTTAATTCAGGCAGTATCCATACAGTTGTTTCAGGTATGCTTTGCATTTATTGCACATGTGCAGACTATCTGCATGATGCATGGCACCATAGATTCTGTGTCCGGAAATCTCAGACAAATGCTCTAATTCTGTCTAGACAAAACTTCTGGGTGAGGAAACGAAGAAGTTATATCTCAGGAAACTTGCACTCATGGTAGCTGTGACTCCAGTGTGCTCTGGTTCAATTCCTTTGAGGGAGACTTCTTTCAAATACAGACCTTCAATGATATATTTGAACATCTAAGGGCAGGTAAACTTTGGGGGTAAAATTTATATGAGCATTTTATAGTAGTAGTTTTTTTAGTGGTGTTTTTTTTTTTAATAGGATCACAAAAGTGCACAGAATTCAGGATATAGCATAATTTTATAGATTGACTGTTACCTGAAGTTGCAGTCATAATAGTAATAGGTTAATACTTATAATATAAACACTGCCAGTAGACACAGACTTGCAATTCCTAGCCTGTTCCATAAAACAATAAAAAAAAAAGGGGGGAAAAAAAAGTCTCAATTCTCTCCTCTCTTCAGGACAACTTTTTTCCACTAACTGAAGGAATAGTGAGAGTAACTGACCACTAAACTAGCTCATAGCACCTATGGATTAAGCTGTCCAAAGTTATCATCTGAGAGAATATACAGTAATCAACATTTAATTTTTTCACTGTGGTTTAAGATGATTTAATTCTTCTTGTTTTCAAGCATGACTATGCATGGTGACATAATTTATCTATTCTGCTTTCTAATTATTACTCTTTCTACCTTAACTGTATATTATTTTAGTACAGAGACTAAGTACAAACTGTTGTAAAATACAACAGTTTATATCTTAGAAGTAATGCCTCTGGGAAAGATGTTTCACATATCTAGGTGGGCTTTTTCTTGTCAGAGTGTTTCATATATGTGAAAATTTTAAATAGTTAACTTTATTGTAATTCAAGGATTACTTCATTTCTTGATCAGCTGAAGATCTCGGCGTATTTCTGAAAACACTTGCACATCTTGAAGGATGGATTCCCCTTGACTTTGCCTTCATCACTTGCACATTCATTTCCAATGAGTGTTTGTAGTACCAAGATTTGCATACTTGTGAAAGTTAAGTTTTGATCCTAAATTCAGCATTAGTCATGTTCTAAGCTTTTGCTGCTGGGCCGCCTTTTTAAAGAAAACCCCAAACACCATCTTCTCTCCAACCCCAAACTCATTCGTGCAAGGAAGAGCAAATAAGAGGAAAGATTATCTGAGAGGAGATTTAAGCTGAGGAGTAGAGCAATAAACTTACGACTACAGGAAATGAATATCCTGAGGATATGAATGATAGATTTTTTTCATCTTTGAGGCATGCTACTGGAGTCTCTAAAAGGTATGAATGCACAGCCAAGATGATCTGGATCAGAATTAAATCCCTTTCTCTTAGACATCATAAAACAAACTTGCATGTTATGAAGTAGGATGTGAGGGCTTGCTGCCTCCTTATTCATTATTATAGCCAAAGCTGGGCACCCATGTACTTTTGACCCTTCTACCCATAAAATTCTCTTTCATGGGGAACCAACAATAGCAACACTTCTAGGGTGACTTCAGCCCTATATCTCACAGATTTGAGGCTTCTGGAATACGGAATTTCCTTTCATATTCTAGAAGTATACTAACATCATATAACCATTTAATTCAAAGTACAAATGCTGGAGGTTTTTCACCTACACTGCAAGACTTTTGTCATGCTCTAATTCACCTATCTTCAAATTGTAAACAAGGTAATTTATGTTAGAATGAATATTGTCTACATGTTCTGAGAAGCAAGCACGAAGTGCCATTATGAAGAACTCAGGGGAAAGGTATGCAGATGCAGTAGTTACAAATGCAAACAAAACATTAAGATTTGTAAGGAATGGTAAAGCGAATAGTCTGTAAATGTTACGAAATCATTTTATGAGTGAGTTCTCAATTTATTTGTGTTAATAGCCCCGTTATCTGTGGCCACCTTGATAAATGACACATGGCAGAAACAGAAACACTGCAGAGCTGTTAAAAATATGATCAACAACGTAGAGAGACTTCTGGATGAAAAGGCACTGAAAAATGGGCACTTAGATTAAAGCTAACTTAGTAAGAAAGACTATGACAGAATTTTATTTCTGGAATCGTTGCTCAGTTAGTTTTGTTTACCATCTCATAATGAAGAAACAGGGAGAATACATGAGGCAGCAGATTCAAAACAAATTTTAGGAACCTGTTTTAATTTTGACATGACACTACCGCCACAGAGCTCTTGGTCAGCATTGTGGTCAAAAGGAAGGTTTAGAAATGTGTGTGGAGAGCTAGAACAGTTCTCTAAGCTAGGATACAGGTAAGACAGCTGATTTTTCTGACATGTTCTTGGCAACAGAGGTGTAAGTTTTGCCTGTGGTCACTTTCCTGTTAAGTTTGTAGTACAGCTGCTGTCTAAAAGGAAGTGCTGTATTTGATCAGCAGACTGGTCACTACTCCAGTTAGATACCACAATTTACTTTCTTACCAAAGCTATTCAGATACCAAAAGATACAGTTATTTATATATGCTTGAACCTGTAAAGACTGCAGTCAAATTAAAAATTGAGCTAAACGATGAACTACAGAGGGAAAAATACCACTGGGAGAAGTAGCACTGTTTGCTGTCAGGATTTTTAAAAGCAGAAAAATCATGCTTTTGTGCAAACAGGTGCTTTCCCAAGCAAATTATGAAATGCTTTTTGTGCACCACAGTTGGGGCAGAAAATCTCTTTTTCCATTTGTGTCATCTCGCAATAGATTACTTTTTTCCTTCCCTCATGTAACCACAGCCTTTTTGTCACTCTTACTACATTGCAATTTTGGGACTTTAAAGCTGGATTTGTGGTTGGTCTTGAAAAGCAAAGTATTTGGAAACATGTTCAGCTCTGGGGCTAAGAGTGGTGAATTTGTTGTTTTGCAGAGTCATGACTTTGAAGATGAAATTACGCAGCTAAATTAGGACATATGTTGTGTTTTGGTATGCAGAAGACCAGGGGTGCCCAGCTGGGGCACCAGCAAGGGCCCTAGTCGTATGAAGATGGAGTCCCTCTAGGAGCAGCAGAGGAGAGCAGAAGTGGAAGCCTGAAGTATCTTATTTTTCAGTTTTTCTGAACAGTTTGAAATAATTTTTAAAATATGTAGGCAATTTTCCAAATTCTGCATGATGCAGAATGAAGAAGTCAAAGTTTAAACAAAGCCCTAAAAGCTGAACCACAACTGTTGGTGATACCATCATATAAATATTTATTATTGCTATTTTACCTTTTATAGCATGTTGTTGTTTCTTTAGGATTTTATCCCTTGACATTTTTCTTGTAGTTTTCTTTACTGTTCTTCTCTCTCTTCAATAACTCTTCTCCTTTTTTATGTACTACTTTGCTCTTTCACACTGTGTCATGTTTTCACTCAGCGTGGCTTAACGTTCATGCACTCATGCCTGCAAACCTGCAATAAGCCCTGGTAAGAAATGCTTTATGAGGGCTTGAATGGAGAAGGGATAGATTATGTATTATCCTGTAGCTACCATTTTATGGAACCCACATTAGAATAAGGAAGGAAGAAAGAAAAAAGAACGAAGAGGCTAGACTGAGGATGCTTATGTACATTAATAGGAAAAAAAAATCAAATTAAAATAGGAACCTTAGCAGCTTTCGTAATGACAGAAGAACAAGTTATATCTAGCTTTTGGCTACCAAGTTTTTTTGTGGAATCAAGTTGATTTTTTTTTTTTTAAAGATATAGTGGGGAGTATAATGCTGACATACATAAAAGAGAACTTCTCTCATGCTAGCCTAAATAACATGAGACAACATTACAGTAGTTAGTAAAACTTCTTTTGGCAGTCTTATTGACAATTTGTTTCCCTTTCGTATCCTGGCACAGATATTTCATCATGCTTATCTCTGTTTTACATTAAATTTTCATCTTTAACATGATCTATTTTATTTATGTGTGTGAATTAACAGCCAAGAAAACCTCATACCTTAATCTATTTGATTTTCTCGCCTCAAGCAAGAGCACAAATAATACTTTATGTTTTTAAAATAGCTTCATTTATAGATGCCAATGAAAATAGCAAGGTTTTGTTTTAACCTGCTTGTTTTTTTCCCGATACAGCAATATCCCTGTTTATCTCTGTGGCTTTTAGATGTCTTTTACAAAAGCAGGCTAACAAGTAAAACCAACGACGAATGAATTTGAATTGGAATTTTTCAAGCTGTAAAATTCCACACTTACAGTATATAAAAAATGCTAAATTATTTCCTAACTGTGAAGGGAACATTTTTTTCCCCCAGTATGAGCCTCACTGTTGACAATCCTTGGATTTGATCACAGAGCAAAAAGAGTATTATAAATTAGAACTAGCTTTTGGAGAACATCAGTATTGTTGCAAAATAGGATTAAGTTTCAAAGAATAAGGACAAACACAAGCAATATGGGGCCAAAATGGAGGCTGCACAAGTGTTAACTGTTTCTTTTAGTAAGATTAGCTGCTGCAGTGCTTTGTTGAATTAGGTTTTATATTTATCAGAGTTTTCCCCTCTCCCCCCAGGAAGTTTGTCAACACAGATTTTGATACTCGTTCAGGGAATTTCTGCATATTTGGCAATATGGCTGACCACAGTGCACAGATGTGTTGCACAGTAAATGTGTAATAGAAATGGTACTCTTTGATGCTTTGGGCTTGTCACGCGCATGCATGACTTTCATTGCGTAGGCAGACTCTGAGATGAATTAGCTATCTGAGATTTAAGGAGAAACACTCCCGACCTATGAGAAGCTTAGCCTGTCTTCAGTAGTAAGCAAAAGAAAAAAAAAAAGGAAAATACTGAGTTTTTTTTAATCTAAAAGAATATCAATAGAATAATTCAGTACAATCCAGCAGATGATCCTCCATGAATAGTTTGACCACCCATTTTTGCTCAGCTATCATCTTACTGTACACTTGTTGCTATATGTTTGTTCTGAGCAGACCTCTGCATCAGCTTGTCAGCTTTGTCTTCCCATTTTCTGATGTTATCTGACACCATTCATAAATTCAGAAGATATCATACTGACAGAAAAGATAATACCAAGCTGAAAGCCATTCTCTCTCTTTTTTATTTGTTTTTTTTTTTTCTTTTCTTCCCCTCCTTCTGGGGGTGCGAGAAAAGTAGTGCTGATATGCGCTCTTCCATCTAGCTAAAGAGCACTTGGAAGATTACAGTACAATAAGTTGACAGGTGGCTAGATGATCTAAAGGAATTCTGTTTTTCATAGAAATGCCATAGCTGTTAACTAGTGCCAGAATACAGAAGTTTAGTTTTCTGAAGCACTGATACGCAGATATACCTCATTCTCTTAAAAAATCATGAGCTGTAAAGCAGTGTTGTTTGCAGCTTGCAGATGCTCTTCTAACACCTGATTAACAACATCATCTAAAAACATCGCAGCCTTTGTCACAAGTGAGTTAATGTAATCACAACAGCAAAACCAGTTCAAGTTAACACTGATTCATTTTTAATTTAAATACTGTATGGAGATTACTTGTAGTGCTGAGCACCATTGCATAAGACAATTTTCTGTCCAAGTGTGTGCTGTGCCTTAGAATCTATAACTACAGGCATGATATTGTGATGCTTTTGAAATTATTTTAGGAAGACAATGTGTTTTGGCTATGGAATAAAGGGCAGGTAATGCTAGCACTAGCATTATCAAGACAGCTGGCCCATTTCAAGCCTTATTGCTCCTCAGCACCAGGCAGTAGACAGTATATAAAGAGGCTTCACTTTGTCTCACGTTGTTTTCTTGTTTACCAGAATTATTATTGATTTAGACTAGTATGAGAGTAGAGTTCAGTTCAGAGTTGTTTAATTAAAACAGCTGTCAAGGATAGGTAGAATTATATTACACAGTACCTGTAATATAGCAGATTAATGTAAAAAAAAAACCAAAAAAACAAACCACCAACCAAAAAAAAACCCCAACCCACAAAAAACCCCAATCAACCAGAGAAACAAAAAAACCCACCCCAAAAAACAAACCGTTTTTACTGTTTAAGCAAAAACAGATGTGGTACTTCTGGAGGTGAGGAGAACAATAAATTAAAACTGGCGGATTTAAGAAGTTGAGCTGTCACGTGATGGGAGCAGCATCAGTCACGCAGAGGAACATGCTGATGAATGGAGTTGAGTACTGTAGAATGAAAGCCAAAGCAGGGCGGGGGGGGGAGCAACGCTCACTGTAAAGCTGTGATACAGAGCAAAGAACATTTATTGAAATAGATGGCTGCAAGGGTGTGTGCCATAAAGAGACTCTGAAGGAACCCTGATTCACTTACGCAATTAAGGGGCACTCAGATCCCTGACCATAAATACTTTGGATGTATTCTTTGTATAAGTGGCTTATTACTCCTCACAGGCGTAATGAGGAGCTTGGAATTGCTAAATACAATCTGGAGAGGCAGATACTTCCTTATGGCTCTCCTTGAATTTTGCAATTTTGGCTTAAAATAGTTCTATGCTACATATACATCATAAGAAAATAAGCTACTAAGCTTGAAATACACTGTTGTATGTGGCGTTAGAAAACAATTTCAGGTAAATTTTGCCCTCTAAAGAATGGATTATTCTCTATTCTTCTCCCCATGTCTCAGTTGGTGTGAGAAAAGACATGATGATGATGGAAGTGTCATCAATATATATAAGGTGGAAAAGGAGAAACAAATAGCAACTGTAGTGAACACAATAGTAATTTGTTTTAAATTCAGAGCTAAGAGACTCAAGTGGATCATGCTGATTTTAGGATACTTCCAGAAGTTATATTGTGCCATATGCTTTTTCTGTTAAAGTGCTAAAACTAAAGCTGATATAATTAAAAACAATAAAAATATGAAAATGTATCAATACAGTAAAACATTCAAAGATAAGTAGTGCAGAAAATCAATTTGCCAGCTTGAACAATTATTAAAAAATATGCTTCATTTTCTCTTTGGGGGTGGGTGGAGGCAGCTGAGGGATTTTTTTGGTAGTTTCTGGCAAGGGAAGAGAAAGAGAACGCTTGTACAAGTTGCATCCATTAATATCAACCATACTGTATTTGTTTTCATTTGTTTTCCCTTGTAGTCTGATGATTTTGTCAGCTAAACTTGGGATGTGATGGAGAAGAGTCAACTTTTGCTTTGCTCATTATAAATCAGTGGCTTGCCATTTAAGCAAGATATATGAACAGACATAGTGTGTGTTCTGCTGATAATTGCAAAAATTGTCACTAGCTATGCACTAACAAATCCAGATCACAGAACTTGAGTGGATTTGCAATATACATACATCCATGCATGCGTATTTCAATACACATGGGTTTATGAAAAGCAGGTCCTGCTTGACTAACCTGATCTCCTTCTATGACAAGATGACCTGCTTATGGATGAGGGAAAGGCTGTGGATGTTGTCTACCTAGACTTTAGTAAAGCCTTTGACACTGTCTCCCACAGCATTCTCCTGGAGAAACTGGCTGCTCATGGCTTGGATGGGTGTACTCTTCGCTGGGTAAAGAACTGGCTGGATGGCCGGGCCAAAAGAGTGGTGGTGAATGGAGTTTACTCCAGTTGGCGGCCGATCACAAGTGGTGTTCCCCAGGGCTCTGTGCTGAAGCCAGTTCTATTTAATGACTTTATCAATGATCTGGACAAAGGGATCGAGTGCACCCTCAGTAAGTTTGCAGATGACACCAAGTTGTGCGGGAGTGTTGATCTGCTTGAGGGTAGGAAGAGGGATCTGGACAGGCTGGATCAATGGGCTGAGGCCAACTGTATGAGATTCAACAAGGCTGAGTGATGGGTCCTGTGCTTGGACCATGATAACCCCATGCAATGCTATAGGCTCGGGAAAGAGTGGCTGGAAAGCTGCCTGGTGGAAAAGGACCTGGGGGTATTGGTTGACAGCTGGCTGAATATGAGCCAGCAGTGTGCCCAGGTGGCCAAGAAGGCCAATGGCATCCTGGCCTGTATCAGGAACTAGTGTTGCCAGCAGGACCAGGGAGGTCATTGTCCCCCTGTACTTGGCACTGGTGAGGCTGCACCTCAAATACTGTGTTCAGTTTTGGGCCCCTCACTACAAGAGAGACATTGAGGTGCTGGAGCGTGTCCAGAGGAGGGCAACAAAGCTGGTGAAGGGTCTGGAGAACAAGTCTGATGAGGAGCAGCTGAGGGAACTGGGGTTGTTTAGCCTGGAGAAGCGGAGGCTGAGGGGAGACCTTATTGCTCTCTACAACTACCTGAAAGGAGGTTGTAGCAAGGGGGGTGTTGGTCTCTTTTCCCAGGTAACAAGTGATAGGACAAGAGGAAATGGCCTCAAGTTGTGCCGGGGAGGTTTAGATTGGATATTAGGAAAAATTCTTTACTGAAAGGGTTGTCAAGCACTGGAACAGGCTGCCCAGGGAAGTGGTTGAGTCACCATCCCTGGAGGTATTTAAAAGATGTGTAGGTGTGGTGCTTAGGGACATGGTTTAGTGGTGGACTTGGCAGTGCTCGGTTTACGGTTGGACTCGATGATCTTAAAGGTATTCTCCAACCTAAATGATTCTATGACTATATTAATATACATTTAGGTATAAAAGTATCAAATTGTGAAGATAAGAAAGAAGGACACTATATCAGAGTGACAAGCCACCACGTTTAAGTGTTGAAAAACTATTTAAATAAACCTATAGTATGACATTTGGATCGGAAATGATAATGTCAAATACATAACTGGAATGAGTTAGGGATTTGTGAGTACTAGTAAAAATCTAGAGTAGTAATTTTAAGAGTTGTTAAACTAATGCAGTCATGTTGTAGTGATGCAATACCCAGGTTTTTTAAAGCTCCTACTTGAGAGAAAGCAACTGTGCATTCTGCCCCCCACCTTGGAGAATGTGAGGAATCATGGGACGGGCATAATAACCTTGTTATATTCTAAACAGTGCTTAAAGTACTACAGACAGCATTGAGTTGGCTGTGACCTTAAAGATTGCTAGATAGTGGGGGAATGCAGTAGTCAGCCTCCAGCCCTGGATGACCAAGTGTGGTTTAGGCAGCACATGCCAAGTGTTGTGCTTTCTATTCCTCCATGCTTTACAGTCAGTACACAGCATGGAAGTAATATTAATGGTATGGAGCAGGAAGTAGACTGGATCCTGAAGGTGTTTGGAACATAATGTCCCAAGGTCCTTTGAGCAATCTTGCAGCCTCTGTGGAGCTGTCGTGGTTTCGCCCCAGCTGGGAGCTAAGCACCACGCAGCCGCTCGCTCACTCCCCCCTGGTGGGATGGGGGAGAGAATCGGAAGAGCAAAAGTAAGAAAACTCGAGGGTTGAGATAAAAACAGTTTAATAGGGAAAGCAAAAGCTGCGCATGCAAGCAAAGCAAAGCAAGGAATTCATTCACTACTTCCCATGGGCAGGCAGGTGTTCAGCCATCTCCAGGAAAGCAGGGCTCCATCACGTGTAACGGTTACTTGGGAAGACAAATGGTATCACTCCAAATGTCCCCCCCTTCCTCCTTCTTCCCCAGCTTTATATACTGAGCATGACCTCATATGGTATGGAATAGCCCTTTGATCAGTTTGGATCAACTGTCCTGGCTGTGTCCCCTCCCAGCTTCTTCTGCACCTGGCAGAGCACGGGAAGCTGAAAAGTCCTTGACCAGTGCAGCAACAACTAAAACATCTGTGTATTATCAACACTGTTTTCAGCACAAATCCAAAACACAGCCCCATACCAGCCACTATAAAGAAAATTAACTCTATCTCAGCTGAAACCAGGACAGGAGCATATGTGTAGATATGACCGAAGTATTCTTAAATTAGGTATAGAGCAGTTTTAATATCTCTAGTTGTTCTAGTGGAACTCCTCCCACCATACTGTGCCATTCGAATGCCCATAATTCAGGAAGAATATGGAGAGTTAGAGAGTATTCAGAAAAGAGCCACAAGAATAGCTGAAGGTCAAAAAACATACCTTATCTTGAAAGACAACAGGAACATCATATGTATTTGTTTGACAACAGAAAAGAGGAAGAAGGCTGTGCAGCTACTGTTTGAATACTTACTTGGAAACAAAAACTTTTTAACAGGCTCCCCAAACTAGCAAAGATGTGTTAAGATTTCAAAGAGGAATCCAGATTAGGCAGTCTTAAGGGTACCTTTTTCCAACTTTGTAATATTGAAGTTTCCTAATGTGTTATGCGAAGCCTTTTCTTGTTATAAAGCAAGTGATAACAGTAGAAATGGTATCAGTTTAGTCAGACATGAAGTAGTCTTCAGTAAATAGTGTTATACCATTTTTTGGTACTTGCTTTGAACAGGGCATGTTGCCAGACTTATCAACAAGTTTTTATGCATTATGGGACATCCATACATTAATCATTACGTATAAAATAAATATTGCCATATGATTGTTTGGCAATTCAGTGTATATTCAGTTTAAGCTTTCTTTCAGACAGGTGTATATGCATGTAGTTCAAATAACACAGCACAGCACATCTGGATAACAACAAAATCAGAAGAAACATGTACCTGCTTATGTAGGTTTTGCTGAGCAAGACTTACAGGCTTTGTTTTTGGCTTTTTTTAATAGAACTGAACACAACTACAAATGACCCTAAACCCTCCTGAAAAGCCTTGCATATAGAAAAAACTTAAAAACTAATGTCTGTGACCATAATGAAGATTTTCTGGAAAGAACCCTGTAAAATGGAAGTCAAGATCATAAAAATATTTATAAGGGCCTCATTCTTTATCACCAGATGTGCTGATTTATTTATAATGTATTCAGCTGTTTACACCTGATTTACATTGATGCTGGTGGTACCTCAAGTCCAAATATGTTTGAGAAGTGTCCAAGTGTGCTTTGAAGTTTACAATAAGTTCATGACCGCAAGGTCTACTGTACAGGAGGATGATCAGCCAAACTCCTTGAATGTGGTCAGCAAGCTCCTTGTGATTATACGTTGCTGTAGTTTGTTTAATTATAATTATCTTCAGCGTATTTCATTGAGAGCTAGGCTTTTGCCATTGAGTGTGGTGATGATTCTTACATCTTTGGTAATGTTGAAGTTCTTTTCACAACAAAGTTGTCTAGTAAAAGTAAGTTCGATAACATATACATGAATTTAGCAGCAATGCTGATTGGACCATAGTCCTCTGTTGTTTTAAGTTTTCCTTAAGAAAGGGTAAAAAAATTAAATAAAATAATTTAAATTCCTTTAGCAAGTCCAGAAATAACCAAGTTCAAAAATAAGAATTGGTTATTAAATCTTGTTTGCAAAAAGTGCATTTACCAATGCTTGTATGAATATGAAAGTAGGAAAAGGTGTTCTTTGTTTTGTAAGTATTGTAGGTCAGCTCTTGCAAAAGCTGTAGAGGCATTTTTAAATACACAATTTGGAAATGAGTGGCGTGGTAAATTAGTTACTGAATATATGAATATAAATTATAAGATGTGCAGACAGTTTCATAGGAGTTCTGTGTAAATGGAAAATATATGTTCATGTTCCCTGCCAGCAGCCTTATTTTTACGAATGCTTCTGTGTGGGAAGAGGCATCACAGAACTGAGGCAGTATTAGTACATACATTTCACATTCCTGACGAACAGTGAGGTTACAGAGATTATCAATATTATTCAAAATAACAAAAGGTGGTCTTATTAAAGTTTATGACATTGCTGTCTCATTTGTCTGCCTAGATATCACAACATTGTGGGAAAGTATGAGTAACCATTCTGACATGTAATGGCACTATTCCTGAAATACATTTGCTCATTTTAAGTAAAAAAAATAAAAATAAAAAAAATTGCTTGTTCCTTTTCTCCTTACCCCAGTCCACTTCAGGCTGAAAAACATCAGTTTGATTTTGAAGAGACTTTTACTTTTTTACATATCTTCACTGATAAGTGTCCTGGGTCATATCAGAATGCATTTGACTTCTTCCAGTGCTGACAGGTGAAGCTGGATTTAATGGAACTGGAGTTTTTTAAACAGATTGGGCTGACCTTATAAAGACAAGAATGGCAAATATATTTGTCCAAGAGAACTAACAAGTGTGAAATAGAAATCCTAAAAGAAGGCTAAAATATAATTTCCTCAGGTGTTTACTACTGCTTTGTGTTTACCATTTTATTCTCTCACTGATGTCTCTGTCAGAATAATGTATATTGAGTGCACTCAACACTTAGAATTCAGTTTCTTCTTGTAAAAGGCTGAATTTTACTACATTTTAAATAAGATGATCTTAGACTCTTCCTTATTCCATGACCTGAAAATAAAGCAGGTCTAAGATCGTGCTGCTGTCAGTAGGCAGTCCCAAGTATTACCAAATATTACCATATATTACCAGCCGCTCACTCACTCCCCCTCAGTGGGATGGGGGAGAGAATCAGAAGAGTAAAAGTGAGAAAACTCGAGGGTTGAGATAAAGACAGTTTAACAGGTAAAGCAAAAGCTACGCACGCAAGCACAGCAAAGCAAGGAATTCATTCACTACTTCCCATGGGCAGGCAGGTGTTCAGCCATCTGCAGGAAGGCAGGGCACCATCATGCGTAATGGTTACTTGGGAAGACAAAACATCATCACTCCAAACGTCCCCCCCTTCCTTCTTCTTCCCCAGGTTTCTATGCTGAGCATGACGCCATATGGTATGGAATAGCCCTTTGGTCAGTTTGGGGTCAGCTGTCCCAGCTATGTCCCCTCCCAACTTCTTGTGCACCCCCAGCCTTCTCGCTGGTGGGGTGGGGTGAGAAGCAGAGAAGGCCTTGACTCTGTGTAAGCACTGCTCAGCAAGAACGAAAAACATCCCTGTGTTATCAACACTGTTTCCAGCACAAATCCAAAACATAGCCCCATACTAGCTACTGTGAAGAAAATTAACTCTATCCCAGCCAAAACCAGCAAAGGGGTTTTTTGGTTGGTGTTTTTTTGTTGTTGTTGTTTTTTGCTTTTGTTTTGTTTTTTCTTCTCCTTAAGGGAGTTGCATCATCTCAGCATTTATGTTATGTCATTGCTGGGAGGGTGATGTGTTTTCCAGAATGTTACAAATGCTGCTCATGAGAATGTACTATCAACTTGAAGTAATTTTAGCATTGGTCTGTGAATATGAGTATGCCTTCCAGTAGGTAAGAGATTAGTTCACTACATGAAATGGATCTTTTTAAAAAAGTAAATGAACAAATGAGCTTTGGGGAAAAAGATGAGCAAGTACAGAATACACAAAGAATTAAAAGTTTAAATGGTCAAGCTGTACATTATTTTAACTCCTACACTACATCAGTCACTTTGCAGAAATAATGTTTCTTTAGTTATCTTCTGTACTTATTATTCTTATTATTAATGTTATTCTGAAATTGATCATTAACTGATATTTTCTACCTATAAGCCTACCTAAAGAGTGGCACATAAAGCTTTGATGAATGCAAATAAACTCTTTAAGTGCTCAAAGAAATAAAAGTTTTAGGTTGCCTGCTGGCTCTCAGGTTCAAGTGATTGACACAGCAGACACGTACGATGATAATATTAAAGGGAGAAAATGGAAATCCTTCTTTCAGACATTGATTACTGTGATGCTTATAAATGGACTTTTCTTCCTTCTTTTCTGTCTTCATTTTCAAGCAGACACTGTGACTGTTCCCATGTGAGGGAAGAAGGAGCTGGGAGCACGGGCAGCAAGAGTGAAACTTGCACTTACAAGGCAATGAGAAGGATAGATTGCATAGGTAATCTATCTATTAGGTAATCTATCTATTAGGTAATCTATCTATAGGTATTAGGTAATCTATCTATAGGTAACCTATCTATTGCATAGATAGGTAAACTCTGCAAGGTATACTCTGCAAATTATAAAATTATATAATGTTCTGTCTTTGCAAAATAGAAAATGATGGGTTTGAGAGCTGTTTAATAATTCAGCTTTATAAAATTAAAAAAGAAGTTTTGAGAAAAGGTGATAACTTTACGAGAAATGATTAAACAATTGCATTGTGACAAGGTCAGCCACTTAGATTAACATAGAAAGCACTTATGAAAGACATTTGCATATCTTGGCAAATGATCAAAAGGTGAAGTATAAGTTCATACGTTAACATACGCTATTAAAAATCTTTCTAAAATAATACATTATTGCTTCACCAAAGTGGGATGTGTGTGTGTGTATGAATCTTAATTTTATTTTTTAATATTGCCTATACATTATATCAACTAAAATATGTATAAAATTATTTGAGGCTTCAGTTCTGGAATCAGTTAAAATTGTGAGCATCCCGTGTAGTTACTGGAGCTATTCAAACCTGCTCAACTTTATTACTGTCAGTTTCCGCAGTGCTTGTGAAAGATTTAACCATTGATTATTAGTGAGAAATATCATAGAATTTTTAAGATTTCACAGATTAAAATAATAATGAAGCCATTTTTTAAAAATAGCACTTAAATAACTGTGTAAGTTAGGAGATCCTGAGTTTCTCACTGTCTGTTCAGGTGAGTAAAAATGCATATGTTCACAGAAAGGAAAGAAGTCTTATTTAGGTCAATATTTTTATGAAGTGGAAGAAGTCTTCTAGACAATGTGAATTAAGAAAAATAGTAGGTGGGTTGATAAGCGTAAAAATTATGAAGTCAATCTTGCTAAGGTAATTTTGCACCGTCTACGATATGTGAAATTAATGTCTAGCAAATGAAGCATCTTTATCATTTAAATGAGAATATATTTTCATATAATTTCAAAATTATTGAAATACCTTCTTCTGTAGTCTCACTGTTTTTTCCCCACCTGATTTTATTTTCTTTACCTTTATATCCCTACACTCCCCTTCAAAAAGTTGCATTAGAGAGAAAGAAAAAATCGTCCCTTGAGTGACACTTTACTTTGCATATTGAATATACACAGAGCTCTGATTATCGTAAACTTCTTTCATGTACAAGGGTCTTTTAATGTTTTGTATGGTTTCTGAAAACAGTAATCCTTGAAAACTTCTAATAGTATCTGAATCATTAGTAACGCTTTCTTTTGTCCTCAGCTTTGCTGTATCATTTTATGACGTATTTTGGCAGAAAATATTATTTGCTGTGGTAATTTAGCTCCGTTAAAGCCAGCAGATTTTTATCATGATTGCTAAACTAGGTGTCAACCCAGGTCATTTTATTGGTTTTAGTTTTGTTCTGCACAGAACTAACAATTTAGGATAAGCAAGTAACTTAAGAGAGATTGCCTTCTGCATTGTTGTATAAGGTATGTGAAAGAGAAAAAGAATTTGCCTCAAACTGCGTGGATTTTGCAGAGTCTGGCTTCAAAGCCTATGATTCTTTAGCAGTTTGTATTCCTGCAGTTTGATTTTACTTGTTAATGCCATGGGGTTTTTTTGGAATTATATTGCCGTAGCCCTTTTGGCTGCATCTGCCCCTAGGAGCCTGCTGAAGAAATAACTTTCACGACGAAAAGGGAGGAAACAAAAGTGAAGGCCCCTGTTTGTATATATAATTTGTAGGAATTGTTGTTGAGTACGGATGGATGTGTGCATTGGGTCTTAGCAGGTTTCTGTGTGTCTGCTGTACAACTTTTTCTTCCTTTCTAGATTCACAGACCTTTCTTCATTCTCCATGGAGCCTGCAGAAAAAATGAGGGACAAGATAGTGTAGGACATGCTGGCACAAATTAGCTGGTGGCATTTTTTGTGTTGTGGGGAGGGCAATTTAGTCCTTAGAAGAAACAGGGTTCTGACAGTGATGCTGTAATTTACAAAGGCACAAACTTGATAAATTGTTGTACTCATTGAAAACAAAAAAAAATGATGAAAGAATAGGGGTAATTTTATTGGTCTTCTGTATTTCAGTGAACTCTTCTTTCTCTTACTGATACTACGGACTGGCTGGTTTGGGGTGCAATGAAGCTAATAAAGAGAGTAATGTCATATTATTTTGGAAAGAAATTTTTTTCTTTGTCAAAAAACATATGCTTAAAAAAGGAGGAGGAGACGGAAAAACTGAAGCTTAAAACCAAGGTAGCAAAATCCCCCATATTGTCTACACTAGTGTTTTGGTTCAATTGGGAGTGTGCTACTGTGTGAAAATCTGATCATCTCACCTTGCTTTGGTTTTAATAGTGGAGTGGCTCTCAGGGTGTATGCAATGGATTCATTTCCAATGAAAAAAAAAAAAAAGAGGTATGTGCTCTAGGATCCTACCTAATGTGTGCCAGCGTGCCACACTAGAGCAAGTTCAAAATTAAAAAAAATAAACAGAAAAACAACCCATCACCCCCCCTCTCCCCCCAAAACATGGGCATTAGGTTCTAAGCAGCAGATGTTTCACTCTGTATGTGTAATCCTGTGGTACTTGTTTGTTAATGCAGATACACCAGTTGTGTTCATTGGAAGAGTGAACTGTGTTATTCTGTGATTCAAGGTCTATGTCTAATACTGCTGAATTAGTCCCAAAGGCCTTTATAATCTTTAGGAATCATTCTCTTGTTGCTATAGAAACACAGCATCCTGAACTGTAGTAGTGATAAGTGAAGCCTAATGCAACAGACTAAAACTGTCGCCCACTGGAGGTCAATAGGAGTTTTCTTATTGAATTCAACAGGACTAGGATTTTATCTATAATCTTTAAATTCTAACCTGCATACAACTGATATAAATTAAAAATGTTGCATCTTAACTTTGCTCGATGAGAATTCACTGACCATTGTACCGTAGAAGTTTTAAAACGTGAGGTTTGTATTTGATGATGTCATCTTTGAAGGATGTAGGGAATGAGCTTGTTTCCCAGCATATATCTTTTTTTTGACCTCCTTATATTTCATATATCTATTAAGTAATGATCATTGCTAAGTAATGGTCAGTGATAAGAGGGTTTGTCAGTGTGGCCTCTAGATGGCACAGTGATTTGGACATCCTGTACATTCATATGATGTCAAATGGATGCCTGCATAGAAGACAGCCTCT
This sequence comes from Ciconia boyciana, assembly GCF_034638445.1. Taxonomy (NCBI): domain Eukaryota; kingdom Metazoa; phylum Chordata; class Aves; order Ciconiiformes; family Ciconiidae; genus Ciconia; species Ciconia boyciana. The sequence continues at coordinate 44,338,839 of NC_132938.1, forward strand.
AGAGAAATGAGATCCTGTACTGTAAAAAAAATTAAAAGAAAATAAAAATCTGGTGTTTCCTATTGTTTTGTTGAAAGAAATTACAGATGTAACAAAACTGCCAACATTAAAAGAACTGAAAAATATATGAATATACTAGAGATCAACCAATACATAGTTTAACTGTCTTGTAGAAGGTAGTGGGGTTTTTTTATACAATATAGAAGAATTCATCATATCTCATGTTGGAGATATGAATATGAATGAAATAACTGCTGAAGAGTCAAATCAGAATTCCTGTGATAGATGAATTGCTCTGCCACGTGCAAATGCCTGCTTCGTCCAAGTTTTTCTTCCACTTTGTTCTTCACTTCTGAACCTGTCGTTATAATCTTCCCTCTCTGCACCACTTTGTTGAAGCAATTTTTAAAGTGCAGAAAGACTCTGTAAGCAGGATGCGTGCTACCTAAAAGTACAAAATTATTTATTGTCAAACAGACACAGAATATAGCTAGGACTAATTTGCTGTCAGACTAAACGTGAAGATGCTCTCCACCTCTTGCAAGATACCCAAAGAGTCCTTGCTGTCCAGACAGTTCAGTCAAGTATAACAAGTATTGACTTCTGTTGCTTCTTGAAATGGACTGATTCTCAGTATTGTTTAAACTGAGGATCAGTTTAAACTTCTGACTCTGTGTTTTCCTTTTATGATTTTATAACTTTTCATACTTGTGGCTTGTTTTCCCCCCGCCCCTGACTGACCTTGTCTCAACAATCTTAGTTCTGTCTGCAGTTTTATCTTTCTTATATTGCATAGTTCCACTCTAGATAATTTCTCAGAGCTTTCTCACAATTTAGTAGTTTCCTCAGAAGTCTGAGCCAAAGTTACTCATCCGTGGCACATCAAAACCTCAGTCCTTAGGAGGAAAGCTAGGCAGTTAGCTGTGAGTTAACTCCATGCGATATGTGCCATTCTTCCTTATTCTGATGGTCCAAACTGCAGATACTGATGGAGTGTGCTTTGGTGGCCCATTGAGCTACATGTCCAGATTTCCTTCTCAGAGACAGTGAGAAGATGGTTTATGCTCAACTCTCACCCTTAGTGCGTGAATCTAAAGTTTTGACAGCTTCTGTGGCTCAGGACTTCTAAGTGGGATTTGTGGAGTAGGCAGGAATAGAAGGCAAAAAGTTATCCAAAAGTTCACAAAAGTCGTACAGAAAATTACATAAATCTATGGCTTTCTTATTAAAAGAAGCAAAACCCCCTGGACTCTGCTGTCCTCTGACCTGATTATACACTAAATAGCTCTGTACGTATTCTGAAGCAATAAAAAAAAAGGATGAAGGATGTCTGCAGTATCACGAGGTGAGAACGTGGTTTTGATCTTATGCAGATTTCAAGGAATTCAACGTTTCTGCAGTTGAAATATAACATGTATAATACTGATATTCTATGGGAAGATGCAGTCTTGTTCCTTATCTTCAACAATACTTTATACCAGTTCATACAAACAAACAAACAAAAATATTTGTTTAAAATTATTATAAAATAAAAATATTTATAATATTTTTTATTAGTTTGTTTGTTTGTTGTGTTCAAAGCATGAAGTGTTCAAAATGGTAAATACTCATTTTTTTAATAGTCTCATAATTTAGAGACTATTGGCGCTCATGTGCCTCACTTGGTTTTATTGATGTAATGTTATGTATCTGTTAGTTTAAACAGAGAATGTAATAGAGTTATTACAGATATTCTTATTAAGGGTCAACTTAACATCTTTATCTTTAGAAAAGTTTGAGTGCAGTGACAGAATTTTCTGTGACAGAAAATAAAGTCTGTGATATGCATGAATGCTTTCCAGATCTCCAGTATATGCCAAGCAAAATCCGCTTCAGATATGTGTATGTGACCATTTCTAGTTAAATATATAGGAAATGCATGGAACTATGTCAGATCATTTCGTAGGAATGCAGTAGGCATATCCATAAATAATGCTAAACTTTAGTGGAAATGTATTATATTTCTGACTTTACAATGTATATAAATGCCTGTGTCAGATAATTTGTTAGATAATAATGGACAAATCATGCTCTCTAGAACTGGGACTTCAGAGAGTGCTGTCTCTGCAGTCTGGGGTCTATGCTGGAAGGAGAAGTGAAAGACAGGAGGAGCGTGAAGAATGTGCTCATTTTTGCCATCTAGATTTTACTAATTTTCCTAGGGTGTTTAGGAATAGCGTCAGCTGGGAAGGAAGGGAATTTATGTTCATGGAGAGGAGAGAGGATTCTGATGGAGTTACTTGCTGTCTCTTCTAGTACAACCATCATCTTAATCCTTTAAGAAGTCTATATTCTGTCGCTGTCTCTAGGCAGTATTTGAACATCCTTTTTCTGTCTTTGATCTTTAACTAAACCAAAAGTTTTTAATCAGAACTTTTTAAGGAATAGCTATAGCTTGGAGGACTCCAAGATTTTGGTCTCAAAAGAGCTATTGTCTCTTACAATTTGGAAAGAATATTTAGAACCTTTTCTACAGAGGTCAACTTTTCCATCAGATTCCCGTAGAGTTCTCTTATCATGGACTAGCTTTTTTAACACCACATATACATAATTAACTACTATCTGGAAGTTAGGGGCCTTGGTAAAAACATCTCTGATTTTTTTTAATATTTTTTTTTTTTACGTCTAAATCTCTAAGCCAGGTTTTCTTTCCCTTTATTTGCCCATTATCTGCCAATTACCTACCCTAAGTCTCTCACACACACCCCCTCCCCCCCACCTTTAGGTTATTTGGATTTTCTTTATAATTTTTTTGTAGCAATATGTCTCTTAAAGATGTGACCAACCATATAGCAGTTCTGATCAGAAAACTATGATAACATGTAATGATGTTGATTCAAGCTTTTTGAATGTTGTTCCTTCTTTGTAAGTTATATTTTAAGTGTGTTAGAAAAACGTGCTAATCAATGCCTAACTATATAAATTACAAGTGTAGCAATTTGAGAGGTCCTAAGAAAAACCTTCAGTCCACTTTGTGCTGATAACCTTTTTTAAAAAAAATATATGGTATTGGTATCTGTATGTAGTATCTGTATATCATATCTCTAATGGACACTTTTTATATTTTAACATCTCAAATCTTCACCACCTCCCTCCCCTAGTGATTTACATAGTAATTTCTAAAAAATTACTCCTTGAAATGCCTGTAGCATTTGCCAGCTTAATGGAAAAGAAGGTTGGCGTGAGCACTGCATTCAGCCGTTCACACATTAGGCTCCCTTTCACCTCTCAAGCAACCCCATATAAGTTAAATAATGAGAAAACTCATTTCTGTGTTGCTGTGCATTCTTCTCTTTTCTGTGTCATTAAAATGCTATACTAGCTAACTTCACTCAATCAAAAGTAAGCAAGTACTATTCCAGGAAATTTCAGCAGCATTACTTAAAACTGTTTTTTTTTAAATACATAAGGCTGTTTTGTTTAGGTTTTAGTTTATTATACAGACATTTAGAATAAAATACTGGTTTCTTTGCTTGGCAAAAGGAGGCAAAACGGTACTGAAGATAATGGAGCTGTATGACAACAAGGCAAGGAACTACCTTGAAGGGTAAACTCATCTTTTTAATGATATGTGTAGGTGGAAGGAGGTAGTAAGAATTTGTATCTTTAAGATATCTATTTGTTTTCCTTCTCCAGTGCAAATGAATAAATAGCATTTTCTTTTTACATGCACAGAAAGAAATATTATTCTAAATTCTGAAATAATACTGAGTGTGTATGCTTAGTGATCCTGACAAAAACAATAGATCTTACATAATTTTCTAATCTCATGTCTTGGGTGCAGATGCTGGGGAAAAATAATAGCTGAATTTATATAATCTCACATGCACCTGCTAAACATTATGGTGGTCCATCATAAACATCTTGCAAACAAATACAAACATCTTGCAAACACTGTTAATTTAAAGTTGCTAAAATGTATTGTATTTTGGTTCCCATATTAACTTTATTAACCTTTGGTTTATTTGTCTCAGATTTATTCAATTATTATTAGTTTCTTAAGACAGATTTTTCTTGTATTTTTTAGGTATAGTGCAAAATAGTGAAACAAGTAAAAATAATATAGACATACACACACAGAGCCTGGCAATACTGTCTTGCTTTCCTTTGACAGAAGATTTGAAAGAAACATCTCAACAATATATTGACAGCCATAGTTTTCTTTTAGGATTCCTCCACATGAAAAAGGAACTTTGAAGGAAATCCAGTCAACTCTAATGAAAGGAAATTAGATTTTGCAATACAGGTGTTTTTTTTTCTGATTCTGTTATTCTGACACAGGCTGATAGTGTCCCGCAACGGCCATGGCAAAACATAATCAGGCAGTGTCTAAATTGGAATAATTCTAAAATTTCTAAAAAATGTAAACGTAGTTATAGAGAAGAGTTACAGGAGTTCTTTGAAAGATTAGATTTTTGGTGACTCAGATTTGTTTCTGTCAGTTTGTATTTGAAGATTCTCAAATCTACCTATAAAATAATAATTTTTTCAAGTGAATTGGGCACTCGTGTTTTATAGGTTTCATTAAATAAGTTATGTTGCCAAAGAGTTGCTTGGAGCTAAATTTTCAGTGGGTGACATTAAGCATTCTCACAGTATTTGCAGGCATGATCACTGTGTATACAGGAAGGTAAGTTTATGTATGCAAACAGGTACACAGGCTAGAGTAATTGGGCAGATTGGCTAATTATGCTTCTAGGCATGCAGTTGCATATGCAGTCTAAAAGCATATCCACAATTTGGTGTATGCAAATTAATGCAATCACAAGTGTTGCTGGTAAATTAAACCCATATATTTAATTTTACCCTTTAGGTGTCAACAGTGTCAGATGAGGCGGAGCTTGTGTATTCAGTAATAGTTATTTTATTACTAGACAGAGCCCAAAGCCCTTTTCAGGAAATTGAGAAGTATAAAATTTGTCAGTGGAAGAGGTGGACTTTTACATGGCATCGTATATTTATTATGGTAAAATACTAATAAGCGCAAGAACATTTATAGTGACTGCAGTGGAATCACAAAATTAAATGGCAGTATTTTAGTAACTGCAGGTTGCAGTGATCTGTGTTTTCTTCTTGCATGTTGAATCGAAAAATAATAAATACAAGGAAGAGAAAATCAAGTAACTCATATCTTTGTTTACTATTTCTTTTCCTCTCTAACATTTTAAAATGTAAAAATATATTGCTTTATCTGCGTATCTCAAGTAAAGGATAACAAATTATTTATGTTGTAGTTAAGCAGTCTTTCTGTATCTTATTTCATGACATTATAGACATATACTGATGGTCTTTATTCAAGATGATTTATATCATCACAGTAGTTTCTCAGTTATTTCCATGTCAATAGTTGGTATGTAGGCTTATTGCCTAGCTGTAAAAAAGAAAAACAAACACAACACCTGGTAACAAAGAATAGTCAACAGGAACAAATCTAATGCAATTAAATAATGGTGAAAGGAAATGTTTGAGTACGTAAGTAAAAGGCATTATTAATATATTTTATGAAATGCACATATGTACCATAACTAGTATTAAAAATGTTTTAAATTGACTTTTCATATTTGCCTGTCATCTCAGTGACTGACAATCAAAAAATAGCTGTTCCGCAGCTATAATAATACAGAATCTAGTTTCTGCATCATTGTACTAAAGCTTCTGAACAGATGTCTGTCCAAAGCATTTCCATGACCAGGTATCTCTGGACTGATACCTTCAAAGTATCATTATTTAGAATTTATTTATCATTATACCTTCCATTCCTAGTTTGGAAAATACAGATATTTTTGTTTTGTAGAAAGTTATTATTAGTTATATAGAAACCAAGATTCTGAGAAGAGTGATTTGCTGAAGGTCTCAGGTGAGCTCTGTGTATAACAGGAAACTTGACTCTCTTCACCCTAAATTGAGTACCCTGGGACAGCCTGCATTTAAAAGCCTAACAAAGCAGAGGTTAGTTGAGAGAAGGTAATCTATCTGACTACATAAAATATTTTCCATTTTCTTCATACTTGTCCACTGGTTGTCACAGACCTGCAATTCCCATGTCCTGAGCTTGTTCTAGTGCCCACCCCTTGTTGTGGTCCTTCCTGAGACACATCATTCTGTTTTCCTTCTTCTAGGTGATTTTACTTACCTGTTTTCCTCCATCTAAAAGGGCTTTTTTCTTTTTCTTTCTCCCTCCCTGCCCGCCCCATCCTGTCTTTTCTTGTCTTTAAACCTCATTGAGGGCATGTACAAGGGGGCAGATATGCTAAAAACCTGTAATCACCACTGGTCCTTTCTTTGATATGTTTTAAGCATCTACACCCAACAGGCCCTTGTCTCTCAAAAATCCTGCTTCCAAATTCTGTTTTTTGCTGATGTGAAAGGGGTTCTCCCTGTTGATGTCTGGAACTTCTGCAATTGAGTTATGCAGCGTTCTAACTTACTGTATCTCAAATAAACAGAAATTGCATCAGGTTGATAGTTGGGAGTCTGGTCCTGTCAGTAACCTCAGGCTACTGGGCACTTCTGGAAAATTATGAGCTATAAAAATAACAAGAAGTAAGAGGAAGATGCAGCCATCTAAATGATCTAATTACACTGGAGCTCGTGTGGATTATTGGAAAATTCTTCAGTTGACTGAGAGGAGCAGCAATAGTCAGATTATAACTATATATTATACATAAGCAAAGATACAGTTCAGCTTTGCTTTTCTTTACTATAATAGAAATGAAATGGTTTGTACTTAGTCTTCAAGTGATGCAACTCAGCAGAAAGGATTGTTATTTATTATTAATTAGGGTGGTATGTTTGAATTGTTTCCTTTTTATATGCTTCCTTATGGACATAAAAACTTCCTGTACGGATATTTTACCACTCATTATGCTACATGTAATTTAAGCTATTACTGGCTTTTTCAGCAGTAACTGACAATTTCTGTGTACGTGTCAGGTCCCTGTTTACACTGTAAAAAAAATATGTGCAGTTCAAAATTTAGCCACAAAACATAATCTGAATGTAAACTTCTATAACTTACATGATTTTTTTTTTTCTTCTTAAAGACCACATTTACAGCCAAAATTATGAATAGCATAAAAACATTAGCGTAGCTGAGAAACAGGGTTTTGGTTTCAATGGTCACCAGTTTACTGTTAGGTGTGTGCTTTTAACCTTTTACTCTGCACATCATAAAACCAGAGGATGAGGACTTTATTTTCTCTTATTTAATTTCTTTTTATTACTCCAGACAAATTCTTCTCAAACAGTGATTCGTGACTAATTAGCAAAATAATTCTTTATTATCTGTAGCTGAAGCAAGCTGAAAGAGTTCTGCTCCATTAAAGAAGATTTGATATGAGTTTTTTGTAAGATAGGTTTGAACATTTACTACTTGAGTGTGTCCTGATAAGTCATTGCTGTATTCTAAGCATAATTATTTTTAGAGTCCTCAATAAGATTCCAAGCAGAAAACACAATGTAAAAATCATGCATTATTATTCTATTTTCTTATTTATATGGAAGCCATTAATAGATAAAGCACATTGTAGGTTAGTCTCTGAATCAGACAGCTCTCATAAAACAGCTGTTTCAGGATACAATGGCTGCTAAGTGCTTTCATAGTTGCAAAAAGCAATTGGAAAAATTCATGAAATAGAGATTAATTCAAAGCTACAAAGAGAAAATGAGTTTGATGATGGCTATATTCCATGAACGACTGAAGGCTAGGAGAGTATTCTAAGGAAGCATCAGTTACTTATTTTAGACTTTTAGTCTGACCCAGTGTAGCTTTTTTCTGGGTTAAAATGATCCATCTAGCTATATCTATCTGTTTGTATAAACATACACATATACGCTTATGCAGATCAATTCCAGTGGATTACCTTTTTTTTTTTTTCATTTGAACTTTACATTGGGTGCTAGAGTCTTGATTTTTACAAAATGTAAGCTGTGAAAGGCAGTGGTCAAAGTGCGGCAAAGAGTACTCTGATGGACCACCTACCTGTTTCTATAGAAGTATTTATGATATCATTTTGTAATACTTAAATGTTACTTCCTTAAACACCAGTATTAATACAACAGCTCCATTCATACTATTTAATAACAACAAAAAAAGTAAATGCCACACAAGTCAGACACCTTTCACTGATCAATAAGTGTAACAGTCACCAAAGCATCATCTTAATCATATTTTTCTACTAAGATGTCTTAGAAAGTGAAATAATACACAGCTATCAAGTATCACTACAGTGAGTAATGTACGAAGGTGAGCGAGTGTATAGCCAAGACTGTGGCAGCTCTTTACTTAGTGGAAAATTATATGGCTGAAATTATGTATGGCTTACTATTTGTAAAGGCTCATTAAAATACCCTGAATATGTTCTATTTTTACTACTGCTTATCAGAATTACATACTTTTTGTTTACTTACAGTATGAAAGAGGCTGGTTTAGGCCATAAACAGTGGAGGGGTGGTCCCATTTCATCAAACTGCAAGCAGTGTCCAGTAGTTTATACCAATCCTGTTTGTGGATCAGATGGTCACACATATTCTTCTCAGGTAAGAATTAAATAAAGAACTAAATTATTCTTTCATTGTTCCCGTCAATTCAAGCTCTTGGAAAATGAAGTACTGTATTGTAATACAAATCAACATTTATTTGTTTTGACTAAAATATATATTACAGACTGCAACCTACAGCAATTCTAGTATATTGTAAGGCAAAAAAGAAAAATGGTAGCAAATCCTAAGCAGCATGAAACAGTAGTACCCGAAGAAGCACAGGGTAAGAGTGCTCCACAATATAACAGAGCTCCAGGTTAAGTCTGTCTGCGACGGACACCAAGGCAGGGTTTTGAATAAGGAAAAAAGTGTTGTGTGTCCCCAGTTTAGGGTAGGATAAACATGTTAAGTCAGATTTTCCAGTTGACCATAGAGGGGATGCTTCGCATTGCAGTCACCGAGGCATAGATGTAATGTACCGATAAAAAATGTGATAATGTAAATAATTGTTGCATATCTTTCCTTGCAACAGAATTTTATATATTTTAAGACCATAATCAAATCTTCCTTCTGTATTCCTGAACCCTCCTGTCTTTTCTGTCATACTTATCTGGAGATAGAGTAGTAATTTAAAAATGTTACTGTCAGTTTATCCAGTCTATCTTGGAGAAGAGATTTTGTGCTGGTCACGCTGAAGTCTAGAAACCATGGGACTGCATTAGTACAGTGCTCAGGAGATGGGAGGTGGAGGGACTTCATAATGCTGAAAACAAATCAATTTGTTTAGCATCCTCTATTAAAACTTCCAGTAGAAGAATGTTCAGCCAATATTAACAACGGAATCCTCTCTAGGAGAAACAAACATGTGCTCTTGATGAACCCATTTTTGTCAGAAACGGCGTGCAATTCAGTAGTGCAAGAGGAGCTACTGTATTCTGTCATTCCGACATCATGTCCTTACATTAACAAAATGTTTCTAATAGTAGATAATATTCAGTGCTTCAAGAGTAATATAGTAATAAAAATAATGCTGATTGTTCTAGATTAAATTGACGGAGATGCAGAAGCTCTGTGTTCATTACTTATAAAGAAAAAATTTCCATATAGCATTTTAAGCAAAATATTTCCCAGTATTTAAGGATTCCAGAGTTAGTATTTGCTGCATTGAATTTTCTTTTATTTTTCTCCTGCAATCACAAACTACATCTGAATTTTACAGAAAAGGATTAGAGTTTCCAGGAGTGACTTGACTATTGGATTGAACACTAAGTATCCTCTCCAAGGATGTTTTCTTTTCGATAAAATAAAAGCATCAGAATATAACTAGTGCTTCCTCAACCTTGACAATTCTCATACAATCCTAAGTCTTACATTAGAAAATGTTTTTCTTACAAACTGAATATTTAGTTATAGGGAACTAGTCAAGAATATTAATTTTGCTTTAAAAAAGTAAACAGTAAAAAAAATTTCGAACTCTTTACACCAGAATATCTGAGGCCCTACACACGAATTTTGGACTCTGGCTTAGTAGAAAAATAATTCCTTTCCAGTGACGATATGGTGTAGAGTTTCAATTTAGGTATTTGAAAATATTCTTATTTTCATTCACAGTAATCTCCTGTCTATGTTTTATCAAGAGCTTGAAATGTGCTTACATCTTACTAGACATTAGATGATACTGTCATTTAGCGTTTCTTTTGCTGTGCCATGTGAAGGTTCAGTCTTTAAGCCCCAAGCCTAGGCTGCACATAGATATCAAACAGACCGTAGTCTCTACGATTTTGCAATTTAAGTAGACAAGGTAGATAATTTGGTACAGGTAATACTGAATGAGCAATTTTTTAAAAAAAAATACGTATACTTTATCCATTACAATCTCTCCCTACATTCTTCCTAATGTAATATAAACATCACAGCCAGTTTTAACCTCGTTGCTTATTTCCTATATTATCATACAGGAATGCTCTGTTCTGCATAGTTCTATAGGCAGAAGTGACCCTTATGGTCTCTCGTGGTTTTGTCTGAAGTAGATGTACAGAAGTCTATAAATAATGATGAGATGCAGATATTTTTACATCAGCTCATGTGTTAAAGGTGAGGGTGTGCTTCTCAAACAGAATGATGAGAAATGAGTGGATTAAATAGATGCACCTGCTTCCATTTCAGTGCATTATCAGAGCTGCAGTTAGTGCAATAGTACATATTATCCAACCTCTATGTCCCTTCCGCGCATATAATGCAGAAGTAATGTAGCTTCAGAGAGCTTTTGCAGGGTTCTCCTTTTGTCTTCCACTACCTCTTAATGGTAGTTTTCAAATCTAAGTTTATGGCAGCAAAATGCTAAAAAAAAGTTAATGACCACAGAAGATCTGTATTAGTCTATAAATATTTATTTGTATTTCTTTTCGATAATGTTATGATTTCATATTCCATGGTTCAGTTGCATCAAAATAGAGGTCCTTGCAAGGTTATTTCAGGAGCAGTTGTTTTAAAAATTGACATAAAGACGAATATTTGTGTTCCCTTACTCCAGGCAAAGTGTAGTTTCATTGTGTCATCAAGCTCCAGTAGGAGTTTATACAGCAATTTTCTTGTGTTTAGAATGCATTTGTCAATGACTGTGGCAAATTGTATAATACATTTTCTGAAAACAAGTCAGTAAATAGTAATAGTATTGTAGAACACAGCTGGGCAGCTGGCAGTTACTGGATGGACGCTACTTTGGGAGTATGCCCTCCCTTTTCAGGCCAAGAGCATGCAAATGTTTGTATTAAATTATGTAACTATAGATATCTCATACATGTTTTTTGCTTTGGGGGTGGGAAAAAAAAAGATTATGTAATGGATAGACAATGTAGAAAGAAAGGTTAACTTCTAAATTGAGCTTATCCAGAGTCAGGTAAGGATGTTTTGTTTCCCATCCATTTTAGCAGGCCGGGTTAGGTTTACTGTGTTCTCAGTCCACAGTTAGTCACGTGCAGTCAGTGTAAAGGAAAAGTAGCAGGTGTAAGATACTCATTATCAGTATTATAAGAATGTTGAAATAAAAATATTACGTGCTGAAATGTTGAGTAATCAACGCGAATGTTAATTATTATGTGAGAGGAAATTCAATATAAAGAGATCCTGCTGTTTCCTTACCAGGGTGGTGTTATAAACAATTTTTAGGTAATAGCCTTTAAATAATACTGCATGTGTTTTACACTTTATTAGTCTAGTTTTGCCTTCTGCATTTCTCTAAACTTTGGCATTGAAAGTGCATTATTGATATTAACTCTAGGAATTCTCAAGCGGTGCTGTAGCGTAGGTCTTTGGTACCCTGTATATTTCACACCCCATCCATTCTCCAGGGAAAATGCAGTCACTGCTGCCAGGACAACTTTTGCAGCCTGCTTCTAGCTTCATCTTTCCTGGGATTAATAGGGAAATAAAAAGGACATGGCGTGCAGCTCAGATGGGGTGTTTTGTGGCAGCAACCCACCTCCTGCCACTATTTTACCCAGGGATGCAACTCACTGCTCTCCAGCATGGATACAGTAAAGCTGGTGTAACTGTGGATGAGATGATGATGCTCAGGCTTGAATGCTTCCATTGGAACAATTCTCCCATATTGTACTACTTATAACTGGGCCTTCTGAAAAATGGCCACTAGGAGAAAAAAATATGGTCACACATCAGATGAATTGTCTTTTGAGTGTATTTTGCATATTTTAATTACAGCTCTGGTGTTTGGTGTAATAGGCTGAAGTTTTCTCTCTTAGGTTAAACATGGTCGACAAGTAGTCCCGCTATGACAAAATATAACCTTAAATAAGATCAATGAGCAATGTTTTGAGTATTTTGAAAGGAAAACACCATAGAAATAAATTAATGTTTAGAATATGCCCATTGCTCCATGATTTTATTCCAGAATCATATTGGCAAGTAAGTCCTAGATTGGTTTTATTGATAGCAACAATTTGCTCAGTTGGTTTCATATGGACAGTGAATTTTTTTATGAAATACTTTTTCTCCTACCTATGAAAACTTCATGTGATTGATGACATCCCTATGGGTATAAATAGCAATAAAAATCATGTTTTACAAAAATAATGGGTCTAAACTAGCTTCTCAGACTAAGATGGAAAAGGTATGGAAAAGCAAACAGTCAGAGGAAAGGATATGAGTTCTTGATATACTTTACAGATAGATAGATATGTGGATTTAGATTTTTTTAATATTCAAATACTTTCTTCAGTCTCCCAAATTATGATTCCTTTCTCATTAGAAGGGTGAAAGAGAGCCAGTGGATAAAATCACACTGTGTGTGGAGGGGGGAGTTTGGTACTGGTTGCTTACTCTATCCAAATTTTGTTTATAATTTTACATTAACCTGAATTCCTAGGGTTTTATTCTCAGGGCATCCCATATTTAACTTTTTTTTTTTTTTAAATCATTGCTGCTTTTATTAATTTCAGGTGTTTTTAAGACTTTTACTTAATATTCTGTATCTCTTAGCAGTGTGTTTGGTATCAGACAGGTTGTTTGGAGGAAGCATAAAAAATAAGTATCAACATTTTCACTCTTTGATGTTATTTTAAACGTTGTCCTATTATAAAAGTTAAACAGATTTACATTTATTTATTAGCTTATTGTGAGTTTTCAGGACACATACCTGAGCTGTTGACAGTTCCTTTCTACTTCAGAAAATATTGCACTAAAACCATAAGTATTCAGTTTCCATAATGTCTAGAATTATTTTATTTGAATTACTCCAGATGTTATCTTGTGAGGGATCATGAGAGATCAGAATGTTGAAATATCTGATCTATCTATTTTGTAATAGTAAATGAAAGTAATTTTCACAAACCTGATTCACTGTATGTCAGTCTTTTTAAATTGGGCTAATCACTATGCCTTTTGGTTTTTATCTGCATTGTTATTAAGCAGTCTGCTGTAGACTTAACTGTCAATTGAAACATAGCCAAAAATACTAAGGTTAAATCATTGCCTGCCATCCTTATAAATAAAATAATGTAATCTCTCAGAAATAAATTATTAGACAGCATGCTGGTCCATATTCTTACAGCTGGAAGAAGCAGCTTCTTACAGGTGCTCTGCCAGCACCAGAAAGTCGGATAGTTTCAATTTGTTTTTCTAGTAAAAGTAGGTTTTGTCAAAAGGGGCCTCTCAAAATTAAGATCTGTGTCTCTATCCAGTTCCCAAGCAAGACCCAGACAAAATCACCTTGTTCAAGTGGGTAACTTTAAAGCCTTCTACAGACCAAATCTACATTGGACTTTTACAATGAAGAGCTTGTGGCTGAGGTACATTGGCAAATAAAACAAAGTTGTTGGCAAATGAAAAAAAAAAAAAAAAAAACCAAAACACAAACCACAACCAGCTCTCCTCCCATCCCACCCTCTCCCCCCACCAAAAAAAAACCCCAAACAAAAACCCCTAAACAAACCTTTCTTGAATGAGACTGACCAGTAGTCAGTGAGATAAAATGTATCTTGATTGATTGATCCATGGAGTATCCTTTATCAGAACAAACTGATCTTTACAGAAATACTGGAAACTCCTTGTTTATTGTTTGAATGCTTAAACAGGCTAATAATAAAAAATCAGGAAAGGAGATTGTCTAGTTTTCCACTTTCTGCCATCAATGGATTTTGCCAGTAATGCCTGAAATTTTATCTGGAACCTTTAAATTGATAGGATGTGGTATTCACAAAAGGGCAGAGAAACGTCAGAAGGGTGATTCACTTTACGTAATCCAGTTTTCCAAATAGGCTGATATACTAAAAATTCCAAATTATATATAACTAATCTCTTTTTATCAACTGCATTCAAAATAAATAGCTATTAAAGCTGTAGAGAATGGAGATGGTAGCTTAGATGACAAATTACTTTATAGAACCTTCAATATTTTGAAATTCTGAGCAGCTCAGTATTTCCTAGACTAGGATGACATATTTATACTAACAAGAATTGAATTTGGGTCCCTTTTTTCATTTCCAGAATACTATGTTTGCTTAATATAAAATTATGTATTGGATTTACATTAAAAATTGCATGAACTTTAATACTTCAGTAAAAATAAAAGTTGCTACTTTATGGACTGGAAAACATTTTCGTAAGCCTTCATCTGTGTAATGCCTTTACATTGTTTTTTAAAACAGTATTAAGTTTTCTCTAGATTAGAAACAATCTAGGCTGGAAGGACAAACCAATAAAAGAATAGGACAAACAGGGGAAAGTGAAACAAGTGTCAATGTTTATTAAATGTCTCTCATATCACAGCAGCAGTATACTGATACAAAATAATGAATGTAGAAATAACTCAGATTCAGAACCTATTCATGAAAATCTAAATTTGTATGTTAACTGTCAAACAGGACAGCCAGTAAAACAAGAAAAAAAAGAATTACTTAGTGAGGTTGAGAACACAATTAAAGATTCAGGTTTATTAACTGTTAGGTTGCATTAGAGACATCCATACTTATCTGGGGACTAAAGAACAGTCTTGCTCTGAATGGTAACTTTAACCAGCAGAAGTTAATCTTTTGAATGTAGTATTAAAAAATGTTGTAACTAGAATTACAGCTAAAATAATCAGAATAATTTTGACACGAGAATTCTTTTCCAGGAGAATGTATCATATGCAGGCAGAAATGCACAGGGGCTGGACGCAGGAGCTGCCAGTGGCATAGTTATGCTTGTGGAGTGATGGTGGGGAGCAGAAAACAGTTCCGAAAAGAAACCAATAGAAAGACGGGTCTGGAGCATTAAGAGACAATAAATAATGTTCTTAAGTTTGCGTAGCTGTTTGAAACATTAAGGCACCTGAGAAAGCAGCGGAGAAGATAGTGATGAGCTGTGTTGGTTGCAAGAAGGGGATCAAAAGAGAAGGTTGTCTCAGATTTACCAAGCAGAAGCTCATTAGTGAGCCTGATTTCAGTGGAGTGGAGGATAAAGAGAGTAGTAATTGGAGAGATAGTTAGGTGGGATAAAAGGATTTTTATGATCTTGGGAGGCTTTTGTTTCAGCATTTTTTTTAAACAAATGGAAAAGAACCTTTTTATAAAGGAAGAGAGAGAGTGGTTAAAGACAGTGGGCGTGAAACAAGATGATGTCAACCTAGGGAACAAATTTTGAGAGTTAGTAGAAGACAATCTATGATGAGAATGGGATTAAAGAAGATGAGATTGAAAGTGACAAACAGTAAACAAGAAAACTGGCTCAGGTCTTGGCCCAGTGAAAACATTTAAATATTACAGTAATAATTCTTTGAAAGAAGACCCCAAAGAGTGTGCCAGTGTAGGAGATGGTATGGAAAATGCATGTAAGCACTTCTTAGAAGGGAAGAAGTTTAGTCGTGCATTTCTGTTCTTGTCTCTCTGACAGCCTTACATCCCACCCTGGGCATGTCGTTCCGGTCTCCTGGGAACATTCCTAACCGTGACCCAGGGGTGGGGGGGAGCCATGGCCACCTGAATTGTCCTCATACACAAGGCAGGCACTCCAGATATGTGGAGAAATGGAAGAAAATGTAACAACGAAGACATTTCTCATTTTGCTACAGCTCATGAGAGCTATAGCAAATAGCTATAGCTCATTTGCTATAATCCCATGAATGGGATTATATACTTTTTTTTCAGAAAGCAGTTTCTCTCTTTCTCCCTATCACCAATGTGTCATGGAAGTCAGTAAGTTTAGGTCCTTAAAAGGGATCGTTTTCCTACATTTATCCTGTAGGATAAAATATGTAGCTACATAATGGTACCTTAAAAAAAAAAATTAAAAAAAGCCAAAAATCTAACTCAAATGCCTGGTATCTATCATTTTTTTCTCTGCTATTTTATCTTAATTGTGATGCACCATTTGTTTTTGCATGCATATTTAAACCAGACATCACTTCCCAGTGCAGTGAACCATGGAACCTTGTTGTTTTTTTTTTTTTTCCCTTGAATGTGTCTCCTTGTCTCCTCTTAGTCATAGTGGAATTTAAATACATGCTTATCAAGTAGCAGTGGACCCAGGGATCATTTTGGTGCTTTAAAACAGCCTGTTCCACGTACCATGTGTTATGGAAAGTTATAATAAATGTATATTGGCTCTAATTTATTTCTCTTCTTCTGAATCTTTAATCTTCCTCAAAATTAATTCTGTTTTTCCCTTTAAGAAGGGTTTTGGAACAACCTAGATGTAGCAGACACAAAAGAAGAGGTACTTAACATTACTTAGCCATTTTGGTTTTCTTTAGCAATTAACAGAACAGTAAACATTTGAAAAGCTACAGAACTGCAAATGAAGTGAAAATTACTAGAAAAAAATGTAATTATTCAAATGAAAATTTTTTAGAACTTGCAATTAGATTTAGTAATCAAACAGAACAAAGTGTTTAGCTTCTAAAAAAATATTCTTACATACTGTTCATTTAGGTCACACTTGCACTTAGTGAGAAACTGAAATACTGTGAAGTTTCAAGTAGTACCATCAGACACCATAACAGAAATTTAGACCAGCAGTGCTATAAACTAATTATGCTGTCCCAGAGAAAAAGAAAAGCTTCAGTCCTAGTAATTTAGCAGATGTCAATGAGATGGAATATCTGTAACATTAAAGAATCATCTTCCAAGTTTCTCTCTTTTTTTTTTTTTTAAATTTGTAATTCTGAAAAGCTCACAATGAAATATTGTAGGCATGAACCGATTACTATGTAGGAAATTGAAAACAATTTCAGACATATCGGGATTGTTCAAATATTCCTTCAAGTTTTCAGTATTTCTGATGCTCTAATGCCAGTATACTGTGTTTTTCTATACTTAAGATTCTCTGCTTAGAATACATCTGTAATTTAGAATTTTAAAATTATTACTGAAAGGGGGATGATGTTTGTGTAGTCTTCTGTTATATGCGTACTAATCTAATTTAATGGGCTTTAATAAGACACATTTAGCATTCAGCATTGTGATACTAAACAAATACATGTTACCACAGCTCAGGCATATTAAGTTTATGGCTGTAAGATAATACAGTTCTTCAGTTGAACCACAGAAAACTGTCTGGGATTCAAGTTTTCTAATGTGGTGCCTAGTAACCACATTCACTTCCCTCCCAAAATCATGTCACTTTAAAATATCCAAAGCCACATATGGAAACACGCATCTGGAAGTTTCTGGGTTGTGTGAATTTTACAACACTGGGTGTTGCTGTGAAGTTCCTGTTCACTTCAAGACTCTTTGAAGCATTAATATACACCTCCCACCCTCACTCCTGGGGAAAAAAAGCCAAACCAAACCAAACCAAACCAAACCAAACCAACAAGGAAGAAAAAGCCTTGAAGAAGTGAATAGTTGATATTCAGAAATGTTCAAAATGTTTTAGCTAGCTCTCAAACAAAATCCTTAAGGTTCTCCTGAGATTATGGAGTCCTTCAGGAAGCCTGCTTTCTTTCTGCATTCATCACTTGTCTTCAGGAGTGTGGTTGTGATCTATCCTAACTTCAGTCATTTCTAGCAAAGAGAAGAACTGTCCAACCTGTTTATTTACATGTCCAATGACTTGTAAGCTGTCAATTTCGTCTAAATTTACAAGCAGCAAATAATAATAGACCTTTCTTCCACAAGTTAAGACCTTCCTACCTGCTCTGCTTGCTTGCTTGTTTTTCTGCATTAATCTTGAGATCAAGGTGAAACCAAGTGTTTCTTAACAAAGAGATGTACCCTTGGATGAGACCTTGAGAAAACAAGACAAAAAGTATGAAAGTAAAATAACTTAGGTCCAGAAAGAACAGATCTGGACATTGATGAGAACTGATGGGGAGACAGGGATCTGAAAAATATTACTTGAGTATCAGAAGTAGGTCCTGTGTATCATAGCAACGTTTCAGAAAAAAAAAAGAAAAATCATAGACCACCACGGACTAATTGGGAGAGAAAAATAAGAGTTTGTGTAGCAAAATTTCCCACTCTAGCTCTTCATTCAGAACATGACATATGAAGACTTGGCTTTTTGTTTTCCTGATTTTAATCCATATGTGTTTGACACAGAACAGGGAAATCTTTTCTATATTTTAGAAATTAAGTACTAACAGCAACAAGTAGAAAGATTTAGGCACAGGTCTCTGTGCCTCTACACAAGATATCTTTCTTTAAGTTCAAAAAGAGATACATGTAATCCAGGGAAAAACAGCCATGCTTTGGAGTATTAACTCCCACTTGCACAGCAGCATGTTTCTTCCCTGACAGGATGAAAATCATTATGAACGTGGAATTGCATAAACATTTCCTCCAGTGGCAGCACATGTAGCCTCCTATTTTGGACTGTTTAATAAATAAAATCTAGTACTTTGAGTTCAGATGAATTTTAGCATACATTTTTAGGTGGGTGATAAAAAAGAGTAGAGAGCTGTAGAGGCAATGTGATGGTAAGAGAATTGAGAGTGCCTAGGTGTATCTAACTTTGGATCCAAAGGGTGATTCTGTAGTGCCCTGATGAAGGTCTCACCTAAATGTACGTTATGTAACTATACAGAATTTCTATATTTGCTTTCTTTCCCCCCCCCGCTCCAATTGATGTGGTATAGTTTAAATGTCTTAGAAACTTGGATGGGATAACCCAGCATAGACTAGCTAGGTCCGTGCACATTACTTTTATTGCTTTCATTATTTTTCCTGTAATTGAAGACTAATGAGCACGCCCTTTAGATGCTATTTTAGCTCACATGTAACTATAAATATTTCAACTTAGATACAATTAGATAAATTGAATTTGTTTAATTAGTGATGCAATCAGCCAGCATGGTTTAGGAAACCATATCACATTAAAAATACAGTGATAATGCATGTTAATAAGCAATAAGCAGTTTCTTTTAACAAAAAATTCCATGCTTTTACAAGCCATTTGTGTCTTATTATAAGGCTTTATAGCTTTGCTGTTACTTTTATTTTACCATTGCCATTATTCAGAAATTTGCTTGTCAGCTGAAAATCAGTGAAGATCTTTCTTGGCTGATTTTGAACCAAAATAGTCAGCTATTTTTAAGGTGATGGCTGAGGAGACTTGAATGTTTTTGGTCACATTTTCCATTTTTCTTTGAATATTAATTTTCAAATCTGAAGTGGGAACTTGAAAAATGTAAAGTTAGTTTTGTCTGGGTAATATTCCTTTTTCTGTCTCTCAATAAATTTTCTCCAAATTACAAAACTATGAATGCCAACAATGAGGTACACCAGGGATCTCGTGTACATAGAGTGGTGAGTGATATTCTGTGCTTGGATTTAGCTTGGATCTGCTAAAAATGATGAAGTTTGAAAGAAGGAGCCTGATGAAGTGCTGAAATTTGGACTATATGGGTGAGAGCTCTGAATAAGAGCCAGAATGTATAGGCTTAAGTATAGGCTTGTATATGTCAGGAAGAGAAATTATTTATATTACACATGCTTACAATAAGCTGTTACTGTATTTTCAAACTGCAGCAGTGTTTATAATTTTGGAATAAGCCAAGATCAGAAGGAAGAATATAGGTAGGAGTAATATGGTTATATATTTTTACCCCTTTTGTTAATCAGTTTTTTTAAAACACTCTCTGAATATTATTTTTATATTTTTTATATTTGAATTATCTTGTGTTTTACAGAATTTATTGTCCTCAAGGAATATTGAAATATTAATTTGGATATGAGGTAATACATTACATTATTTTACACAAAAAATGACTAGAAGCTTTTTTATTAATACTTTTAATTTACTGGAAATAATATGTTTCAAGTAGGGATATCACAGGGTTTTGTCATTTAGCATTAATTAAGCTTTACATTCTCATTTGATGGTATAAAATATTAGTTTACCTGTTTGCAAAATGCGTAGAGTAAGATGATGAGGTATATATTTACCAAACTGAGTAGGTGCCTAAAAATTCAAATGGCTGATTTAAAAAGCAGATAGGTCTGTAGAAGCATTTTCAGAAGCTCCTAAGCGGCATGTGTCTCTAAACGCCTCTAAGTATGAAAGCAAAGACAGGTAGGTGCCTAATTTAAATAATCCCAGTAGATATCTATCTGCATGTTTCTGTGACATAATATGTTTTTTAGGGTGTACGAAAAAGATTAAATAGCTAGTTGACCTGATTTCAGGCTTTTCTTGTTATGCCATTGCACTGCAGAGTGCTGAAGAAAACAGGCAAGAGCTAAAGAGGTGAACAGGAAGGAAACTGTGCATACAGATTTTCATTTTGTCATGTAAATTGCTTTCTCTAGTTCATAGCTTTATAAACAATGTATCATCAGTTCTCTTTCAACCACAAAAGATTTTCTTTGCTCAGAGTCTTGGTTCAATAGGCACATTTCTTTTTGTTCTCTGGTCAAAATGCTAGTTGTGTGTCTTTAAGGTTAGTATTTTTTAATTGTTATTTTCTTTTTAAATAGTAATACTTGTTTGCTGAAAAGCTTTTTACCCAAACTCCTATTGTTTGGGTAGGTAATACACATGATTAACAAGTTGCTGACAGGACAAAAAGGCATCTATAGATCTGGTTGACACTTCATAGATAAATTTGCACATTAATTTTTAGTTTCTAAAGCTTGAATTAGTTGAAGAGGTGGTATCTTGGCATTACATCTAGCTGGTTTCAGTTAAAAATTCTATATTGCAACTACTTGTGCCTTCTTGGCTGCTTTTTGTTAAGAATTATAAAATGGCATAATAATTTCAAAATTAGGTTTCCCACATTGATGTCACTAACTCTGGCCATGTTTTCACCTCCGTTTTAAGCCAACCTAAAGTGACACCACTGCACAAAGAAGCAGCACCAGTTGCCTGGAACTGGCCCCTTGCATCAAGCAGTCCTTTACCTCTCTTCCATACTCTGTATGAAGTCATGCTCTGTGTTGAACTGGACCTGGAATATAACCTGATCAATACTCTGCCAACCCTGCCCCCGTGATTTGTGACAGGAATCACCAACCCAGTTAAAGCATATTGTAGTTTCTTACGTATTTTACTTTAAGGGACTTAAATCTGAGGCCAAAATTTCACGTAGCAATTTGCACAAAATACAATAAAAGCAAAGTTTTGAGCAGGGGAATGTATGTAAGCTTTGTGAAATGGGGATACAGTGAAGAAATGGGGAATGTGAGTAAACAAAATAGCTTGAAATGAAGTTGAAAGCACAGAGTACTGAGTACTGGTAATCACAGATTACCTGTTCAACTGTCAGAGATAACAGGTTCTAAAAACGGGGAGAAAACAGAGATCTGTATTGATGCATGAATGTGGAGTTCTACAGGAGATGTTTCTACCAATAAGATACATGGTGATACTGGAAGAAAGGTTTAACACTTCTTTCTCTTCTTCAGCATCTGTTGTTGTGGTACTTTAACAAGAGCTCTTTTCTCAGAGATCCTGTTGATTGCATCATGCAAAAATGTCCTAACCACCCATTACTGATCATCTAGAAAACAGGCAGAGAAGGAAGGACTGTGAGCATTTTTGGTAGGAACACGTAAATTTGAGGTGATATTCTAAATTCTCTTCTCTCAGCCATTCTATTTGTTTGTACTATTACAGCTAGGTTTCTCTGTTTGACCTGTGAACGTTCAGTTGGTAGGTAGCAGTGCAGAAGGCTGTGGCATACAACTTGTAGACTGTTGTGGTAAGATTTTGGAATTCTCCAATGCCTACTGATTTTCCCCAGTTTCATCTGCACTAGATTGCTTACTCTCCTCTTCTGTACACTGGAAGGTTTGGTTAGAGTTGAGTGAACAAGGGTATGGAAGAGTTGAGGAGTCAGCAGTAGGGCCTCTTACTCTTTTCTCTGTCCCTGGCTAGTGTGAATCATTATCCATGACCACAGTTTGTAATAGTAAGGAAAAAACCTCTTAACTTTTTCCCTATATGGATGTATATATTCAAATGAAGTATTTGTAGCATATGAACTAATAATTATCAGGTGCATCTGAATTTAATTATTCATCAGTCTTTTTTTCTTAGAATTAGATACCATGCCCTGTTTAATTTTAAATGCACAAAGAAGTCATGGCCCTCTACAGAGCTCTCATTATGCAGATAAGGTACAATTAAAGATGATGGTTACCTTTCAAAGATGAAACATTTTTTACAGTCAAATAGGTATTAGTTATTGGTTGTGTAAAAAGTAATTTACTAAATGCTCGGCATTAAATGTGATGGTGTTCCAGAAAGCATTTCTTAGTGTCATATACCTCAGCACAGGAAAATTTCTAAAATACTTTAATTCACATTCAATTCACACTTCATCCGAAACTGTGAATATATGTTTATATGGCAGGAAAGGTTGTGTTGATGTGTCTGACCTAACTTCAGTCTTTCAATATCAAGGGCTAATAGCAGCATTGCTGTGGCTTGAAGCACATAATGGGCGCAGTACATGTTGGAGATCCAGGTGAATGCCCTGGCAGCTAACTTCTGCTGACTTGTATACTGTAGGGGTGTACCAGATCTGCCTCCAGCTGTCCAGTATGTATAAGGTGAAGGAAAGGAGGAATGGGAGGGAGTACCTGCAGACTGCACCTGAAGACACCTAGTGCATGAGCTTCTGTTCCTTACTTGCCAGAGAACTCGCATGTATCCTCATTACTTAGCTTTAGTTAGTTTGTTTAACAGCTACTAGCTATTCCTGACAAGACAGTACTACTGTGGAAAAATATGTTATCTTGCCCCTGAGGTAGTAGCATTCTCAAAAAGGGACAGAATTAAGTGCATGAGAAAAAGCCAAGTAATAAAATACTGGGAAATGTCAAAGTTAATATTGCACAAGCACTGTTTTTCTTTTTGGGTACACATCTAATGCAATCTTAACTTAATTCTGTTGCTGTTTCTTCCACAGGGCTCTTCACTCACTTAACACACAGAATGGATATACCTCTCTTGTATCTAATGAGTAATGTGTTTTCTCTGCACTGTTCAGTACAGTCTTATGTCTTTTATTATACAGTAGCCACACAGTTAAACTAAATTCCTCATCTGCTTTAATATGTCTGTAGTCCCTGTAGATTTTGAGAAGTCTGCAAATAGTAACTAATTTCCGCTGTCTCACACACAGTCCCTCTGTGTGATATGAGAGTGTTGTTTTATAGGTAGAAGATGGTTCTGCAGATAGATGGAAGCAAAAAATTATTTGTGAGATTTAGATGTCCAATTAAAGGATTGTTTTTTTCATATTTCACATTGCAAAGCATTTCTATGTTCAATTCATTTTTGTTTTAGTTTACCTGAAAATATTTAGCATGTTCCCAAATCAGATCTCAGGTTTTCAGGAGCTCAGGAGAGCACAAATACACTCGGTACCAAACAGAATTTTGCTGAAGTAAGTTACCTAAGAACCATGGACCAGCATAAGCATTATTTTCCTTTTCTTTCATGCAGTCTCCCTAGTTCATTCATTACGCATCTTTCAATCTCTCCAGCAAATGAACGAGATTTATGCAAGCAGTAGTCTCTTGACACTGGTTCATTCCCAGAGCAGGTCTGTCCTGTACTTCCTCACTGAATAAGCTTGATGCCATCTGGTCCACCCATTTTCTTAAAGCAAGATAAACTACACAGGTGTCATTCCTGACAGACTTATCTAATCCTGATTGTAAAGACAATGATTAAGATTCCATAAACTTCTCCAACAATTTAATACTTCACTATCATTATTATTAGAAAGTCTTCCTAGTATCTAATCTGAAACTTCTCTGCAGCAATTTAAGCCAAGTATTTCTTGTAACATTCATTATGATATTCTTTTCAGAAGCCTTTTACCTATTTGACAGCTGTTACGTGAATCCTCTTTTCTCAAGACTGAACATCCCCACTCCTTGAGCCTCTTTCTCAGTGACTCTATTTTCTAGGCCTCTGATCATTCCTGTTACTCTTTTTTTTTTTTTTTTTGGAGTTTTTCCAATTAATTCCTGTCTGTCTTGTTTGAAACCTTGTCACAAAGCTGGACAGGATGCTCTATTTTAAGCACTGCCAGAGTTATATGGAACTATTTTACATGTTTTGTAGGCTGCAGTCCTGTTTATATATCCTGGTATGGTAATGTTTTTAAACACCATTCAATTGTTCATAATGATCACTAGATTTTTATTCTTCCTTTGGAATGGATGTCTACCCAGTTTTTCCGTAGCTTGTATTTCCAATGTGATTATTATGTCTACCTAAGAGTAGAACATAGTAGTTTTCTATGTTGAATTACATTATATTTTTAACCTATTTCAATAATGTATTTTTATTATATTCCTATCTTCTAAAGTTATTCCAACCTCTTCCGTGTTTGATAGGATATCTTTTATTTCATCTTCCAAGCCATAAATGAAAAGACAGAATCGTTCCAGGGTTGTGACTTACCCTTGCAAAAGTCCACCCAGTGTAGCCTTCCATTT
Source organism: Ciconia boyciana (assembly GCF_034638445.1). Classification (NCBI taxonomy): domain Eukaryota; kingdom Metazoa; phylum Chordata; class Aves; order Ciconiiformes; family Ciconiidae; genus Ciconia; species Ciconia boyciana. Next base: position 44,363,753 of record NC_132938.1, read on the forward strand.
TAACAGTGAGCGGTTGATTGCCACTGAGGATCACTTTCAACTAGTTTTGTACTCATCTTACAATATGAGCACACAAATAGTATACTTCCCAGTATGGCTTACAAGGCTGCAATGTAAAAGAGCGTGACAAGCCTTGGTAAAATTAAGGTACTTGCAATCTAATATATCTCTGTTTTGTAGAAGTTATTCCATAGAATGAAACGAGATCTATTATGATTTGCCTGATAAAACCCTATAGCATGGTCCATCTCCTTTCTTCTTCTAGGTGTCCAGAAATAAAACTTAAAAGCTGTTTTTTCTGTAATTTCTGAGAGCATATTTTCCTTCCTTATTTATTGTCTTCATCTTTCATTAATTTCCAGTCTAATAGTACATCTTGTGTCTTCACAATTTCTCAATGGCTGTAAGTTTGCATAGCCAGTTCTTCAAGTGTTCAAGGATGTAAATATCAAATTCAACTAATTTGAGAACTTCTAGACTGTATAAATATTCTCTGAATATTCTTTTTCGCTCAACATAGAGATTTTGCCACTGTATGCGTGACACTCGTGCTGACATATTACTCCTTTCTGTAGAGGTTTCCTGTGAAGTCATCAAAAAGTTTTCCCAAGTCACAGGTTTTATCAGTGTCCTCCCCATATATTCATGGCATGCATACTGTCATTCACACTTGAAAAATTAGGTCAGTTGGTCACAGGAGGATGCTTTGGGGATTTTCTAAAGGTAAACACATATATATGGAAATGTATGATACTTACCTGGAACTTGGTTTACAAATACAAGGGAAGTTGGGATTGTTTGGAAGATAATGTAATAAATAAAGTGTATCCTGTCCTTCTATTCATGCCAATCAAATGCACACAAAAAGAATAGTTTTTTTTTCCTTGTATTTTCATTTTTTTCATTATTTTACCATGGAAAAGTAGGTGGGTTTTTTTCATTTTGGGGCAAAACTAGGCTCTTTGTATGTACAATGTACAGAGATCCATTTGGCAGCCTTTGACAAGTAGCTACTTTGGAATGGAAGGTGGCAGAGCTTAATGAAATATATTCCTGTCATTTAATCTTTCCAATTCTATAACAGTAGTTCTAAGAGCAGAGCTCATGTATATTAAAATAACATACACTGTCGTAGTTGTTCTAGAAGTATAACTATTCTCATCTTTACTGTAATAACAGTAAAGCTGCATGAATCGTGTCTAAAGATGACAGTCTTTGATGTTCTTCCCACAGATTTTAATTGTTTGTCTCTAGTTCACTAAACAACTATGGGCAAATGTTGAAGAATGTTGGGTTCATTTAAGATTGAACAGGTTTTCAAACAGGCAGAAGAATATGAGTAAACAAATTGCATTTTTCTATGGGAAACTTGGCAGTACAGAAATGAGGAATTTTTCATCCTGAAATACATTGCCAAGAGACCCTGACATGGTACATATTCTTTGTACTGAAATGATTTTTTTTAAGCACTGTGCAGCATATTGCTCTGAAGTCAGAAACACCTATTCTTCTGTCTTGAAACAAAATGTGTGAACATTCAAACAGTTGAAGCATCCTTAGAATCAAACATACAAATGAGACACGGTGAAACTCCCATGTAGAAAACTGATACGCTAAGAGGAAAGGGGAGTCAAGATCAGAAGATAAAATGCTAGATATACAAAATGGTATTTTTTCATGCATATAAGGGATTATGATGAAGGTAGCACAAGCAGTTAACAGTTTATAAAACCAATATAAATAAGGAATATTGTGAAATCCAACAGATGAGTTTCTTGAAAATTTCATGACATATTTTCCCCATATAGAAAAGTCACTAATAAAGCCAAATAAATGGGAATTATTTTATTGCTATACATAACATAGTAGTTCATGTATTTTTCTGCTGTTTAAACTATTCACATATTTTCCCCACAAGACAAATTATTTCATCACTGTTGCCAACACTACCTCTCCTTTATACCACTACTTCTCGTGTCCTCATATTCTGTATGCCACAGATTTCTTTTCCTATGAGTTTTTCAGGTATGTTGCTCGCTCTTCTACCAGTTTGAGACTAACGTTGAGGGAAGTCTGACCCTTCTTTGTTTAGCTGAGCTGCTTTTGCAATATCCCAGTGCATTGTTAATTTGGGGGAGAAGGACAAGAGGTTTGAATCAGGGTTATATTCCTGGTGTCATTAGCTGCTGGTATGAAATTGTCAGAACAGCCTATTGATTTCATTTCTGACTTATGCAAGCACCATGATTTTGCTTTGTTTCTGGAGACAAGGAATCTATCTCTGTGCCTGCCTGTCCATAAAATGAGTTCAGTGAGCGTAAAATTCTAGCATACCTGTGAATGGGAGCACTGATTTGGAAGTGTTATGTGTTGACCTTGCACTCACTAACTCAGGTATCAGTGCCTGTGGCAGGTGTTGGGCATTAAGTTTTTCTTAACATTTAAAAGGACAATGTTATTTGCAAATATAGCTGAGTAGACAACTTTAAAGAAAAATAAATCAAAAGGACTAAACTCACAACTCATAACTATTATGTTAGCTGGAGCAACTTTGAAGTATTTACTCGTTTCTTCAGCAGCATTCAAGTGTGTTGTGGTTTAACCCCAGCTGGCAACTAAGCCCCCCCCAGCCGCTCGCTCACTCCCCCCTGGTGGGATGGGGGGGAGAATCAGAAGAGCAAAAGTGAGAAAACTTGTGGGCTGAGACAAGAACAGTTTAACAGGTAAAACAAAAGCTGCACACGCAAACAAAGCAAAGCAAGGAATTCATTCACTGCTTCCCATGGGCAGGCAGGTGTTCAGCCATCTCCAGGAAAGCAGGGCTCCATCACGCGTAATGGTTACTTGGGAAGACAACACCATCACTCCAAATGTCCTCCCTTTCCTTCTTCTCTCCAGCTTTCTATGCTGAGCATGACGCCATATGGTATGGAATAGCCCTTTGGTCAGTTGGGGTCAGCTGTCCCAGCTCTGTCCCCTCCCAACTCCTTGTGCACCCCCAGCCTCCTCGCTGGTGGGGTGGGGTGAGAAGCAGAAAAGGCCTTGACTCTGTGTCAGCACTGCTCAGCAGGAACTAAAACATCCCTGTGTTATCAACACTGTTTTCAGCACAAATCCAAAACACAGCACTATAGCAGCTCCTAGGAAGAAGATTAACTCTATCTCAGCCAAAACCAGCACAGAGTGAAATAAAATTTAAGTACTGACGTCTGAAAAAAAAAAAAAACAAACCAACCAAAAAAACCTCTCAAGAAAAGTATTAAAGAAATCTTCAGGGGAAAAAACAGTATTCCTGTGTTTTGCACTCTTCATATTCTGATTCTCAGTAAAATAAACCTGAAATGGGTTTATATGTTCAATTTTAAATGACGGTCACATTAAGTTCAGTCACTCACAGGAGTAATCAAAGCCTAAAGCACAGGTATTTGTAGGTTTCACTCCTTAAGCTACTAAGATTGAACCATAAAAATTCTCAGATCTTAAAGGGAAGATATCTCTTTTCCACAGAAACATATATTAAATTCAGGCTATAATCCATTCTACTAATTCTGAAGATTGTTTCACGTATTAAAATGTGAATTAGGTCGTGTACTGTCTGGAAAGAGGCCTGGTGGGCATCATGACTAATGCAAGCACTCTCCTGTCCAGCCAGGATAATTGTGCAGGGATCCAAAAGGTAGTCAGTTGTTTCATAGTCAACACAGGCAGAGCTGTTTGCTTTGCTTCAGTTTTCTGGTCCTTTATGAGATGCTAGTGCTATTTGTATAGCTTTCAATTGTAGCAGATCTGTTCTTTTTTGTTAGAATTAAAAATTATTTTAACCTCATTGTCCTTTAACTATGCCTTTTTGGCAAAAGGTAGCACATTCAGAACTGAACTATAATGATGATTTTATGTAAATATACAAAATTTGAGGTATTCTTTTCTCTGTCTTCTAATGTGTCTTCTTTTTGGTATTGGGAGTGGTGCAAAATGGTATTATTTCAATATGGTGATTCAGTTCAGCTTGTGCTAGGTGGAGAACTGCATGACAGGGTTCAAAGTCTGACTGCATGAAAGGTTGATAAAGTTCTGTAAATTCACAGTGCTTATATCTGCATGCTAGTAGGAACCTCAAGTGCAGCCTTTTAGGGGGCTCTCTTATTCTTACATAGCTACAGTGGTCCCACCCCTTACTCATTTTTAGGAGAGAAACTTCAGCTTTAGGGTTTGCCAGAAATCCTGATAATTGTATAATGGAATTGCATTAAACTGAAGTTAGATAGCCAAACAGAAGATGAATCAGGGAATATTAGACACAAATTCTGGTGAGATTGTTCTTCTGAAGTGTTGTGATGCATAGAAGACACTTCATATTTTTATTTGTTACTCGAGCTGGTTTTCTAACTCCTACACTTTCAAGTTATATATCCCTTACCTGACTAATGAGAGACCTTCGATCCTTTGTTCAAGGATGAAGTGTTCTCCATAAACATTTTCCTCCTTTCCTTTTCTCAAAAAGCTCTTTGTAGATACTTAACTTTTTCCCCCCCCTTTGTTTTGGTTTGTGTTTTTCCTGATATTACATTGGCAAAATGTCCTGCAGAAAGATCTGTATGTGAAGAACTTTTCTTTTCGAATAAATGTTCAGCTTTTCAGTAAGAATGACAGTGTTTACAATAATGTTATTTTCTATGTATGTGGTCTTTAACTATGTTATTTTTATATGCTTGAAGCAACAATTCCATTTCCTGCTTAGATTTAGTTAATTTTTGTATGGTTTCTAAATTGGAGCTGTAAGTATACAGATCAGAACCACACAAATTAATCTGTTTCTATATCAGAAAAGCCTGTCACTGTGCAAAATCGCATCAGGCACAGCATTCCATTTTATTTGTTTTTTTGCTTTTTACTAGTATACTGTCATCTTAAAGGTAGCAATTAAGTGATAAATTCTATAATAATTCACTGTTAATCGCTTCCTATCAGTAACGAATATTGTTGCCTTGTTTGTTTGCTCTTATAATACATATAAAACCAATGCGGTCTAATTCCATTTAGTATGCTTATTCAAATCAGTCTAACACCACAAGTGTATTCATGCTTGAATTGAGCCTGAAACTGTAGCCAGGTTAGATAACAAAAACTTTGTACCTTTATCTAATATAATTCTTAGTACAAACATAGCATATACTGCAGAAAAGTTTTCCTAGCACCTCTGTCTGCAGAGATTTAAGCATTTCATGAAAGGTTGCTTCAAAATACTTAAAGAGCTATACTTTTTATTATAGAAGATGTTTATATTAATCATAGCCATTCTCTCTCCTTACAGTGCAAATTAGATTATCAGGCCTGTGTCTCAGGAAAACAAATCTCAGTGAAATGTGAAGAACGTTGCCCTTGCCCTTCTGACAAATCCACAAATGCAGGCAGAAATGATAGGAGAGGTGAGTGATGGTAATTTGTATGATATTTTTAACAGCTCGTTTCTAGAAGGAAATAAGATTTTGCTCAGAGAAGAGTACAGTGATCAAAACCACTGATTATTCTTGAATAAAACCAGCCTTATTTTATTCAAGGTTGTTTGCTGTGGGTTTTGAAATTGTGCCTACAGTAAAATACCACTGTATTTTTCAAATGCAGCTATTGTAGTATGAGTTATTGTTGTTCGTTTTTTATTCTTTAATATTCCTCGAGATGCTTATGGCTGTACTTAAGACAAATTCATTCCTTGCTCTTCAGTGTTTTCAACTGAATATTCAAAAAAATGAAGTGTGATAGAAAAAAAGGAAACTTAAAAGTCCTTGTTACTGCTCATAGGAGCAAGCAGTTGCATGTAAACTATGGGACTATTAGTAAAGGCTGTCATACAAAAGTGAGTTCTGTGTTTGAAAAGTGTTTGATAGGAATAAATCAGCTTCCTTTTGGACCATGCATGAGATTAGGCTGCTGGAAAATGCAGTTGCTTTGCACTGCTTCTTAGCCATTGGTGCAACTGGAGAAAAAAAATCGTGGCTAAGCGTATTTGTATTTCAGTGACTCCCAGGTGACTTTGGAAGGTTTTTGTTAAACAAAACAGAATACCATCTTCGATGCTCCTGAATAGAGAGCCATCATAGCATGAGCTTTTAGGCCACCGTGGACCTGAATTTTCTAAGAACAGCATGACTGAAGGTCTGCATTTTTGTATTTCCTTAGACTGATCTCTGTTAGGTGTATTTTTTTCTTCTTTCCTTATCGTCACGCTTTGGATGAGTAAACTAAAATCTTTATGCACAAATATCCTGTATCCTCATTGGAAACACACTAGAATTCATTTTTGAATATTTTTTTTTTCCTATAGCAACCTTATAAAGATAAAAGAAACCAGCATTACATTCCTGGATTATGTTAACGTTGGTATTTCATTATGCTTTGATGCACTATTCCAAATTTATAGTGCAAGATAATCTTATCGTTTCCATGATAAGCTGTAGCTATTGCCAACATTTTTTTTTTCCTAGTTTAAAAAATGAGTGAATGTTCTTTTAACAATGAGTACAGGTGACCACTGCAAACATTGAGCTGTGTGCAGGCATACAGTCAATTAAAAAACTGCTCTGAAACACTCCTTTAGGTAACTTTTTTGGTCTTTGGCAATATCATTGATTGTGTAATTAAACATTAATTGAATATGTGTAATTAAATATTCCCTATGCTATAACCCCTCTGCAAAATGATACAGCCTTGAGGGTTTTTTAAAGCATTAATTTACAATTTCAGGTAGTAACTGTAAAAAAAAAAAGATAAATCTGTCATCTGCTCACATTGCCAGCCCAAATGAAAAATACTGGAAGACCCAGGCTTAATGTAGGCCCTTTGATAAGACACATAGTATAGCATTAATGCGGTTGCAGTTTTCACTAGCAACAGTTTCTGCATCTCCAGCATAATTGTCGGGATATTTGTTTAACAGTGGGCATGAAATGAAATTAAGATAATCAGCCGTGAAGCGTCTCTCTCTGAGTAGTAGGCCTACCACTCTTCAGTGTTAGTTTTTTAATATGGTATCATTGCCTTCGGTTTTTACCAAAATAAAATTAGGATTTTCTCTGCTGGAAGCTGTTTCGCCTGACGCAGTTATTTTTATCTTTGTGTGTATTCTTTCAAGCACATTCTATTTCTGGTACTCCTGTACTTAAACATTGAAAACAATCTATAGATAAATTTTATTGGCTTCAACAAAGTGGAATTGTTTTTAATTAGGAATGAACTCCTAGAAATGAACCCTTCTTGAAGATTTGTACTGCCAAGGGATCAAGATTACTTGTGCTTAGTTATGTAAAAGAGAAGGAAAAAAGATCCTATATGAGCATGGGAATTAACACTAATCCTGTCCTGACAGATTGTCAAGGCAAGCAAAATACAGGGCTTTTCCAGCTGCTACGTTTTACTGCAACATTGGATTCTGAATATCATTTCTTTACAAAGCCAAAGGCCAGGGGACATGAGAAATATAAAAGTGAGCTGAGTATTATTACTGAAATTTCAGCCATTATTGTAACAGAATACAAAATTTGTTATAACCTTGTTATAAGAACTTTTGTTGTAAGAATACAATTATTTTCTTTAAATTGAACTCCATTAAGTGTTCTAAGATGTATATGCACATGTCAGTTGCTTAGAAATTTGATGAAGTCCAAGACGCAAAGTAAGATTAGTGCTCCATTTTCAGGGATAACTTAAGTGAGGGTTTCCTAAAATACATCCCCTGTCTAAGACAATTTTTCATTTTTTCAGATTGACAAATTCTGCTGATATTTTGGTGTACCTAGGGAGCAAAGTATGTCTATGAACTTTCCTTCAATAGTCTCGGTGTGGAATTTCATACTCCTCTGGGAAGCGAAATTAAACCAGTATTCAGAAAAACAGATTTGCCTCTCAAAATGTGTGTGAACCTAATCATAAAATCATAGGAAACTTCTAGCTGGAAGTGAACTCTGAAGTTTATCTAATCCAGCTCTCTGATCAATCCTGCTTTTGTGAAAGGTGGCTTATTTTAGTGATAGGTTCAGTAACATTGAACCTGAGTTATGTGCAGGGGCTGCTAGCTTGAATCCAAAAATGAAAGGGCTAAGAACTTGATCTAGAACTAGATGTACAAGTTGGTAACAAAACAAACAAGCAAAAAAGGACATAATAAAATAAAGATCTATCCTTGTCATCATTTGTTTTGGGTTTAGTTTAGAGGAAGCAATGGGTATCATATAAACTATAAACTACAGCAGGTGCTCCAGTAATTTTTAAAAAGAGAAAGAAAAGAAAAACAAACTTGGTGTACTGCCATAAAAGAGTGGGAAAATCTGAAGAGCACTTGAGGCAGTGTTAGAGGGAAGGATCACACAAAGTTAGAAATAAATGAGGATGGGCAGTATGGAAGAGAGGGATGTCTTGGGGAGTTGCGTAGAAGCAGAATGAGAAAGAAAGGTAAACCAGAATGAATGGGAGGCACCTACAGGACCCTGTTTTATTTTCCAGGCGTAGCCATTGCCTCATCCTATTTTTGCCCTAATGTCCTTTTCAAATATGCGCCAGGATTTGGGGCATCCAGGTCATGCTGGCTTGCACATTTGTGAATGCACAGATTTCACTGAGCTGGAATCTGCAGGTCTTTATCTTCCTAAGCTCTTCAGCATCTTTGTTCCAGTGATTATGTGGAACCAGAAACTAGGAAGGCTTCTGTGGCACTGCACATCTTACAAAGCTGGGGAGACTTTTGTCCCCTTAGCAGTGTCTGGGCACCATTTTTTACTCCAAATAGAAGTTATGATCCTTTTGCTCTGAGACATACTGAGCCCTGTCCCTTGCCTGCCATAGAGGACAGTGTTTTTGCTAGTCCTGCTCTTCAATCTGATGGATAAGAACAAAAATGTGTGATGTAAAGTGTAGGCTTAACAACCGTGTCACTGGGATAAGGAGATGAGACCAGTCAATGGGGTAAATGCAGAAGTTGCACTCCTTTTTAAGAATGTACAAAGTCCTGTTAACCTTTAACGCTGTTACCTCTGCACACCTTGTCTACTTTACCTTCTGGCAATTCAGATCACCCATCCTCCCACCCATCCCCAACTGCCCAGAAAACAAGCACCAGATGAATACTTTTTCTGCTGCTTTTTTGGGTATGAAGCATGCCTAGCTTCCATGTTCAGCTATCTAAAATGAAGAGGAACTTGTAGACTTACCATCTGCAATGAAGGTTAGCCTATTCTGTAACTGTCACGGGCAAGACAAAGTAAACAAGAACCTGTAGCACATCTGGATACTGGGATTTATTTAAGAAGTTACAAGATTAGAGCTTTTACCCTACTTGGTTTCTTCTCACACAGTCACACTCTTACCCTCCCACCCAGCGCTATCTTCACTAGATCTCAGCTTGCCCTCCAAGCAGGGAGGTCACTGCTGACCTGGGACAGTCAGGCAGAAAATCATGTTGGTTTCTGCTGTGCAGCTGCATGCAGTTACCTGTCTCAGCTGTTATTGGCCATGGTCGCTAGGAGTCCCCCAGCATTTGTCTCAACGCATCTCTCTGATCTCCAGGATCTCTCCTCACTTCCAGCATCTTTCCACCAGCCAGGATCTTCACTGTCTTCTTTCAGGGACCCCTTCTTCTTTCTGGGACGCCATTCCTCTTCCCATCCTTTTAGTCCCTACCACCCACCCCCAACACTGTCCCCGTTTTCCCAATCTAAATATTCTATGTGCAGGGGCACAATGCACGATCGGTCTCCTAATTGTTAGTTCTGTCCCATGTCTCTTTACTTAATGCAGGATTCGGGAAATTTTATCAAAATTTACACCAATCCATACCAATTGCAGCTAGCAAGTAGCAGCCTTATGCTTGAGAGTTCAGAAGTTCAATTTTAGACATTCACACACACACAGACTTACCTGCTACTTGTTAGTGTTCACATTTTAAACTGTTTTTTCACCTACTGCAATAGCACATCTATTTGAAGTTTTGTAACGTTTAGTAATGTACAATTCACCAGCCTACATCTCCTCTTTCAGTAATTTAAAGTGTATTGCAAAGCTTTTGGCAGCTGGCTATTTTGACTTTATTTAAATCATGTTTCCTTTCAGCCAACTTGAGATTAAAATATTAATAGCAAAATTTCTTCAGGAAAAATTATGTGACTTAATAATTACAAATAGAGAAGTAGAGGTGAAGGAAATAAGGCTTTTCTATTGGAATGTTTTCTTGCCTCATTAACAGATTTTCATTTTACTTAAAGTGTGTTTTTTATAACAAAAATAGTTTTATCAAGTGCTCTTCTGTCATTTGGTACCTTTTGCTAATTTTGATTTATTCTTTTTTTCAGCTGTGTCTTTTCTCAATTTTATTTCAGTTTAATTTCCAGTTTTCTAGTCCAGTACTGAGTCATGTTTGATTTTTACTGATTTGATTTGAAGCCTATGAATAGACACTCAAATGGACAAATTTGTGTAACATAAGTACATATTTCCAACACTCCTCAAAGAAAATAAAAATTTAAGTTTTAAAATCTGATTGAAAGAGTGGGGTTGTGGGAGAGTTCTTTCAAGTTCTTAACTGATTTCAAGGCTTTGGTACAGGAATTTTACTATCCTGCTAGAAAAAATAAATATTTCATTTTGTAATCTTAATAGTTAATAATGGGTGGAAGATAGCAAGAACAAAAAGTTGAACGAACTGTAGTCACAACTGAACTTTCTGCTTCGCAATAATGTTTTATTTTGCAGGTTAATATATTCAAAATACTTTTCGCAGGTGCGTGAGCTTCTTTTGATGTTAATGAACATCATTAATGACCGTTGCAATTGCCTAACAAACTTACTGATACCTTGGAACGATCCCAGATGCATTGTCTTGCTTTTTAGTTTATTTAGTGTTGCTTTTGCTATTTTGAATTTTTAACAAAATGTAAAATGTATCTCTCTATAGCAGTGTATTAATATTCTCAAATAATTGTTTACATTCCATTTACTGAACATGACATATTGACTTGAAACCTGTTACATTTTGGTTTTTGAGTATATATTGAAATGGACCTCATTCAGGAGATAGCAGATGCTGCTTCATTACTTGCATTATATGTGATGTAATTCAAAAGTTGTGATTAAAACCTTTCATGAATATGCCTAGCAATATGTTTTTGACAAAAACCTTTAGAAGTATAATGGAAAGTTCCATTTTTCTTTTCTCTCTCTCAGCATGAATAGAAAAGGCAGGCAAAAGAAAAGCTATTTTAAAAGTTACACAAACCTTTCTACTTTGGTGATAGTTCAACTTTGTTCAGTGGCCTGTTCTAATTACAATGAATTATTATAATAATGAATAATTATAAATATATGGTCTTACACCATATTACCCGCTCCTAATAACTGTGGTCTTCTGTTAATTTCTACAAAAGTTTAATAAGTAGCTTATTTTATAAAGGTGGAAAAATAATCCTGAATATCCTTTTGGATCTACTAGAGAGAAAATTATATACCAGTAAGCTTAATTAAAAGCTTACTAGGTGTGAAGACTTAGTACGTGCCTCACCAAATAAAGTCAGAATTTGATTTTTGATGTGCATGGCTCAAGCTCTAGTTAGTTAGAAGGAAGATCAGAAAAAGAGGGAAAATCAATATATTACATAATTACCAAGCAATTTATTTTTCCATTAAATGGATGAAACGTCTTCACTTGTTTGTATGTTTTCAGGTTTAGGCTTGGCAAGCATTAAAAATTTATTTGCTTTAGGTTGCAAAGTACATGTGCTTCTTTGTTTGTATGTGGCAGGGTCTAGGAGGCCAGGTTTATTAAGAGGTTTTGTTAATTCAGAAGGAGGAATGAATGCCAACAGCAAAATCCTCAGAGTTTTTAATAACCAAAAAATATTAGTTCAAGCCATTACAAGAAAAAAAGATGGACAAGTGAAAGTCATTTTGTACTGTTATTTAATTCTCATGGTATAGGTCAAGACCCATATTGTCTGTTTCTTCTATGTAATGAAATAAGGCAGTCTGTGGAATATATGTCTTAGAAATAAGGACATACAATTTTAACTATGTTTACTTCTTATATATCATCTGATGTAGTATAAATGAGGCTTATATATATACACATATATTTACAATATAATACCTTACATTTTCTAACTGGCTGAAAGAGCAGTTCTGGCTTATATTGGATACTGGTTGAGGAGTCAGAGTAGGACTGTCATGAGCCAGGATTTGGATTCATCTATAATCTCTTTCTGTATGAAATTCACCTTGTTTCCAGTCTTAATATTTCCTTGGATTTCTTTTTCACTAGTATTTTACTTATATTACTAATTGAGATACGGAAAATTTGTGATACTCGTTTTGTAAGTATTTCTTAGGAAAGTAGAGGTTGGTGGACTGAGGAGTTTTATACCCCACCTTCCAGAAAATAAAAAAGGTGGGCCCAGACAACAGCCTTCTCTGTGATCAGCTGTAGCATTTAACATCTCTCAAAAGCTGCAGAATGATGCAGAGGAAAGAATATGTCAGTCCCTGAAATAAAATTGTTTCACATCCATTCAGAAACTGAGATAGAAGGAAATTATTCACTCTGCCTTAAATGATACCACACTCATTGCGTCATTGCAGACATTTTCTTCTGTTTCTCCTTTACTTGTTATATGGGTTATATAGAGGCTTATTGACTAAATAATAATAAAAAAAATTGTGTAAGATATTAATAACAATTAAAACCTTCAAGATGCAAGATGGCGTTGCTGGACTATTTTGGGTGTTGCTGGACTATTTTGGTTGGGTTTTTTTCTTGCCTGGACCAAATACCTGGTTTATGTCTCTTTTAATTGTCACAGCAATCTAATATGAGACACTTGGCAATGCAGATGACAAAATCCCAATGGGTATGTCAGTCTAAAGGAATACGCTCCATGAAGACATACATGGCATTTCTGTGTTACAGGAAGATCCTCACTAAACATGTTTTGAATGCCAGGGCAGCAGATGAGTGTATGGCTGACAACTCTAACTATGGTCAAAGACCTTCCAAAGGTATCTAAGAAAAGCAATCCATTGTCAGTTGGCTCGAATTTGCTCTACTCTAGAGTACATACATTGGGAAGGTTTAATTATCCTTAAATCCAAAACGCTTGACAGAACGCCTGTGTTTTATGTCGCTGTTGAGCTACGCTGACACTGTGATACATGTGTGCCGTGACATGCCCAGGATCCTGGTCTCCCAAACAGTTTATATTAAAGATTTGGCTGATGTGTGCTTACAGCATCATCATGGATTATGTCTTTGGATATCTTCTTCATGGAAGCAAGGTTGGGATTCTGCCCTGACATAGAGTCAAGATGCAGCTGGGACATGCATTCATACCCAAAAGCTCAGAATCAGTTGAAGGTCCTGCAGTTTAGATGGAACAAACTATAACGTTGGTAAAATACTAAATATTCATTTTCATTAGCTACTGAAATAGAAGAATTTGCTCTCAACAATTTTTGAGTTAATTTCTAATAAATCCTGTAGTAAGAGCTCACTTGATATTTTCACTAAAATAACAGAAGTACACTTATATTCAGGAAAAAAAAGGGCTTATTTTTATCTGATCATCTGAGGAGGACTATATAGGTAACATAGGAAGCTGCTATAAATGCCATACTCTTTGAGTCTAAGCTTTTGCCAGAAGGAATTGAAAAGGCAACATTGCATGCTGAAAGTATTTTCAGTTAGCATATCTGAAAGACTTTAATCACAGAACATAGCTGCTCTCTCAGCTGCATCCTATTTTATACTGAATACTGCCGAATTGTTAATTGCTATGAAGAGATGAGGATAAGTAACAGTAGGATTAAAGACACTGTGGATTCTGTTTCGTTCTGTGTGCATCAGTGCTTGAAAAACAAATATAGGGACTCTTTTTAAACAAATAGCAAAACAGCACTCTCCCAAATCCTCTTATTTTATTTACATAGCAGCATCTTCTTAATACATGACCTCAGCCACTCTTCATATAGTACAGGTATAGATGCCAAAAAAGAGCTTTTGTTTTGTTTGTGTTCAAAGAGAACACTGAATGGTTTCCAGACTTACAAATAAAGAGATTAAGGGCCAAAAATAACATTTGTGTTAACTCCTTAATCTCTACTTCGTATTATTAGCTTTCGAGAACAGATAGTACTATTTTGTAATTCCCTTTTTCTCTTCTGAAAGATTAACTCCAGGACATCAGTAGATCAGTAGAATAAAATCTGTATCCAAAACAACACATACTAGACCAATTAGGCCTGACGTTATCAGTGATCAGTTATAGGGTAGCCAGGAGAAGCCATTTATATGAGACAATGAGCAAAATTCCCATCTATAAGATGAAGAAGTTCATGCTGTGTGGTCAAGGATAAAATTTAACTCTCAAACATCTAATAAGACAAAAAAAAAACCACCAAAGAAAATGACTGTTATGTTATACTACTCTTTGGGGTTTATTTACAAATATGATAGTATGTTTTAAAATATTTCCCAAAAGATCTAATTATAGCATCTAATTTTACGCTGCCATGCTTGTGACAGAAAATAAGTGACTTACCTATAAAAAGAAGTACAAAGAGAAGCATGCTGGTTTTCATCACGGAGACACTGCTTTCAGTTGTTAACTTTCTCTGAAGAATACGCACAGTAAATGGAAGGAGGCAGTCTCAGTAGTTTGAGAGTATAGACAGTAACAACATTTTATACGTGACTTATATTTACATTAGGTAATTGTCAGCTTTCTAGTCTACTGTTTTTCTTAGCCATATATTTATGATTCAGTAAAATATTTTGTTAGGTAATTGCTACTGCAATTCTATAAAATGCAACATTAAGTGAAAACCTCTCTGCTTTTTTAGTTGCTTAATTTTCATTAGAAAGTTTTACTGATTTTTCTCAAAATAGTCTTTAGATGAACCCTGAAATGCAAGTGCACAGCTATCAGTGGGAGCACTCAAACCCAGGAATTTGTCTCATCTGTTTTGGCATGTACTCTTTGAGATTGATGTCACTGTGGGCTGACCACAGAAATCATGTTTCTGAACCCTACTTTACTAATGTTGCTGAAACCTTTTGTGATTTTAAAAACACTACAAAACTAAAATGTATTATTGTATATCTATTTTAGTTCTTTAGAGGGTATTGGCTTAGCAGTAAATGTCCATTTTGCTTTTATTGCTTTTTATACTATAATACATAGTATTCACTTTTAAATCTCAAAGATGTTCATTTTCAAGGCATGCAAGCTAAAATACTGTTTTTCACTTTGTTTAATTCATTATATACATTTACAGTAACGTTGAGCTGTAAGTATACATTATATATTAATAGAAGCTGTTTGAAGGTAAAGTGAAAATTGATGCATTGTAGATTTTTATGCTTTGAAATTCGGTCAGGCTAACTCATTAACAATGTCTTTTTTTCCTCTCTGTTGTATGTAAGGTGAATTATAGATCATTTTTTACTTGATCTTTAATAGGAAGTGCTATTGTTTAATCAGATTTTATTGCTTTAGTATCTTTATAATTTATAATTGTCAGGTTTTTTTCTAAGATAACAGGCTAATAATCTTAGCAAGAATTCATTTGTATCTGTAAATGATTTCCATATCTATGATATGATAGAAAGGGAATTTGCTAGCAGAAAAATACTGTATTATTGTATTTGTAAAAGACAGTTATTTAATATTCATTACGGTGTTTGTGTAATAACAGAAACTTAATGGAGCAAGTTTTATTGTTTATTCCTTCAATGTTAAGATAAATTTTCTGCATGAATCTTTTTTAGATTCTTAAACAGAATTTATTTCTTTTGCTTGAGTGACACTAGGCCAAGTAAAATTGTCAGCAGTATCTTCTTTCATTAACCAAACTCCATGTTAAGACTTTCTAAAAAGAGACTTCTCCATCATAATTAGTAGTAATCTGATGTAGTGTGATTAGTGCCAATCTAATGCGTAGAGTGACAGAGAATGTGTTTGGAATGAGAAGGTGTATCTGACCTGCATGCCCACAATCCCCTGGTCCCCTTGTCATCTAGCCTGGGGCTTAGCCAGAGCACACCACATACCCAGGCTTCCTTCCCCTGGAATCCAGGGAAAGGTTGGAAATGAGGGCTGTAGGCTGCTTGCCAGGTCTTGTCCGTTGTGATGTGGAAAAGCACACCTGAACTTGGCAGATGGGAAGCTTTGAAGACCCCACAGTTTAGTCAGATGACTGAGACTAAATGGTGAAATGTGTGAGAAATACGAAGGGCCTGTGGCTGTGTTAGAAGGACTGAGGAAATGGAGATGTAGCTGCGTAGCCTCTTGTTAGGCTGTAAAGGTGACTCCATTCATCATTTTTGCTTCAGATGCATGAGTTTCTCTGTAATTTCAAACTTCTCTTGCATGGAACAGGGTGTGTGCATTTTGTTTTAAACACCTTTATAGTTCAAAAAAGATAACTGGAATTGTTTAGTCATTAATAGATGGTCTTTGGGCTAAATAAATTTTTGCTTTTGCTTTCTGTTCTTACAGGGGTTAAAATATTTGGGAATAAGGGATAGAAATATATGTCTTGCAGAAAAGAAGTGATACCCCAAATGCAAGTAGAGCAATGAGGCAGAGACATTCTAGTAAACAGTGTACTATGAATTGGAATCAGGGTGGAGCTGATAGTGTTAAAAAAAAAAAAATAGCGTGTGTTTGTACAGTGATTTGTATTTTTTTAAGTCTCTGAAATGAAGTCATAATTGCAGAGCAAATTAAAATTCCATTGAAACTTGACTGTTGGAAGGAAGAAATGAAGGATTAAGGGGAAACTGTCCATTCCATAATAGTATAGTTCATATAAAAAAGGCTAGAATGCAAGAAACTGTTTATGCTGTGTTTATGAAAAATAACTGTGGAACATATTCAAGAATGCTGTGAAAAGAACATTTTATTGTTGCCAGGATTAAGTGAAATCCTTAGAAAGGATTGCTAGCTAAGTGCTTGTTGTCAATATTACAAAGAGCTAACACTAAAGGGAAAGCTGGAATATTGCATACCTATCACTGGAAACAGCTCTTTGCTCACAGTTCCAAGCCTCTTTGCAACAGCAGTCTTCTCCAGAACCTCTTCCTCTTTGCTTTTCCTTTGAGCTGTTTTGTTATTTCCAAGTCCTTCCACTTTTTATGGCTGCTTTTGGCAGCCTTGGAGACTCAAATCTACACAGCTTTGCTAAATCCAGGTATATCATGTCCCTAAATTTACATTTAAATGGAAAATTCCTCATGTGTCAAGGCTGTGGAAAGCAGTTCTAGCCTCCTGTGGTAGGCTGCCCTTTGAGAAGTTCTTAGGTTTCTTCTGTTACCAGGAAATGGGCATTTAACTGGCAGATCTGACCCTGTGTTAAAAGTATTTGAATAATACAGTTTTTAATTTCTAAGTGTCTAAAATAATGGGAGTGCTGCATCTCTGCTCACTGTGTGACTGTTTTTATCACAGGACACCAAGGGCATGTATGTCCCGTGCCAGTTGAGGCTTTGAAAATGGGTGTGCATTTTTGAGGAAACGAGTGCAGCTGGGATTCCTCTGTGGCCTTGTCCATCCTGTGCATAGGGAGCAGTTTTGGAGTGAATTCCCCAAACTTTGTCTCAAGCAAAACTAGTTGGTTCACTACAAATCAGTATGTGAGCGTGAACTTAGACACATGGGATGGACTTAGGATGCATTGCCTTTTTTTTAATCCTTGATTTCTATGGGACTGTTCAGACACTCAGGGCCGTTTAGGCGCTGTGATTATTTTTAGGTGAAGACTCAATGTATACAAGATGAGTAAATAGTCATTCATAGTTGTTTTCTTACTACTACAAAGTATTCATATAATTTTCACAAAGGAAAACACTTCTCTGTAGGAGATTGCTTTACACTGATTTATTATGAAAGTTTTGATTATCATAGAATCATAGAATGGTTTGGGTTGGAAGGGACCTTGAAGATCATCTAGTTCCAAACCCCCTGTCATGGGCAGGGACACCTCCCACTAGACCAGGTTGCTCAAAGCCCCATCCAGCCTGGCCTTGAACACTTGCAGGGATGAGGCATCCACAGCTTCTCGGGGCAACCTGTTCCAGTGCCTCATCACCCTCATAGTGAAGAATTTCTTCCTTATATCTAATCTCAATCTACCCTCTTTCAGTTCAAAGCCATTACCCCTTGTCCTATCACTACATGCCCTTGTAAAAAGTCCCTCTCCAGCTTTCTTGTAGGCCCCCTTCAAGGACTGGAAGGCTGCTATAAGGTCTCCCTGCAGCCTCCTCTTCTCCAGGCTGAACAACCCCAGCTCTCTCAACCTGTCTTCATAGGAGAGGTTCTCCAGCCCTCTGATCATCTTTGTGGCCCTCCTCTGGACTCGCTCCAGCAGGTCCATGTCCTTCTTATGCTGGGGGCCCCAGAGCTGAACACAGTACTCCAGGTGGGGTCTCAGGAGAGCAGAGTAGAGGGGGAGAATCGCCTCCCTCACCCTGCTGGTCATGCTTCTTTTGATGCAGCCCAGGATATGGTTGGCTTTCTGGGCTACAAGTGCACATTACCGGATTATGTTGAGCTTCTCATCAACCGACAGCCCAAGTCCTTCTCCTCAGGGCTGCTCTCAATCCATTCTCTGCCCAGCCTGTATTTGTGCTTGGGATTGTGTCGACCCATGTGCAGGACCTCTCACTTAGCCTCGTTGAACTTCATGAGGTTCACACGGACCCACCTCTCAAGCCTGTCAAGATCCTTCTGAACGGCATCCCTTCCCTCCAGCGTGTCGAGTGCACCACACAGCTTGGTGTCATCGGCAAACTTGCTGAGGGTGCACTCAGTCCCACTGTCCATGTTACCGACAAAGGTATTAAACAGCGACGGTCCCAATACCGACCCCTGAGGAACGCCACTCGTCACTGGTCTCCACTTGGACATGGAGCTGTTGACCGCAACCCTTTGAGTGTGGCCATCCAGCCAATTCCTTATCCACCAAGTGGTCCATCCATCAAATCCATGTCTTTCCAATTTAGAGACAAGCATGTCATACTGGACAGTGTCAAATGCTTTGCACAAGTCCAGGTAGATATCATCAGTTGCTCTTCCCTTATCCACCAATGCTGTAACCCCGTCGTAGAAGGCCACCAAATTTGTCAGGCACGATTTGCCCTTAGTGGAGCCATGTTGGCTGTCATCAATCACCTCCTTATTTTCCATGTGCCTTAGCATAGTTTCCAGGAGGATCTGCTCCATGATCTTGCCAGGCACAGAGATGCGACTGACTGGCCTGTAGTTCCCCAGGTCTTCCTTTTTTCCCCTTTTTAAAAAATGGGGGTTATGGTTTCCCTTTTCCAGTCAGTGGGAACTTCACCGGACTGCCACAACTTCTCAAATATGATGGATAGTGGCTTAGCAACTTCATCTGCCAGTTCCCTCAGGACCCGGGGATGCATCTCATCAGGTCCCATGGACTTGTGCACCTTCAGGTTCCTTAGATGGTCTCGAACCTGATCTTCTCCTACAGTGGGTGGTTCTTCATTCTCGCAGTCCCTGCCTTTGCCTTCTGCGACTTGGGCGGTGTGGCTTGAGCGCTTGCCGGTGAAGACTGAGGCAAAAAAGTTGTTGAGTACATCAGCCTTCTCCAAATCCTGGGTAACCAGGTCTCCCATTTACTTCCGGAGAGGGCCCACATTTTCCCTCGTCTTCCTCTTTATCACCGATGTACCTATAGAAGCTTTTCTTGTTGCCCTTGACGTCCCTGGCCAGATTTAATTCTATCAGGCCTTTAGCTTTCCTAACCTGATCCCTGGCTGCTCGGACAATTTCTCTGTATTCCTCCCAGGCTACCTGTCCTTGCTTCCACGCTCTGTAGGCTTCCTTTTCGTGTTTGAGTTTGTCCAGGAGCTCCTTGTTCATCCATGCAGGCCTCCTGGCATTTTTGCCTGACTTCCTCTTTGTTGGGATGCATCGCTCCTGAGCTTGGAGGAGGTGATCCTTGAATATTAACCAGCTTTCTTGGGCCCCTCTTCCCTCCAGGGCTTTATCCCATGGTACTCTACCAAGCAGATCCCTGAAGAGGCCAAAGTCTGCTCTCCTGAAGTCCAGCGTAGCGAGCTTGCTGTGTGCCCTCCTCAGTGCTCTAAGGATCTTGAACTCTACCATTTCATGGTCACCGCAGCCAAGGCTGCCCTTGAGCTTCACATTCCCCACCAGCCCCTCCTTGGTGGTGAGAACAAGGTCCAGTATAGCACCTCTCCTCGTTGGCTCCTCTATCACTTGGAGAAGGAAGTTATCACCAACGCATTCCAGGAACGTCCCAGATTGCTTATACCCTGCTGTGTTGTCCCTCCAACAGATATTGGGGCGGTTGAAGTCCCCCATGAGGACCGGGGATTGTAAACATGAGGCTGCTCCTATCTGTCTATAGAGGGCCTCATCCACTCGGTCTTCCTCGTTGGGTGGCCTGTAGCAGACCCCCACTGTAATATCACCTGTCCCAGCTCTCCCTTTAAGCCTGACCCATAAGCTCTCAGTCGGCTCCTCATCCATCCCCAGGAGGAACTCCATGCACTCCAGCTGGTCACTGACATAGAGGGTGGCACCCCCTCCTCGCCTCCCCTGCCTGTCCTTCCCCAAAGGGCCTATATCCTTCCCTTCCAACACTCCAGTCATAGGAGCCATCCCACCACAATTAGCCTGGTTGATTTCTTTATTTCCTTTCCCCTTGTTTTTTAGTAGGGGGAAAAAAACCCACTAAAATCTCATGGTAAATATGTCTTTAAAGGAGGCAAAAATGTTACCTTCAGTGTATGATCCTGTGGGTTTTTGTGTGCTGCTGCAATTTTAAGAGAGACAAGTGATTATGATGAAGATAATTAATAGTGTTTCATTTTATGTTTGATAATGATTAATTTTGACCTAGTTCATTAAACAATTCATGACAATTTCAGTCCTAGAGTCCCCAAAACATCCAAATTGTTAGGAAAGTTTAGTCTGTGTAGCACAACAAACTGTTAAACTATTTTAGATAGTCATGGGAGCATGCTTTTTTTAGGATATATTCCTTATCTTCTTTTGCTCTTTGGCAGCCAGCTTTTATGGATTATAAAGCTGGAAGCTTAAATATAGTCCAGACCATTAAAATGGTGTTGCATTCTATTATAATGGCTATAATTGCCTTAATTATGCACATGAAGGGACCTTGCCAGTCTTATGATACATTGAAGGCTTTAGAAGTGTGTCACAGTAGTTTTATTGAGAATAAATAACCAAAGAGATGCAGATCGTATGCTAAGTATCTGGATCAGCATTATCTTTCTGATCATGCAATGTATGAATAAGCTAACAGGATGCTGCTGTGTTTGTGTCTCAAGTACTGATGTGATCGTAATGTTTTTTTACTGGTACTATTTTTATACCATCAATATGCAGTTATATTTAAAAATGTTTTATTGCTCATCAATGGGAGATAACTGCTAGAAAAATACTTTCTTTATCAGGTAATTATTTTAAACTAGTTTATTTGCTGCTCCTGCTTATTTTTGGAAGGTAAAACACGTGGTGCCAATTGTATAACCTACTGATGAGTTATTTTGTGCTGTAATTATGTCAGAGCTTATTGGATAGTAAAGCTACTTGAGATCCTTAGGGAACTCAGGGATGGACTGATGATGATTCAGTAGTGTTCTGAAGGAGTGTTGGATCAGTGAGTTTCACTGAGTTGTCTTCAAGTAGGATGTAAACCCAGTGGTATGTAAAGAACACGTGATATCCTATTTGCCACCAGTTCTCAATAACAGTAATTGAATTTTTAGTAGTTTAATTTCCTGTTTAGTTTGCAACTTCAACTGTGCTATCTATGCTCCCTGCTAAATAGTTACAGGATCACTTTTCTGAAATGACTGTTTTAATAGCTGGTAGAATTTTGATACTTTCTTTAAAATATCAGAGTCCTTTAAAAGTCAGGGATTAAAAAGTCTGTCTTTGGCAGCTATTGTTGATGTTTCTATAGTTACTACACTGAAATTGACAGACGTAAAATGTGCTAATTACAGCATCCTGGTGATATGATGTCACTTTCTGAATTGTTCTTTCTTCCTTTTTTTTTTTTTAAATGCACGTTGGATCTCAGGCAAAAAATTAAACATTTATTTTTTGAAGCTGACCTCTGTCATGAAAATTAATTTCTACTTAAGCTAACTTTAAGTAAATATGCCAATAACTTATTATGCAAGAAAATAATTTCACTTGGTATCAGCATGTCCTTACTTGGTTACACAATTTCCTCTTTCTTCCAATAATTAAAATATAATCAGTTCTTACACATAAAAGTACAAATTTTCACTAAAAAAATTTGCTCACCTCTCCTGAGCATACAGACAGAAGAACAGTATTGATTTACTGTTCCACTTTTACTTTCTTTGCATTAATATTTGAACTCTCTTTCACAATTGAGAACCATTGTTCTTTTGGTTGGTGTAGTGTGTTGAGGCACCAGTGGAACAGTTTATGTGGCTAGTGCGTAGTCACTGATGTACTGAAAACGTTTATCTGTGCAGTGAAAGTATGATGACACTTAGGCCATGTTCACATCATCTGATTATCCTACTAATTTCAAACTGTGATAATCTCTGAAAGTTTGAAAAGATGATGCAATGCTAAAAAGAGATTTAACAATGTACCTCCTCTCCAGGGCAATCATTACATGGTTCTGAGTGTTTTGTCTTTGAAAATACATCTTCCTCTTGCTTCAAAAAAACCCTAGCCTTATTGTTCATGCCTAATTGTTATTTTACAATTTTCTCCAAATCCTGCCAGCTTTGACTCTTCACGTAGGTTACTATAGCTTTACTCAAGGTCTTGGTAAGAAAAGTTAAACAAATAGGCACTAGTATCAGCATTATCTAAATCTATTTCAGGTGATATATTTTTATATCTCCACTACTGTCACTACCAAGAAGGCAGATTTTCTGGTTGTAAATAAAAAAATAGAAATTTTTTGTGTACTCTTGATGAATCAGCATTATGAAAACATGTATTAATAAAATTATTAGATAGGTACTCGGTAGCTCCAATTATCATAATTACCCAACTGTGTTGCTTATTATCTGCTTTATGAAATACAATATTATTTTTTTCTTGATATCTTAGTTTCATATCCCAGATGCAGGCTACTTGACATGTCAGCAATCCTCTAAATAAACCATTAAAATCTTCATGGAAAATGAAAAACCCAACTTCTTCCCTGAAGGCACCAAGATCCATGAAATAAGCTGTAGCATCTGTTTTAACTGTTGTTCCTGCTAATACTGCAAGATCGAGTGCTATAGCCACCTTGCATGCAAGCATCAGCAGTTGTTCGGTTGTATCAAATTGTAAGCTTTGGCTCATTAGCATGGTGGCACCTTTATAATAGTCTGAATGCTAAATGAAAAGCATTCAGCTTTAAAACATAACTAGCCCCTAAAATTAAGTAGCTTTGAGAAGCAGGTTTGTATTGTGATTTACTAGTACTGAAATGGTTTTTGTAGAAAAAAAAACAATCTTGTATTTACCATTGACAATAGTGCAAGGCAAGTCAGAAGAAATCCTGGATTGATGTATATTGAATAATAATTCTTGTCAAAACTGTTTGCATTATTTATCCTGCTTATAATAGAGGTCTGTTATAAATTCCTGAGATTCTTAATAGCAGGAGAGCATGAAACGTTTAAAGAGAGAGTTGTAAACCCAGCTGTAGGGGAAACTAAGTAATTAAGATGGTTTTGTTCTGTTTTGTCTTTTCAGCAGAATTGTCTCCTTATCTGAATTTAGGTGTAGATGAAATTTTTAAGCAGGTTTATAACACAGTTTACTGTGTCTCGTAGGAATCGGATTTTTTTAATCTAGTTTTCTTTTAAGGTCAGCATTTGAAGTTGATCACCCTCTGTAGTATTTCTGTATGCACAGTTTAAGAGGATTAAAAGATACCTCAGAGGCCACTAATACACTGTATTATTTAGTTACCTTCTTTCTAAAGGTTTAACTTCAGAAGCAGGAGTACAAAAAGAGCATATAGTTTTAACAAAGTGAACAGGGTACTGCTGCAGCTCAGAAAAACAAGGAAAATACAATTACACTCTCTGCTCTTTTATTTTGAAACAGATAAAGCAACGGAAAAATGCAACAGAGTAAAGTTTCAAAAATATGAAACAGGGACAACTTGTTGCTAATATTTTTGTCGCTGACAAATTCAAGAAAGACCAACAGGCCTTGCTCTTATCACCTGTCAAATGAAGTAACAGGAAAAAGGATAGTAACAAAATTAGGATCTTAGTTATTGTATTGCACCCTATTTGAATCTAACCAAGAGAAAAAAACAGAGTTGGTACAAGTATATCCAAGTTGGCTGGATGTTTCTGACAGTTTAATTGGTCATTGGATCAGAATTGGACTTCATAGAAAAAAGGATATATAGCATTAGGAAAGCAAGTTAAAAAGAAAATGACGACACATTGGAATCATTTGGCTTCCTTCAATTCAGGAAGACTTGTCCACCAACTGTAAAGTCTACTGAGAGATAGCATAGAAATATTTTTGAGTCAAAAGCTGAAAGTAGCCAACAGTAGAAAGTGTGTCAAGGCTAAAGGATGCAGGCAGTTGTCAGAGACCACCATCTGTGACAGTTTGTTATTTAGAAAAACAAAGCCAGAAGCCACTTCAGTTGTTCACAGGATTATTGTGTACCTGTGTTTATTTCTTCACATCTCTAGAATTTCATTCTCCAGGATTAAGGGTAGATTTTGTGATGCAAGCATTGATTTACCATGTCCTCAGGTGATCCAGATAGTCATTTAATTATTAGTGAGAGCTGTCACTGACTGTAAGGATTAGCAGTCTGGACCTGTTACAGCAAGCACCTCTGTAGTGTTCATTTGTGGGCAACATGAATCTTGTCATGTAAGGTGCAGTGATCACTTTTACCTATTCCACCAGACTGTCAGGATGTTCTTAACGTATAGCATGGGGGGTTGTTAGAAGTTCATTGACGTGACTGATGCTATGGGACTGATTTCTTTAGCTTGTTGAAAAAGGTTCTCAACATTGGCAGGAATTTAGCAGTCAATATTGAGTAAATATAGTAAAGGAAAAATATGCATCTTCATTTCTAGCTGAAGTATATATCCCCTTCCCTGAGAACATCCTAATTTTCTTTTTCTTATGTTGAAGAACTACACATTACTACTTTCCTTGTTTTCCTTTTCGTAGGCCACTTCCTACTATTTTTGCACATACTTGCAGAGTGAAGTGTTACACCATGAGAAGTGTAAGGTATTAGTCTTTGTAAGTTAGGGTAAGAGAGCTAGGGTGAATAATATGCGCTGTTACTCAGTTATCTTAAATTGTTTGTGTTGATGTTTTAGTTGATATTATTTGAAGTTTCTTCAGTCTTTCAAATAAAGATTTGCAATAAGTGATGCCCAATGTCATAAAGATTGAAAGTAAAGTTGTTTCCTTTTTCTTTTCTTTGTTTTTTTTTAAATTTAAGCTATTTCTAAATTTCTCCAAAATATTGGGAGAGGTTTAAAATCAGTTGTGTTTTGTAACAACAGACTTCGATCTGATCATGGGGTCAGGCTTGTATATAAATACCCTTCAGGTATTTATATACATTGATAAGATCCCCTTGAGTTTCTTCTCTGGGGTAAACAGTCGAGCACTCTTAACATTTCCTCATATGAGAGATTGTATTGATCCACAAAAAGTGAAATAAGAAATCCACATTATAATTAGCGAACCAAAGTTGTCTCGCTATGATAATAGAATCTCATGACTGTTTTTGTCATATTCAGTGACGATTAGTGAGACAGTTTTGGTTAGCTGTGAAGACCTGTAAAAGAGAAAAAGCTTTGAAAAAAATGGTCTGAGAACTATATATATATCTCTCTCTAAACTTAATGAATACTAAACTTAGTTCACTGTGCTTCTGTGTGCAAATGTATATATTCTTCCTTTAGTCAAAAGATAAAGATAAAGATAAAGTCAAAACATAAAGAAATACAGTCTGATCTCACGTTTTTAAGGAACAAATTGTGAAATGTGTAGCTTAGCATGTAACTTGAAATGTAATAGTGAAAATGTGATTTATAGCTCAATATATTTGTCACAAAAAAATTATTTGTCATTTTAAAATGGTGATGTAAATCCATACTTTTCCTAGAAAGCTTGATACAATTTACAGTGCTTCTAGATTTATATGTTAACTTATGTCAGAGTTCCTAATTGTGAGTAATGTCTTGGAAAAAAAATATATTGTTCGCTTACATGCACACACAATGCAGGAGTCTATAATGCTTCATATATATCTATATATATATAGATAGATATAAAAAGAAATCTCAGCTTTATATGCCAAACACAAGTAGGTCTTTTCCAGTAGCAACTACAACATTGAAACTATTCTGTGGAACTGAGCATTGTGATTTACTTTGGAGGGTAACGTAACCGCATACAAGATATATGGAAAAGTATAATCATTAGTAGTAGTCTAGAAACCTAACATATTTTCTGGAACATGAGCTCATAAAAACTGTTTGCAAATAATAAAGCCTGCAAAACAGCCTTTGCTTTACATCTGTTTTAGCCACAGTGATGTAACATTCAATTTAATCTGACATAAGCTTTTTAATAGGGTAATGATTTATTCTTGACATTTGGACAAAGGACACAAGGAGCCTCAGAAGTAATTTTTAAATTCCTAGCCAGATATATTTATGTGTAGAAGAATGTTGACTATACACAGTATAAGGATAAAATTATAGGGAATTTCATTACTGTAGAGGTCATCGGATAATTGTCAAATCTGCTATTCCTTGTTACTTTTGCTCTACCTCTAAGCGAGATTTCTTCAGACTGGAAGAATGCCCTTTTTGCTGTTTAGGACTTCCGTAATGGAAATACAAATGCATATATCCATTAAGAAGGCATTTGCAAAGAGATTGATGGCATTGGCATGCATTTTTTTAGCACCAAGCAGATAGCCAGTGCATATGTGCAGATCAGTTGCACTGCATATACAGTGAGTCTGGTGCATCCCAGATGCTTGCAGCTTAATGACTTAAGACTTGAATTGTACACTCTTCTGGGACAGCTGAACATGAAATGGCCTACTGCTCTTGCTCTGATATGGTCTGAAATTCCTTTTTTATTCCCAGAGTTTTGGGATAGATAAAGAACAGAATTCTAAAAAATTGAAATATGGTAACCCTTCTCCTATATAGTTGAGCAGTTTGTTCCAGTGTATCACATGGAGGCAGACATGAGTCATTCTGTTACCTAACTTAAAAGTGAATAAAAAAATTATCAAACATTATAAATGCTCATCAACATTATTCTGAATGATGAAAAGTTCCTTTTGCAGTAGAAGGCAAAGAGTAACTATGAAAACAAAGTGCATCTGCCTATTGTGATCTTCATAGTACAACTAACAGAAAACACTGAGTGTAAGCTTTTCAAGGAACTAACATATAAAAGAATAATCTAAGACAAAAGAGACTCCAAAGTAAAGAGTTTAAAGTCTTTATTTTAGGCAGTAGTGATTATCACCAATATCTTATTTTTTGCTATCAGTCTCTCACTGTTAAACTGCCCCTTTTTTTTTTTTTATGAACTTTGAGTATACTTAATTCGTGAAATATCAGAAAATGGACATTTTCCTAAAGACTCTATTTCCTTGTTTCTTCCAATGCCATAAGGGAAAAAGGTTAGACATGGACTCAAAAATTGTGCATATCTACATTTGTTTTCTTTGTAGTTGCATTTCTATGCATTTCTTTGCATAAATGTCAATCAGTTAATTTAGATGAAAATGCTCAGCATCTTACCTTTCTGTAAAAAATTGTTTTACATTTTAATATTTTTGCAAAAAAGAATACATATTATTTTGCTCCAGAACAAAATTCACTCAGTAACAATATGGTACTTTTAAAAGGTATCTTGATACAGAAATATGTGCAGAGTGACAAATATTTCATTTCACAGAAAACTTTTGAAGACCAAAGTGATTAAATGGGACACCCGTATTACGTGTTGTACAAAAATATATAAAAAACTGTGTGGCTCATTAGCTCTTGACACTTCAAAATGTGAGGGACTAAAGAAAGAAACAGCTTAGAAAGGGGAGAAAGGTAAAAAAAGAAAACGTGAATAGCAAGGAGATGATGATTCTTTAATTATGCCTTTGGCTTGGGAGCACAGTTTTGTGCCCACGAGGCAGGTGCTTGGCTACCTCGTGTAGCAAGAAGAGAGGACAGGAACTCCCTGTTTTTTTATGTCTAGATTCAACCATATATTTACATTCCTAACTTCTGCTGAAGAGCTTACCTATTTTTTTGTGTGTGGTAAATGAGAAACGAATAAAATCTAGATACCTAATGTACCTAGTTGACCACCTTTCAGAGAGGTTTTGGAGAATTTGTGTGAATTGCTCCCCTGCGGGGGATCAATTTAGGGATCAATAGGTTATCACTGCCTATATCCTCAGGAAATTTCTTCTGGTTATCATCGCTATTGAGTGACTGAATAATCAGAGGAGCTGTTGCCTACATCTTCTTCACAAGTGATTGATGTTGACGTCTTTTGAAAATGTCATGGTTTCTGTTTCCTTGTTTAGTAATTCCTACTAAGATATCTATCTAACTCTGACATATTTGGGCTTAAAGTAGTGACTAGACATTCAGTATTCATTTATTTTATTTTGGTAAGCTATTTACTTACATCAGATATTTTATACAGCAATGTCATGGTGGTAGGGGGAGCATTTTTGAGTTTAATGAACCAGGCATTGTACAGTGCTATTATTTGAACACAGCTCCCTCATGCTGACTCATATTGAAAGAAAGAGTATTACTAAGTAACACCTGGCTCAAGTATAAATGGGGAGAGGAGTGGCTGGAGAGCAGCCCTGCAGAAAGGGATCTGGGGGTGCTGGTCGACCGCAGGCTCAATATGAGTCAGCAGCATGCCCTGGCAGCCAAGAGGGCAAACCCCATCCTGGGGTGCATCAAACACAGCACAACCAGCCGGTCAAATGAGGTGATTATCCCGCTGTCTTCAGCGTTGGTGCAGCCTCACCTTGAGTGCTGTGTGCAGTTCTGGGCCCCACAACTTAAGAAGGATGTGAAGGTCCTTGAATGTATCCAGAGGAGGGCAACAAAGCTGGTGAAAGCGCTGGAAGGAATGTCCTATGAGGAGCAGCTAAGGACTTTGGGCTTGTCTAGTTTGGAGAAAAGGAGGCTGAGGGGCAGCCTCATTGCTCTCTACAGCTTCCTGAGGAGGGGACGTGGAGAGGGAGGTGCTGATCTCTTCTCCCTGGTATCCAGTGATAGGATGTGTGGGAATGGTTCAAAGCTGCACCAGGGGAGGTTTAGACTGGACAGTAGGAAGCATTTCTTTACCAAGGTGGTCAAACACTGGCACAGGCTTCCTAGAGAGGTGGTTGATGCCCCAAGCCTGTCAGTGTTTAAGAGTCATTTGGACAATGCCCTTGACAACATGCTTTAACTTTTGGTCAGCCCTGAATTGGTCAGGCAGTTGGACTAGGTGGTCGTTGTAGGCTCCTTCCAACTGAAATAGTCTGTTGTATTCTATTCTGTTCTGTTCTATTCTATTCTAAGTCAGTAGGCATTATTTTAATCTGATTGCTAAGTTATGATTCTGTTTATGAATCTGTCCACTTACTTTATTTTTTAATAGATTTGCCCAAAATACAGTATAACATATCTTGAGGCATCAACGGCAAAATTTACAAATTTACTTCCTAGTATCTGGAAGATAATAAAAGCAAATTCTGTTCTGTGGCTTTTAAATATTTTTTTCTTCTCAGCCTGTACAGGAAAACCAGTTTCTTGTAAAGTCCAAAGCTGTAATGAGTTTTTTCTGTTTTATTTTTATATTCTGAGGCTTAAACAGTGATGTTGTGATACCATTTTAAATTGCAAATGAAATGCCTTTGGCTTTGGTGGGCTGTCTGTTCTGATTGTAACTTCTCGTATCAACTTGGAAATGATAGGGTTCAATGTAATTTTTTTAAAAAGAAATCTTTCCACAGCTGAAGTTACTGGCTAATTTCAGAAATTACTAGTTGAAGTTGTACTGAATTTTTTTTACACAGAAAGTTAAACTAGATTACCATAATGGCAACTCCTGGCCCTGCTACATTATGTCCTGCAACAAATTTATTTCGTTTTCTTAGATTCTCGTTTTTCACTTACTCATGTATGATTATCAATAGACAACACTTTCAGCTGTCTTTGACTTTTTAACAGGTCTTTAGTCAACTGTGGCAAAAGCTTAAAAGTGTCTATAACCTTTTTGCATACACTGCAGTCCTATAATCACTGCAGAATTACTGGTGATGCTTTGAATGTTTCTGCTCTCTGCTGCTGCTGTCAGGGCTGAGCCAACAGAATGAATGCTGTGCTCTTCAACTGGTTCTGCACAAAGTCAGATACCTTTACTTTAATAAGATTTAAACATAAAGTATTAATAAATGTAAACTAATTAGGTTTTCCATTGAGAGGAAGAGGACCAGGAACACTCATAGCCTGTTCTGCCACATGTGCCGAGGTGCTGGTCTGTGGCACTGTGGCAAAGGAGCACATATAGGGCCTGCTGTTCTCTGTCCCTGTCTGTGATTAAAATAAAATCCTTAATCCATTTTGGATTTGTGTTCTAGGGGCTACAGTAGGAACTGTTAAAAAAAAACCACCACAACACCCAAAAAACAAACCTGCAAGTGTCTTAACATTGTAGGAAACAACCAAGCTTGTAAGTCAAGTTTGCACAGATGTTAAATCAAGTTAAATCAAAAAAGCTCCACAGTGGTCACATTTTCATTGTCAAATATTACTTAAAGCAATTTCCTGCTGGTCTAATACTGTAATTCAGTAATTACTGTATAGTATTATTTTAAATAAAATTATTCTTTATACTTAATGACCTTTTCAAAGTACTTACTACATCCAGTCCTACTTAAAACAATAAAACCATAAATTAGTCTTCCAGGATTGACTTTAAATTATAATAAAGGTACTCTGGTTTGTGTACAGTATGTTATAGGATTATGTTATATTTATTCTTCCTCATAGTTACCAACTCTTATTAATCCATGAGCAGCCATAGAAATTTTTTTGTTGCTAAAACAGGAATTCAATATAAAATGAGACTAAACCAGCATTTTTCTATATAAGTAGCTTGCATATTAAGAAATAATAGCAATCTTGGCTCTTAAAGTAGAAACATATGTTGACAGCATCCATTTGTAATACATACAGACAGCAACAACTGAATAGAATGCCAAGTCCACTCAGGTATTTGAGCAATAGGCACACTATAGCCTTCAAATTACAACTGTCAAAGCAGGAAGAAGGGTGGGCTTTGTGGTTTTTCGTCTTCATTGAAGACAAGACTGGCCTTACTGAAATCAGTGACAAAACTCCCGCTAAACAGAACCAGGATTTCTGTTGTTTAATGAAATCAGAGCTATGGAGAAACTCTTAAACTTGGACCCGCTACTCTTGCAAGTAAACTTTCTTGGTGGTGGTACCTGCTATTGAATCCAGTAATCTCTGTCTGCACACATTTGCTGTGCCTCAGCTTCACCTTGCTAAACAGGAATCTGCTGTAGTCTGCAAGTCATTGAGGTGCAATGTGAGCATCTTGAAACCGAGGCAATGAGCCATGCAGACAGGAAAGCAACGTCATTCTGAGCTCAGCGCAGTGATAACAAAACCACATGGTTTTTTGACCGCAGTTGATTCACATGTGATTCACATGTGACATTCACATGTGCCTGTATCTTTAAAAACTATCTCAATAGCCTAGTGATCCAGCTGGCCCAATAGAAAATAACAGTTCCTCAGGACTCTATAGTGCCATGTTGATCTTAATGGTGATCATTGTTGAAGGAAGACCTGTGAGTATCATTTTTACTACTTCTATGTGACCACTGAAATTCTGATTATCACTGTGATGTATTTCTGCACGTTCCTCTGTAGTTAATGATGTGTTTTCAGAAATACAAAATACTTTTAAGAGCACGGCCCACAAAGGGCAGAAGAGAAACATGCATGAAATCGAAGTTCAATAACATAAAATATAGTACTATCTGAATAATAACTAGAAAATCATGTTAAAAGTCTTTTGACAGAGAACAGAAGAGTCTATGTGAAAAATTGACATAATTTCACACTATAAATATTTCTTACTGCTCTTACTAGGATATCTTCAAAACCATTATCAGTAGAAATTTGATTATTTCTTAAAATAATTCAATACTGGTTTTGTTTTTCACTTTTAAAGCCTCAGCTACTGATGCATTGTTTTCAGACTCTTTCTGACCAAGTACTGATGTCACTGACAGTTTAAACAGTTTCATGAATTTTGAAAACAGTACAGAACAGTGATGCCATTATTAGGGGTAATAGTTGTTTCGAAGTCTCAGATGCAGTGGTGAAGAGGTTCACAGTTGATGACATTTGACAGTTCTTTTCAGCTGTAGGCAATGGTGCTGATAATCAGCACATCCAGTTAGTTCAAATACCTTTCATGCTTTATGACTAACAAGCAAAATTATAACTGAATAGATTACTGCCTGGCATCTCTAATTGTCCATACTCTTTGTCTTGGAAGGTCCTTAATCACCATATGGAAAAGCAATGTGCATTCTTATTGTATGGATTTTGTCTACAATACAATACATTTTATTGTATAGATTTTTTTTCCAAAAATAATGTCATATTTCTTTAAGCAAAAAGGTTATATTTTTTGTTTTCTTTCTATGGACTGTAACTTATTAAATGTCATTTTTCATTGCAAAAAATGTCAATGAAATTGTTTAAACAACCACCAAGATATCTGTTGATCAGGTTAGCATTCCGTTCCTCTTCAAAGGACCAAGTAGTTGGTCTAGACAGCACCAAAGTGGGGATGAAATTCTGGCTGTACTGAAATCAGCAAGAATTTTACTACTGCTTTCAATATGATGAGAATTTCTCTAAATGTCAGAAAATATGCCAGGATCCTCAACATACCCTAATATCATAAGAAGTTTGCTTAAAGGTATAGTGGTCTTTGTTAGCAATATTAGCTTTTTTCTGTTCTGCGTACAAGTGGTGCTGATTTGTGCCTGCTGTAAGCAGCTCCTTTCAAAAACTTGTACTTGCAAAATAGCCATGCAGATAGACTGCATGCAGGTAGACTGCAATCCCACGCAGATAGACTGCAGCTTGAAAAGAAGAATTTCCTAAAATATGTCATGACACCAAGACTGATCCCTCATGGTGCTTGGTTTGGATCTGGACTTATTTAATGTCACAGAGCACCTCGATTTACTCTGTGTATTAAATATTCTCTGCAACACACCCATCTTATATGAGGATTGCAAACATATGAAGATGACCTGATGGTTTTCTTTGGAGCTGAGTCCCTCTGAGAATGACCGTTTCTTATCTGTGGCTTGCACCAGATGGGTTGATGGCTGTAGAGGTAACATTCATAGCTCTCAGAGCTGAGAGAAACAGTCACAAAGTCGGGTGTCTCAGTGAAGACTTGGATATGTTTTTGGGACTTAAGAACAGCTGGTTAATGTTAAACTAGCATTGTACTTTGTATGCAGTGTATTTGTACTCCTTTGTTTCTAGTTTTATATCTAAAAGCATGACCTGAAATTTTACTTTAAAGTTTGTGGATTTTTTTATTACACGTGCCTTGGGTTGAGGCCACCAAGAGAGAAACCAAATTAATTTTATAGATTCATACCTGGCTTTAGAAATCCCTTGTGCATAGGTGGTTGGAGACCAGGCAAATGCTTGTTCTGTTGTTATGTGCTTCCCTATGCATCCACTTTTTCCCATTCCTGGGAGACTGAGTACTGGGCTAGATGAGCCTTTGGTCTGACATACTGTTGTCACTCTTACGTTCTTACATAACCCACACAGACCATGTCTTGTCAGGGGCTAAGTTTTGAGAAGGTGGTTCCAGTATTTATAGGCCATATCCATTTTACAAAAAGAAAATGACTGGAGACACTGCCTGTTTACTTGGATCAAGTAAACAGGAGAGTCTCATAAATAGTGACACAAAATTTTATCACTATCCTGTTGCGTTGGCTACAGAGTGATTTCTTAACAGGGTTTGCAACTTGTGCTTCATAAGTTTACCCTTATGGGATAACAGATAGGTTTCAGGAGGATCTTGATCAAGCAGATTTTCTCTCCTTGTCTTCTCATAAAAATAAAGTCTGTGTTTCCTTGCAAGATGAAAGCTGCACATAGTTAGAAATGATCAGGTTCTGCATAACCCATTTAAATTCCGTGAACTCAAGACACCTCTGAGCCATGGATCGAGCAGGGGGAGAAGGCATAGCACGAAAATATCGCTCTTTCCACAGCATCTATGAATAGCTGCTCTTAGAGACAAGACATGAGGCTTGATAGAGCTTGGTCTGAACATAGGCAGCCATTCTTATGCACAGCTCTGCAGCCACTGAGTTGTCGTTCTTAATGATGGGATGTTACTGTTTTCCTGCATTTGCTGGAGTCAAAATTTTCTTCTGTCTCCTTTTCCTGTCTAGTAAGCTTGTTCTCCCTGCAGAGGAGGTTAATGGAGTACATTCACTTGCAGTTTTACAGTCTTTTCATTAGTTTTTCTTCCTTTTGCAGATTTTCTGATTGAAGCCTGATTTTCCTCTCTGATGGCCTCAAATTGTAATACAATACAATACAACACAACACAAAGGGTTCTTGTTCAGCGCTACAGTGTTCCCAAGGAACACCGTGCATTTCCTAGATGCTGTAGGAGGTGTATGGATATCAGAAGAATGTGCTGAGCCATTTGGAGACCAAGCATTCATCTTAAGAAAAGAAATGCCATCAATTCTTCTGGAGAAACTTTATAGATTTTTGAAATCTTAAGTGGCAGTGTTATAAACCTCAACATTGTGTTTGTTGTTATTGGAAATGACAAAAGCTACAAAGTCTCTGATGGCCTTGCACATTAATTTCACTGAGTGCTTTGATTTTGATAAACCTATAGGGGGTCTTCTGTTGCCAATTCAGGTAACTTAGTTTCTATTTTTGGTGTCTCAGGTGACAATTTTTTATCACTGTGTTTAAGAGGAGGTCTTTTAAAGAGTTTAGGAGTGTTATTCAATGCAGCTGGTTAAATGGCAAATGTCTTCTATTTCTTCCCTTGTAGTCTTTGTTCAGTTTAAACGGAACTTTCTATTTTGTTGCTTACTGACAGGATATGTTAGAGCAGAAAAGCATGGTTTAAGCTTTCCATATTGGATTCAATTGAATCCTGGATTCTGAAATACTGGATTAATTGAATATATAAAAATATTTGGGAATTAAAAGATCTTGGAATATAGCACATTACAGTGGAGCATCTCCTTGCTATCTAACTTTTTTTGCTTCATAAGTGTGCAATTTACAGATTACTAACATCATTTTCATCCTCAGAAATTAATAGTTCAGAATAATGGAGCATGATGAGAAGTGATAACCAACACTGAAGGTTAGCAGCAGTTAGCAAAGGAAGCCATATATATTGACTGTCCTCCAGAAAATAAATTAACAAATTCCACAATAGGTCTGTGATACTTCTGACAGATTAAAGAATTACTATTGTCTTATTTAATTGCAAAGTTTTAGTAAGTTTACAAATTTTAAGTTGAAAATAGTATCTTAGCACATAAATTCTGTATGTTGTGGTTACTACTATTTTTCCTGCACTCAGAAATGGTCATTATATTTAAATGTGAAGTCTTTAAAACTATGAGGACACAAAAAGATCAGATTTATTCTAGGAAAATGTAATTTAATTGAAATAATTTTAAATTTTATGAAACATTAATCATGAGCAGAATGTCTGTATGAAACATTAATTGAGGCAGTAAGAATAAGCAGCTGCAGTTCCCTGATATGGTATCTGCAGCATTTGTATTAATTATCTGGTAACATAGACTAACTGAAGTAGAAAATTCATTATGTTTAGTTAAATAGTAAGGAAATCAGAATGCATTTATTTGTTAATTTCAAGGTATCTTCCTAAAATCATTGGCCCTAGAGGTAACAGATGGCTAATAAACTTCATAAGCTTATAAAAATAGAAATATACAGATGAAGTTTTTCAATTTACAGCCTTTTTTTTTAAAAAAAAGTTCTTATTATACATATGGGACTGTAAAATGATGACTGAAATGACTGTCCCATCCTTTAGTTACAAGTTTGAAGGGCTTTTTGTCTTTCTGCCAAGTTTATTAGGTTTTGCGACCACATTTTTTTTTGCCATATGTTATTCTTCCCATTTGTGACAGAGATGATACAGGGCTAGAAATGCTGGAATAGTAAGGCCATTTACATACAATTTTAGTTCTAGTGTTCTTAGACATTTAGAGTTAGCTAAATGGGGACTAGCCCTTAGTCTGGAGCCAGGAATTTTCAGTTCGAGCAATCAGTTCCTCAGGGCTAAATTTATAAACCTATGCAGAATGGCAACCTTGCAGAGTACTGATGCTGAGTAGGTACGCTTTATATTACGTTCCAGATACTGTCTTTAATAGATACTGTCTTTAAAGGCAGCACTGAATTCTGATGGCAGTATTAGGGTTACCATATTTTCACACAGGGCCCTCTGGAAAAGAAATACATTTAAATGCGCGTACTGGATGTGCAGTTAATCAGTGGATCTCAGATGCATAAGATTTACTGTGCAGCCATACAGTAGTACATGAATGGTAGGTAATGCGTTAGAAGGGCATTGGACTATATAAGCATCAGCTGTGGATGGCTCCAAATAATCTTTCTTACAGTTGAGTCGGAATTGCTTCTGTAGGCAAGTTTCTGGATGTCTAGCAATCCTGGACAGATGGGTGCAATCCTCAAGTTACAGCATGAGAAAATGTTCTTGTACTTTTCAGGGAAAACTGTATAGAGTTACAAGATAGTAGATAGTAGTATATTGTTGCTTTTAAAGAGGGGTGGTCTTTCATATAGTGAGGAACCTTCATGTGAATGGCACAGTGATCACAGGACATGAATGACTGGACGCGGCCCTGAGCAAGCTGATGTAATTAGACCTGCTTTTAGCAGAGGGTAAGACTGAATGACTTCTGGAGTTCCCTTCCAACATAAATTATTCTGTGATTCTGTGATCATATGCAGTGATTCCAACACACAGAAAAATTTGGGATGATCAGAAGTCTTGCTTTAACACACACTAATTGTTAAGTTACCCATCTCACACGGAGTAATTCCTAGTTTGCTGTAGGAGGTGGTTGGTGTGTACCTTGTTCTTCAAATTGCCCATATGCTCTCTGTGTATTTAATTCTTGGTTATTTTATTATATACATGAATTTATGAATATAGTTCTGCCTGATTGCATGAGATTGTATGTGCTGGGGATGATTGTCTGCAGTTCTGGTTCTAGGGGGTGTGTATCCTGAAACACGATAGAATTGTGTGGCAAGCACAACCACATGATGCGATAGTGGAGTACCGCATTGTGTCTCGGAAGTGTGCCTTCTGGCAGGGTAAGGTACTTCATATCTCACTCTGAAACAAAGCCTTAATCTTTCTCCTACAACTTAATCTCCCTGGCCATATCGTCAGGAAATCATAGTTTTCAGGCTAACTGGCCATTAGCGGATTTGGGAACGGAAGTGTCATATTATGCTATGTTATATGAAGACTTTAGGCATGTTCTGGCTGCGGGACACAGAAGAAGACAAATCAATGCGTGAGTTCTACACGCAAATTACTGTTAAACTGTGTTAATAATTTCTTCAGGTTTATACAGCTTCCTTCACAATTGTCAGGCCTTCTGCTCTTAGAATTGAATATTGAACTGAGGTCTGCTGCTGAAAAAGCAGGTGAAAGTATCTCTTCCCAAAGTAAACAGAGACACAGGCTCTATCTACAGCCTTGTGGTCTTATATATTATTACAAATGATGCTACATAGTGTGGGTTGTGTTTATCGCTTTTTTTTCCTAAATCACTTTTTGACCCTTCACTTAACAAAAGCTACTCCTTAATACAATCGTATTTCAGTGTGCTTATTATTTCAATATGGTAATGATTTGCACTTGTTAAACTACAGATAATTTTATATCTATGTCTCTGTGTATTTATATAAAAGGTATACACTGCTAAAATAACTTATTTCCTGTTATGCCAGAAAGCTAAGACTGGTTTAAATATGTAGGGGAATTCAGTCCGCTGTGCTAGTCCCAAAATATGTTCTGCATGTCTTTATAGCTTTCAGTAGCACTATTTTTACTTCTTCATCAATTAGCTTGAGTTGAAAGGCACTGAAAGAACACATACTGATTAGCATTTTCAAATATTCTACTTCCAATCAGTAAATTATATTCAAATGCCAACACAAATTGTAACATTTACTGTATGTGAAAACAAATTGAACAGTTGGTTCCACCTAACATTTAAATAATATTTGTTATAAAGGTATTTCTGGATTGGGTACCTATAAGTTTTCAGATCTCTTCATTTTTTGCATAGCCTTATACATTGGTTTTAAAAGACAGTCAGTTTTTATTGCTTCAAATGACAGGAGACTCCAGTAACCTTTGAGCTAGTGACTTCATTTTACCCTATACTAATTCTCTTAATGGCTACTAGAATTGGTTGTAAAAGCCTTGCATTAGCATTAGACAAAAGCAGAAGTACTTCTTGGCAGGTTCCTGAGTGGATTCATGTGATTTAATACGCATTTTTTTATTACTGTCTAACCTTCTACAACCTTTACTGTCTGTCTTTCACCATTAAAGATTCATCTCCCAGTCTATCAGGTGAAATAACAGTCTGAGTAGATCTGAATTACCTCATCTTGACCTATTTTAAATCAGTACAGACTAATGCATACAATAATTTCAGCACCATGTATCTTTAGAAGCTGATCACTGGGACGAAAAGTCCCTAAACATATTCTAGGATGTATCAACCCATTAATTAATATAATTTTTCATCACATAGCGTAACCCTGAGCAAGCACATTTCAATGGCAAGTAGCGTTCTAGTGAATGGAGTGTTAGGCTGATCCTCTCTGTTAAGGAATACAAGATTTAGTCACATAAATCCGTGTGAATTAAGGTGGAGTGCTGAGGCAGGTACTGTACTGAGATGGGATGAGGCAGGTACTGTACAGACCAGAAACAAAGCCAAATGTAGACATTTTCAGTAAATGTACCTGAATTTTTTTGTGACTTAAAGATTTGACTTAAGCATAACTCAGGGTTACGTTGTGCAGCCCAGCTCCTCTGAAAAAAAAATTGTGTTTGTAACTGTGATAATGTCTGAATATTGTTCTCTGCTCCTTAGGACATTCTGAAAGCTACTTCTTAGACTGAAGTCTTTTACATCTGTTCTGTGTTCATCTGAAGGTTCTTGGAAAGTTGAACAAAACTTATTGATAAGTTTCTGTGTGAATGGGAACTAAATTGTTTATTTTACTATTTTAAAGGTTATTTTGCTACTTCTTTCCCTTTTACATGTCAAAACAGGAATAAAAATCTGAAGTGTGATAAGTGCATTTAGAAAAAACTTTTATATAGGTGAAATTATTTAACATTCAAAATCATATCTTTAACATGTGGAAGATGTTAGAAAGGATTTTATGCTTTTTTAATAACCCACATAATAAGAATCTTCAGTTTGTCTGTGTATGTATGGCTGACTCGATACATGGAGTATTAAATGGGATTCTTTCTCTAGTCTGAGGCCCTCAAGTTTACTCAGAATGTACAAATATTTCCATAGTCATTTGGGCCATAGTATAGAAATATGACTTTATTATGAAACAAAAAGGAAGGGAAAATTCCATAATATTATAATATTATATTAAGAAGTAATAT
This sequence comes from Ciconia boyciana, assembly GCF_034638445.1. Taxonomy (NCBI): domain Eukaryota; kingdom Metazoa; phylum Chordata; class Aves; order Ciconiiformes; family Ciconiidae; genus Ciconia; species Ciconia boyciana. The sequence goes on from NC_132938.1 coordinate 44,403,664, forward strand.
GGAATCTGTGTACTAATTTGATACAGAAATGCTTAAAGAGCTGATAACAAATAAAGCTAATATCTAAGCACCACCATTTTTTATTCTTTGAATGACCTAACAAATTCAGTTATTTTCCATCAATTTTAATCATGTATGTTCATGGGCACTGATACATGTGGCAAAAATCAATGCACTTTTTAGCATTACTTCTCCATATGCAGGATTCTTTTTTTGCTGGACTGAATGTGTGAGCAATTAGTCTATACTCATATTTTGTGTGGGCAGAAATATCTCCTGTTGCCAAAAAATTGCCTGTCCATAGTGACTCAGGTACAATGAAGTTGTTGCTGGCTATCCTCTAAGTATGTATTTTTTCACAAATGAATTTACTACCTAAAAAGCTATGAAAAAATGGAGGTAGGTTTCTCTAACTTTTGATCAACTCTGCTTGCTTTATGCTTCTTAAATAAGACAATAACATGTTTATCACATGTATTCTTTTGATGATGAATTGGTTGTTAAGTAATCTGAACTTTGTATATTTTGTTTTATCGTCTTCTCTTTCTTTTGTGCTATGCAAGTTGGATACTTCCTACTTTTTGAAGTTTAAGCAGAGAATATTTTAAATTCCAAATAATTTTCAATCATTTCAGACATGAATTGTATTACCTGCTGTCTGATTCACTGAAACTGTGAGATGTTTTATAGAGTAAATAATCTTACCCTAGCCTGATGCTCAATGTAGCACCATCGTGCTGTGATCAGTCTACTACTGTACAAGCCCAGTTCAAGGTATTGGTGAAAGAAGGAAGAGACTGGGGTGGCAGGCTGCAGCGGGAGCAGGATCCTACCCTGAATAGCCCATCCCGCAGTTTCTCTGGAGACGTCTCTGCTACTTGCATGGAAGAGGTAAGGTAGTGAACCAGAAGTAATGCCAGTGACAGCTACTTTCCTGAAACAGTAATCTGTGTGTACCTGAGACAGGGACGGGAATGAGAACAGAAAGCCGCTTCATCCTGTCCCACACCTACTTCTTACAGTGGCTGCATGTTATCCAGACATTGGCCCCTTCCTTTTCCAGGACAGGAAGCGTAGGAGATTGAGAGGACAAGCAGAAAGCACAGGACTTTTTTAGGAAGGGAGAGAAAAGGAAAGAGTTTATCCAGAAGTCTCAAAACTGTTGTGACTCCTCCCCACGTCTCATTTAACCTTGCTTAACATTAAAGCTGACAGGCCCATCACCTCCTCCCAGAAGTTCTTGTGCTACTTCCCAGACTTACTTTCCCCCAATTTTTGTCATTTACCACAAAAAACATTTTCTTCCTGAAAAGAGATTTTTTTTAAATTGGACTTTTTGCAAGATTATAAGACTTGAGACAGCTCTGTTCAGCAGATTGATAGAGAAACATAGATAATTTTAGCCCATATTTATTATTCAATAGTCTATTTGAAGTTTGCACTACCTATATAAGTTCTTAAGGCAAAATTTCCCCTAGACTGTACCTGAGTATGGTACTTGCCCTGTAAGCCAGAAATTATGCTGTTTCGATGTGCTGCTTACACTTGCTACGGGATGGTGAGCAGTCTGATCAGATTGATCCAAATAAAAAAAAGTTAAGGTTTGAATCAACATTAAAACAAGCAATTTGCATGATGTATTAGGTTATGGTAGCCCCTATTCTTATGAACAAGTTTGAACCATAGCTGTAAAGCACAATTCTACAAAAAGCTTTGAAACAATAACATTGATCTTTAATTGTCCTGGAATTTGCTTTTAGCTATTCATGCATACCATACAAAAACAGTTTAATGGAAATTTGTAAAATATGTCTTCTGCCATATAACAGTAGATTTATATTCAGTTTTCCAATTTGCTGTGTGCATATATGACAGCTGTAGAGCAGCTTCCAGATTATTTTCCTAATGTAAGAACATGCAAAAAAGCTAATACACAATTTCTGGTTTTCTGTGTTTATAACTTAACATGGAAGCAGGTTCATGCAAGGTGGACGGTTTAATGTACTGTGTTAATGCTAATTAAATTTGAAATATCAATCAGAGTATATTTAGAAGTACAATATTTGAAGCAGTAAATATATTAAAGTTTAGTCCCAAACCTGAAAATACTCTTAGACCTTTTCTGATTCATACAAATATATAATTTTAATTAAGAAAATACTATGTAATTTTAACGTTAAGAAGTTGACTTTCTAGATGCCACATGAATTACTACTTATATAAAATATATTGTAAGCACCATTGTGTGTGAAGAAAGAAGTGTATGTTGTTCCTCTTTTCTGTCAAGTTTTGGCACATATCTGTGTTGAGATAGGACCAAACTGGTGTTTTACTACCTGATGAATACTGACATCAGATGATAGGGAATTAACCTTAAGTAGCCCCAACCAAAACCACTTAACAGGAACCATAAATTGAAAAATACATTCTTAATTTTTTTTTTCTTCTTATTCTGATATTCATACGTTAGGATAGCTAGATCTTGAAAAGCATTCCGGAAAATATTAATTATATTGAAATCTGAAACTTAAATTTCTCAATGGAAAATTGCAAAATAGAGAAGGGGGGGGGGGAGTGAGGGCAGGGGGTGGGAACCAGAAAAAAAATATCCAGTGTATTTTACTTTCCAGCAATCAAAATTAAATTGCATAATTAGTTGTTATTTAACCAATTCAAAATTTTAATGTATTTTAAGCATCCTGTGGAAATGAAATGATTGATAGAAAGTTTCATGGCCAGAATTCTAATTTGCTGGCTGGTTCTACAGTTTAAATCTTTTTCTGAGATGCTAGTAAATGAACTAAATGTTCTTTGATAAAAAAAAGTCATACTCAAATACTGAAATATGAGATATTGTTATAAACCCATGCTTTAAATCCTTGCTAAGAACACAGTTTGTCCATATAAATTATTGTGTGGATTAGTGTAGTTCTGCTGCATCTCTCATGTATATTTCACATATAGAAGACATCTACTTTTACTTGACATATTAGAAATGTCATGAATGAAAAATTCACTGTGCATTTAAATTAATAATACAGTAAATGTGATTACCTGCCATGTTTGAGAGCTGACTCCAGCACTTGAGTAGCTATGGGGTGTAAAATAGAGAAATGATAGTTTTAATCAGTTGGTTTTGCATTGCCTTGATTTTTGAAGGTGATCTATTCCCATGATAAAGTTATCAAAAGAATCAAAATGAATCAAAGATTATTACAATTTTCTAATTCTTTGTTTTGAGATAAACCCCATAATTTAAATTGTCAAGCAAAGTTTGGGAAAAGGGTTATAAGAAGTTGAAGTTGGAAGAATGCCCCTAATCTGAGATTGGATATGGGATGTGTCTGATGCCCCAAATATGCCAGACGTACCTTCCATTTTGAAAGGAATGCAGTTCACAGGAGCACAGAAAATGTCATTTTATGTCATATTGTGCATGACAGTGGGCAGTGCCAGATGCTGAAACGGCAGGCTCTATTTTATTCTTACACCTAATAGCCAAAGAAGCACTACCTCCTTCTCTTAGTGCTTTGCTTTTACACCTTAGTGAGCTTAGGAGATGATTAGCTTCAGTGTGTCTATTTGGCTGCTTCTGCAGAAAGGAGGAATTCATACGTTCTCTCCATCATGCAGCTGCCATGTGCATCTTTCTGCTAATGTTATTCAAGCTAAGCTTTTATTTGTAGCTGGCACTTCCTCATGCTCTCCCTTTTTTATACACACACACACATATATATGGATATATGTGTGTGTCTGTGCCTGTAAATGAGCTTATATGCTGGCTCTGAGTAGGTCACCTCAGCATCAGAGGTTAACCAGAGTAGCACTGCATATAGACAAGTTAGAAGTAGATGAAAATAGCCAGGTCAGTGCACCACATTAATGTAGCTCTGTTATTTCTGGGACCTGTGGTGGTATTACACAGCATTGTGCAAGGAAGATAGAGCAGTTAGATGGCAGGTCAGGTAGCCCTAATGATTGTGCTGTGCTCCATACCCTTTGATTCAATTCTAAAAGTCTTTCTCTTAAACCAAGGGAGGGTAGTTAGAGAAGGGAACAATATTCTTCTATTTCACCTGTAATGGGAGGGGAAATTAAAAAGGAGAATGGTATCCCAAGTTAATATCTGATTCTTTATGCTGACCTATCAGCTGGTGCAAGGATTGGTAAAGGAAGGTGTCGTTGTAGCAAACATAGAAATCCCACAGGCTTGAATTATGATGCATAGTCTTGGCTCAGGAGACCATTTTCATCTAGTTGTTGTGATATGACATTCTTGAGCGTACGTGCACACATATAATTTTTTATTTTTTTTTCCCCAGTTCCCTATCGAATTATCAGAAAAAAATTGTTCCATTACACAAGAGAAAAGCACAGTACAAGTTTTATAAAAATGTCAGTTCATAATATATGCAGATGTATGTATAGATTGCACCTAAGTCTTTCATGGAAAGAATCAAAGTCTCAAGAGAGACTTCAGCAAAGAATGAATAAACAAATGCTTAGATGCCTGCTGTTGTACAGGTATTGATAGTTGTTGACATAATGACATGTTTCAATCTTACTCTGAAATACAAATAGCTGTTCCACAGTGTTGTTCAATTTAATAAAGTATGCTGAAAGCTATGTCACCAATGATTATGGATTGCTACATAATAAAGGAAAAGTAAGCTGAACTGGAGATTTATTTTCAAGAGTGTCACTGTGAAGCTCTGCTAACTTAGGTATGAGCTCTTCGGATTGTAGCTTAATCAGTTACTGGTAGACCTGGAAAACGATCCTGATTTGGAAGTGGTAGCTGTTGACAAGGGCAGTGAAAGGTATTTTGTTACCTAGGGAAGCATACATCCAGTGCCTTTCCTGCTTTTGTCATCTTCCAAATCCTATTATTTCTCTTGTCTTCTCCCAGATTCTCTCAAACACAGAGAATGGGAAAACAGAGTTCTGGAAGGGATATCTGCTTGCTCCAAGCACACCTTTTCTTTGTCTTCCCCAGCAGCTTAATAGTGAAGGTGAATAGGCCTCCTTATTGCACATCTCTATTATCTGCTTCTGCTGCTGGCTTCAGTACTGACTACCAGTACTGGACAACACTTCAGCCAGTCTGCTACTAATCTGCTGCTCTTGGTGCTACAGATGCTGTCTTTGGTCTTGCGTGCTTTTTCTACCTTTGCTGTTTCTGGTCAAAGAAGCCATCCTTCCCATCACCAAGTGGCTCTGCGGTTGCCTGTTTGCAGTCAGTAATGTTGGCTTGTAAAACTACATTCGATGAAATAAGCTCTCAGGACACTCTTGAAGCACTTTCTCTGTCTACCCTATTTCCTCTTTTCACTCTTCAGCATAGGAAAGCAAGTTGGGCGTTCCTGCATTATCTGCCTAAATCACATCTCCGAGCTGTTCTGGTAGGGCTTTCGTTACTATTGCCTTAATGAACATAGAAATGAAACTCCAAAAGACTGTCATGGGTGTCTCTGCCATACAGCCTCATCTACAGTAAGATGTGAAAATATCTGTGCTAGAACTGGTTATAGTAGTTTGCATTATTTTGCAAAGGATGTTTTTAATTTCTAGATACATATAATTTCATAATTGCTTTATACATCAGGTATTTATTTCTGAGGACCTTAATAGGGTTTTGAAGGCATATCTAAGTAATGAAACTGAACTTTATGAATTAAAGCAAGCTGTGGACCATGTAAGTTTGTATTATTTTATGTGTTTTACTTTTTCTAGCATAGTTTGAAAAGTTCTATTTAGGATCCAGGAGAAAAACATTAAACAGCTCTGCATTTTGTTTTTCAGTGTGCAGTGACCTGGAATTCAGGGAGGTTGCAAACAGATTGAGAGACTGGTTTAAGGCACTTCATGAAAGTGGAATTCAGAATAAGAAGACTAGGATTGTTCAAAGGCCTGAAAGAACCAGTAAGAGATTTCTCCTTGTCTTATTTGATGTTCTCTCTCATACTTTTCTGTACTTTTGTATTTCCATTGCTAAGACTTGCCTTATTCTCATGTGCTTTAAATAGGCATGTGTATGAAACCATAACTTTGTGCTTTTCTAAAGTTAATTTCTTATTTATGGCTTAGTACTGATACGAGATGTTCACTTTAAACTTTCCATGTTAATTGGCAGGACTTTTGCTTGTAAGAATGTATGGCAGCTACCATTCATGATGCTTTCATTTGTGAATGCTAGCAAATTGTCTGTTTGATAGAGCTTGATAATTAGCTGCTGTATAAGGAGACAAACCAGAATAAACAAGTCGGGATTTTGAGCAACTTTTCCATAGAGAAAAGTGAGTTGCTGAATGGTTAGCCCTAAGAAATCATGTACAGGAGCTGTATGTGTGACCCATCGTTGCTAGTTGATGCCACTGTAGGTACTGGTACAGAAAAACACATTGAAAAGAAGCTTGTAAGTAAAAAGGAATTTTCAAGGATATACTTCAGACTGGAAAAGACTGAGGAGTACTAATGAAGTGGAAACAGTAGGGGGCATAATTTGTTTTTAACCCCTTCCAATATTTAAATAGGTTTTATGTTGTGGAAAGTAGTGAAGTTTTAAAATGTAATTATCAAAGGGCTTATTTAAAATAGCAATTGAAGTGTGCAATAGTAGTTTCAAGAGTGATGTCCTACTGTGAAGGAGAGTCAAATTAGATTTCATAAGCCGTAAAACTCTACCTTTCATTAATATGAAGAGCAAACTATGAATTCCTCCACAGTATGTTTCACAGAACTTGACTACCACTGGCTGCTTACCTTAGTTCCTTCACTATTAACTTTTAAAGTATTTGGGATTTTTTTTTTTTAGGTTTTGTTTGATTGCTATTTGTAGCATTACTTTTTCTTTTTTTTTCCAAGAAATCCATTTATTTCATTTAATTGGAAATGTCATTTCTTTGTGTGATTTTTCATGCTAAGGAAATACAAATAATTCTGTAAAACAATGAATTAAAGATGATTCTGTGTTAACTGGGAATACTTCTCTTAACATTGAGAAAAAATGTTTCTGAGGCAAGGTGGTAATACAGTAACATCACTTTTTATTGATACTGCAAAAAATATATTTAAAAACATATATTTGCAATTTACATTCTGGTTGGTGCCCATAACTAGCATGTCATCTACTTTTCATCCAGAAATGAAAACAACAGAAATACAAAGTTTGCAGCTCTTAAGTAAGCATTTATTGTATAGTAATGAATAAAATGTATCTAATATTATAGGTAGTGTTAGCACATCACTCAGTTAAAGGCCAGCTGAAACATTGTGTAGAGTCCTGTTTCTTGCTGAATACTCACTTTGTTGAGGGTAACACACTGAAGAGGTAAGGTCAAAAATGCAGCACAGCTGTTTAGAAGCCTGATAATTCAGTAAAAGTTCAAAAAGAAATTTGGGCAATGATAAAAGAAGCAACTGTACAGCTATTAAGTACTATGGCATACATAAATAAAAAGTCAGTGTTTCCAGTAATTGGGATCTATGTAATACAGGAATGTAAAGTTCATAATTAATACCTTGAATACATTAAGATGTAGTGCAAGCACAAAGTTCTTAAGTGTGTGAGATTTTTCCCTTAGACATTTTCCTTGGCCTTTTTTCCTTAAGCACACAGGTGACATTCATAAGGCCTAGTATCTCTACTTGAGACAGGTATTTGTATCATGATGTGTACGTGGAAAGATTATACTCACATTTATTTTATCACTTGTCTGTTTGCTTGCAAATTTTTACTTTATAATAGCAATCAAAGACTGTATTTAGACTTAAGATCTAAGATTTTAATATGTGTGAGTAAAAATGCAAGAGTCTTGTGGATTTTTGGACCTTGTCAGTTTTTGGACCTTGTCAATTTTTGGACCTAGACATATGTTCTGTGATCCCAACTGGTTGGTTTGTTTTCAAACTTTGATGGTCACTTACTATAACATTAGCAACACTCGTAAGATTGAGTGATGTCTACCTAATGTTGATTTTACATCTAGTGCATCCTAAATGTTCATATTTTGGCACTTCATGAACAATGCAGAAGATAATAACCATCTGCTTAGACTATGTAGACCAAAGCAGTTTTGAGATACGTGGGTATTTTTAGAACAGATTGTTCAATTGCATGAACCACTTTGGTCTGTCAGGTCTGTGAGCATGAGGAGCTCTTCTGCAGAAAATGGTATGGTCCCATTCTGATTAACTTCCTCCAAAGTTTTAGGGTCTGTGGGATCCTTCCCACCTAACCTGAGCTAGTAAAGGAATCTTTCTAAAGCAAGTAGAGAGATGTATTTGCCTTTAAAAGCCTTCAGATGAGGATGTTCTCTACAAATACAATTGTTCCAATTGAGGGGAAAAAAATGGGTTTCTGGCCCAGTTTTCAGAATTTCCTTTTGGAAGCCTTCAAAGTCATGAAGTTCTCTCCTTTGACAGTATAAAGAATTCACACGTACCTTAGAAGGTATCTGAAATTTTAGGCACAAGTTAGACTGGATCCTATCTTACCAGTTTTTTGAGAGACAGGATCAAGTGTTGATTTGGATGGCTAACAATAGTCTTTTCAGGGCTCTTTTTCATCAACAGGTAAGGAAATATAATCTGTGTGGAAAACCCTGTTTTCATTGTACTACCGACTAAATTCCCTGTGAACATGGTGCTGTCAGAAATGTTTGACTTATACTTGTAACATCGTACCAGAAATTAATCCTAAACAGGTAGAATGTTATACAAAATATTATTTGATTACTATGCTGTTTTAAATTAGATTTTCTGTTCCAAAGAGTTATATCTCATCAACCTTAAAATAGAGGTAGTGTTACAAGAATGTTGAAAAGTTTGCTATTTGTTATAGGAATGCTAGGATGTAAACATAGAAGTTTAATGATAGGCTTTGGTATGTTTATTTTCTTTTTACTAAAACAAAGCAAATCAAATTATAGAACATGATTACATGAGACATTCAGTTTGTCCTATCTTTTCTTCTTTTCTTTTTCTCTGTAAAAAAGAGTTTCTCAACAAAACCCACAGCGTTTCACAAAAACATTTGAACAATAACTGTTTAGAGTCTAGTGTTTTAGTACTAGTGTTTAGTGGACAGTTACTCAAATTGCATATATCTAATTGTGAAAAAAATTTGCTTTCAAATATAAAAGATCCTATTTGCGCAATCTTTATTCAATTTTATAAATAGACAATATTTATTTGATTGAATTATTTTGACAGGCTACTGCAGAAAGGCAGTCCATCTATAGACAGAAAATGATCGAATGAATATACGATCAGCAGTAGTTTTCTTTCATTTGGGGATTTGGGGATGCAAAAATTGTTTAAAAACTGGTTTCGTTAATGCAACTATGTGGTTTTTCTGGTATGTACATTTCTGAACTTCAAATTTTCTTATTTGAGGCAGCAAAAGATACTGCATCTTATGAGAAATTAACATGTCCATGGTTTAGAAGAAAATATTAGGTCACTATGTGCCTGTAAACATGCAAAGAAGCAAAAATAACGATAACCATTCAACATGGTAATGTCCTTTCTAATACCATTAAGAAATTCTTAAAATTGTTCTTCAAGAGCTAAGCTCTTGAGTAGTATCCCTAATGAAATCCCTCAAAGTCAGTCTCCAAAGTCATTGTAGGTCCAAGACATCAGTTTTTAAGTATACCAGAGAGTCCAGCCCCTGTTTTGGAGATGTCTGAGAGCTACACACCAAGAAATAAATCTTGCAAAGAACTTCTTAATCATGTATAATGACCTTATACTTAGCACGAGACTTAGTGATCTGTACAGAGCAATGGTTACAACAAAAAACCACCTGAATATAACTTCCCCTTTCAGAGTCGTAATTATTCTAGCAGATCCCTGGAGCTGTTCATTACCCTTGGGGAGTTAAAAATCTGTTTTGGCACCCTTTCCCCCAGGCTGTCCTTTATTCTTGTCATAGAGTTCCTTCCTCACTGAAAAGCCATTCTGCGTTTAAAAAAGCAATTTGTGACATCCTTTCTGGTTGTCTATTTGCATTTAAGATTTTTCATATTTCAGTCTCTCTGGTGGCACTTGGGACAGGATTTATTAAAAGGCTTGGGCACAGTCCTTCTGACCAAGGTAGATATGGTACAAGTTTATAGTGCCTTGCTGGTGCTTTTCAGAGTTGTTCCAGCTATTAAATAGTCCACATTGATCCGTACAATCATTAAGATTATTTCTAAACAAACCAAGCAATAGTGTTTAAGTTGTTCTGCTAGAGCCATCAATATGCTGATAACAAGTTAAAAATACAAGGTGCTTACATTGTTGAGTTTTTACAGGAGTTACATGGTTTTAACTGACACATACTTTTTTCCATATCTGAATCTTACTAGTAATGCAGACTAGAATATTGTAAATAATTAATAAGGTTTTATTTCCGAAATCCCTTTTGTGTCAAGATGTATTCAGATTGCATATATCTAGAAGTATCCTTACTATAAATGCTATATAAACACTTAAATCTTGTCCTCAGGCCATTTATGGTCTAAATAGATGACACAAAGGGGAAAAGGATACTTTACCCCCATACTACAATAATACCCCCATTATTATTCCCTTGTGGATGGGGAAATAAGGAGTTGAAAAATTAAGTGAGATTTTACGTACCTGTTTAAAGTCTTTTAAAATATTTGTTCTATTTCTGTATTAATTTTGTGTGATAAAACTCTAGGGAATTAATGCATCAAATGCAAAGCACAAAAAATACCGTAGTCCCACAAATACTACTGCTAACAGGCGGTCTGTTTCTAAGGAATACTTGTGTGCCTTGTCATCTTAGAAGATGAAACACCAGAGGCTAAAGGTAATAGAGAATCTTCTTATGGCTTGGAAATAATATGATTATTAGGAGTCTAATACACTAATAATTTTGAAAATAACAGAAAAATACAAGAAGTCTGAAAGAAAATTACTTATAATTGGCTTGTCTAGAACTAGCATGGTGAGATATTACACTAAAATTGCCAAATACCCTTACAAACTTGCAGCGGGAAAAGACCAATTTTGTATAGAAAAGTGCAAATAAAATTGACAATTTCAGATCTTTGCTTGGAGGTTTTTACTTCATTGTGACTATCCTAAGTTCCTTATCAATGAAGAGACACAGCTGACATTATGCAGAGATAAATTAAATTTCCCTGATCTTCATTGCTGAAGCATATTTGGAAACATGATGTACAGACAGAAGTCATAAGCAGAACAGTAAGTTCTTGATTACTCCTGTCAATACTCTCCCATACAGTCATTATATAGTTATAAGACATAAAAAGAATTGTGGTTTTAAACATCATTTTTGATGTCTTGAAAATGCTGAGTGCCTGAGAATTTGGCTACTTCCTGAGATCGTCTCAGAAAATGTCCTGTAAGCTGTACTGCAAAGTTGTGCAGGCTGGCAACCTGAACCATAGTTCTAGTTTGCTAGAAAGAAAAGGTTATTCTAATGGCTTTCTGCATGTGTCAGGTTAGCGTAAGCTCAGGCATCCTTAAAGCAAGAGTCTAGAAGAAGAAATCCAGCCTAGAAGTAATTCTGAGCAGGGATTTTAAATTAATCCATCTTTACTTAGAATTAAGACTTTGAATGAACTAAATCAGTATTGTTGACTGAAGTTTGTTTTGACTAGATCTTTTGTAAAGAATTATCCTTATACACAATGAAACACATATAGAAGTTTGTTGTAGCATTTTATTTTATTTCTCCCTCCTCAGGTGTCTTCTACTTTTCCTTAACAGTCACTCCTATAATAAAATGGTCAGTCTGGTGTCGCACAGAATACATTTCATCTGAACTGTCAAGCTATTAGCAAACTGGTAGCCTCCAGCAATAGTATTCATCTTGATTTTTTTTTTCCCCTCACTTCCATATAAAATTCTCTAAAACACTTTCTGAAAAAGGAGAGACTTCAGGATACAAACTTTCACAGGTGTTTAAGGGATATTGCAGCTGTGCTTTACTTTTCTCCCTTGTACCTTTTGTTGTAAAATGAGAGTCAGTTATCCTAGGTTTATTGTAAGACCTTTGGTACCTTCCCCATGTCTTGCCCCAACCCAGGCTCCGCTCCTATCTGTGTAATCATAGTGAGCAGGAATATATTACAACTTTAGACAGGTGACAGAGAATGTTATGCCTAATGCTGTCTTCTTCTTGGGCTAGTATGGAGCCAGATGAGTCTCACCTAGATCAGCACTTTTGTGAATAGCAAATACGACAGAAAACATTCACGTCTGCTTAGTCCTCTCTTTAGTTGAGTCCTTCCTGCCCAGGTCTGTCCTGGTAGTACTGCATTAGGAAGGAAAACTTGTTCCCAGCTTGTGCACAGTAGGCCTCAGCTGTGAGATGCTGTTAACGGAGGATTTTCTGATAACCAAAATATTAGACAAATCCATCACAAGTGAAAACCTTCTTGCTATGCAGCTTGCATGCTGAACAAGTAAAAGCCATGGTCTAGGTGGCCGTAAGGACTCTCGCAGAGTGCATGTGTGTTTATTCACGTGTGATTTGTCAGTGTCTTTTATTGTACTGGACAGTATACTGGTATTGGAAAGAATCATGCAGTTTACTTGTCTTGGCATATTAGATAAACAATTTTTATATAATGCAATATGTGAGCCATATCTATGTATGCTGTTTTGATTTCCACATAATGTCAAAAGCTATCTTCCTCAATGTACACAAGGATTTATTACTTATGAGCTTAATAAGCAGGCAAACAATAATGTTACCTTGAAAAGCAGATTATATTTACTAAGAGTTGAAATTCTCCGCTGAGAAATAATCAGAAGCACAGGAGCATTTCTGTTGGTTCCTTTTGAGGAAATGTTTTGAATGCTAGTGTGTAAGCCATGGAGGAGGGGTATATTTCTCAATAATATTTCCCTTGGGATTGTTTTGGCTGAGGAAAAGAGCTTAAGCTGGTACTTCACATTTTTCTAGACAATGTTCAGAAATAGCTGCATAAAAGCTCATTTCATTATGGTATATGGAAATAGATTTCAAATAAGTGGTGAAAATGAGAGAAAGATAAAATCTTCTTTTGTAATTTAGACATCTGAGCAGCAATTTTTACTCTCCTCGGTATAATGTCCTGGTACTTAATCATCAAGAATAAATTACTATCCTTCAACTATGCTAATTTTCCCCCTTTAGTTTCTGCTTTTTGTTTTGTGTCTCAACTCTGAAAAATGTGTAAGAACAGCATTCCTATTGGTGCTCAAAGTGATAATATATGTAGTCTGTGATTTGGGCAATTAATTTCCTAATTCTAGGTCACCTGGTGATTTTGTGATTCTTAGTTCTGTATCACCTGGCCTCCTCATGTGTCAAACCGTGTTAGCAGATATTAAACTCTAGGTATGTACCTAAGTGCTTACCTGACTCTCGAGTATATCCCCTTCAAGAGTGACACCTTGTCCTGGTTTCAGCTGGGATAGAGTTAATTTTCTTCCTAGTAGCTGCTATAGTGCTGTGTTTTGGATTTAGCATGAGAATAATTTTGATAACACACTGATGTTTTAGCTGTTGCTAAGCAGTGCTATACTAAGTCAAGGCCTTTTCAGCTTCCCATGCTCTGCCAGGTGCACAAGAAGCTGGGAGGGGGCACAGCCAGGACAGCTGACCCCAACTGGCCAAAGGGCTATTCCATACCATATGCTGTCGTGCTCAGTATAGAAACTGGGGGGAGTTGGCCAGGGGGCAGTGATCGCTGCTCAGGGATGGGCTGGACATCAGTCAGTGGGTGGTGAGAATTGCATTGTGCATCACTTGTTTTGTATATTCTTTTATTATTTTTAATTATTATTATTTTCCTTTGCTGTCCTATTAAACTGTCTTTATCTCAACCCATGGGGGGTTTTTTGTTGTGTTCTTTTTTTTTTTTCTTTCTTTCTTCCAATTCTCTCCCCCATCCCACCAGTGGGGATGCAGGGAGGGTGAGTGAGCAGCTGTGTGGTGCTTAGTTGCTGGCTGGGGTTAAACCATGACAGTCCTTTTTGGTGCCCAATGTGGGGCACGAAGGCTTGAGATAACAACAGATCTGACCAGAGCGTGTTAAAACAAATTTGTTATGAGCATTCATTATATTAGTTTAGTAGTCGCTGGTCACAACGTTGTTTTATTTGCTGTCAAAGTTGTTGTGCTTGTTCTCAGAGTTGTGTTATAACACCTTATTTGCCGTATATATGTTTATCAGTATTTATGTGCTGTTTATCACCTCTGGGAGGTGGATTAAGGTTATCATTTTGCTGTACTGTGTAACACTGGCTTGTGGTATGATAAAATTATTGGTCATGAGATCCATCTGGTATTTGTACTCAGCATTGCCGTCACCTCTGTACTTCAGGAGCCATCTATCAGAAATTATTAATAATTACACTTTTTACTTTTTGTCCTTGGAGAGCCAATCTATGGGGGAGACACTTTCCTCCATCTTCCCCTTCCTCTCCAGGCTAATTACAGTAGCTCTTGAGAATTTTGAATATCCTTGGGATGTTCAAACCAGCATGTTCCTATTGCTATGTCTCCTGAATGTGTGTCAGGTCTTGCTTAGGGTTAAACAACTATTTAAGAACACTGCAGCTACTCCAAACTCCGCAACAGGCACTGCAGCTACTCAAATCATGGAGACAGGCACTGTGGCTACTCCAACCCCAGCAACAGGCACTGCAGCTGAACCAGAGAACCAACCCGTGCCGGTATCAGTCACCCCATACACAAGAAGAAATCTTGGAAGCAAAAGTCAGCTCGTTTAGTAAGGGATTGTTGTGTTAAGAGTTACTGTCGCGTTACAAATAGGAGTCTGAGGAATGGCTGGGGTGGGAACTCTCCCCTTGAGTCACGAAGTTCATCCAGGACTCCCTTGCTTTCTAAACTCCTTCTCAGAGAGGAGTCTAGGTGTGGCTAGGTCCAGTCTTATTCTCAGACTTGGTCAACGGTTTATTTTCTAAGGACTGTGTGTATAGCAACTTATCAGAACCAGAGCCCTCTCTGGGCTTTCGCTAAGGCGACAGCATTAATTTACATTATAAGTCTGGTTGTGTCCAGCGTACTGAACTTCACGATTACGGATTCACTAATAACGCGCTTACACCCCCAGTGTAGTCGTGTTGCGTGAACTATCACGGACACACTTAAAGAGTCTGGTCGTGTTCAATGAGAACTACCACAGCTAGATCAATGAAGAGTGCAGTTTATTAGAGCAACAGACACACAGATTCTTTGGATTACCGGTGATAAATTCACTGTCTGCAAAGCATGTGCAAATACCAAGAATATGAGTAACACTGCCGGCTACAAACGCCTTAAAAGATGATAAAGCGACTCTATAGAGATTTCTAAGTTTCCCGGGGAGGCACTTGGTATAACCAAGTGTTCGACTCTTACCCAAAGGCGTCCCGATGGGGAGGAAGAGAGGCTCAGCCCATCAACCGATCCCAAACGTCGCAGTGGTACACAATGGTGTCTTCACTAACATTCTCTTTCTCTTAAGCCATTTTATACTATCTTTCACCTTTCAGGTGGAGCTTGAGTGACTCTAGGCATACATACCTTTGTTTAGGATTGGTGTAAAGTTTTCTCTCTTCGCTTTTAAAGGTATAAGCTAGAAAAATTCAGTGCGCAAGCTCAGTGGAGGCGGGTAGCTTTTGGGATGGAGGTGTGTTTTGGTATTATAATGATGTTATAATGAGCAAAGTTCACCAAAAGGACAGCATTTTGTCAAAAATGTGGCAGGCTGTTGGCCCAGGGTAGTAAATATGCAGCTTATCAGTTCCATGACACCTTTAAGTTCCCATATAATCACAGAGCCTGGCCGTGGCATCTCCACACCGCTCCACCCTTTGGGCAGCGCCTCTTAGAGTCAGCACACCAGGTTCCCCCGGCATTACTGACATCTAAGGTTGCAGGCCTAGGGAACTTCTGTGGAATGGATTCCTTGCATGTCAGCTGCATTCCACCTGTGAGGCTTCTTCAATGCTGTGCCTTACCTGTAAGTTCTAATTTCTAAGTCACTTCAGCAGTTACCCACAGGGATGAAGAAGCTTCTCCTAAAGGGAGCAGGAGGAAGAAGCATACTGCCCCACCAGCGAGGAGGCAGACTACTCTAAAACAGGGTCATCACGAGAACAGGAGGAGGAAGAGGAAGAATGTCCCGCTTCCCCCCGAGGAAGAACTCAGCAGGAGGGTTCCTCCTCTTCCTCAGAGGGAGAGGAAGAACTCATAAACAAGACAGAAACCACCGGATCCCTATCCCGAGTGAGCTGTGAGATATGTGAAAGGATTTCAGCCATCGCCCAGGCAAGCACCTTGCCACCTGGCCGCTCTAGTGCTGGGATAATGGGGCCAGTAGCCTGGAATTAGAGGGTAAGGAAGCCAAGCAGCTGAGATCCCTTTGTAGGGAAGGGGGCATTGACAAAGTGATTGGAAAAGGGGCACAAGTCTTCAGCCTCTGGAGGCGACTCCTGTCAGCCATGAAGGAAAGGTATTCCCTCGAGGAAGATGTTATATGTCACCCAGGCAAGTGGACCACCCTGGAGAGAGGTATCCAGTCCCTGAGGGAATTAGTCATGCTGGAGGTGATATATGGTGACCTGGACAACAAGCAGTTATCCAAAGATCCAGATGAAGTCCACATGAGCCATGTGGCGGAAGTTTGTATGGAGTGCACCATTGTCGGATGCCAACTCATTGGCAGTAATGACCTGGAAAGATGGAGAGGGACCAATGGTGGGTGAATTGGCTGGCCAACTCCAGAAATAAGAAGAAAGTCTCTCTTCCTTCCTATGGGCCTGCGTCTCACCTGTAGAGAAACTGCCGGACATGCTAGCTGACAAACTGTCCTGGGAGTTCCAATGATTCAAAGAGGATATGTCCTACTCCCCACCTGTATGAACAGGTATCTCAGCTATTAGGAGTAAGTGTTCCTCTGCTCAAGAGAGAGGATACAGGGGGTACACACCACAGGCCACCCTATGGTTTTACCTGCGTGACCATGGAAAGGACATGAGGAAGTGGGATGGAAAACCTACCTCGACCCTAGAGGCGCGGGTACGTGAGTTGCAAGTAAAAACAATCACACAAGGGGGTTCTTCCAGGAAGATTGCTGCTCCAGTTTCCAGTGGGCAGCTCCCCGGACAGAGTAAAAGGGCTGATTTTAATGAAGGGACTTCTGACTCATATCTACAAGAAGTGGGTAATGAATCCTATGACCAGGACTAGAGGGGCCCTGCCTCCAGCCAGGTGGAGGAAAGGGACAACCAGGTTTACTGGACTGTGTGGACTTGATGGCCTGGCACATCAGACCCACAGGAGTATAAGGCTCTAGCAGACACCGGTGCATGGTGTACCCTAATGCCATCAAGCTATACAGGGGCAGAACCCATCTGTATTTCTGGAGTCACAGGGGGATCCTAACAGCTGACTGTATTGGAGGCTGAAGTGAGCCTAACCGGGAAGGAGTGGCAGAAGCACCCCATGGTGACTGGCCCAGAGGCTCCGTGCATCCTTGGCGTAGACTACCTCAGGAGAGGGTATTTCAAGGACCCGAAAGGGTACTGGTGGGCTTTTGGTATAGCTGCCTTGGAGACAGGAAATTAAACAGCTGTCTACCTTGCCTGGTCTCTCAGAGGACCCTTCTGTTGTGGGGTTGCTGAAGGTCAAAGAAAAACAGGTGCCAGTTGCTACCACAACAGTGCACCAGAGGCAATATCGCACCAACTGAGGCTCCCTGATTCCCATCCATAAGCTGCTTCGTTGACTGGAGAGCCAAGGAGTGATCAGCAAGACTCGCTCACCCTTTAACAGTCCCACATGGCCAGTGTGAAAGTCTAACGGAGAGTGGAGACTGACAGTAGACTAGCGTGGCCTGAATGGAGTCACGCTGCCACTGAGTGCTGCCGTGCCGGACATGCTGGAACTTCAATACGAACTGGAGTCAAAGGCAGCCAAGTGGTAGGCTACAGTTGATATCGCTAATGCGTTTTTTCTCAATCCCTTTGGCAGCAGAGTGCAGGCCACAGTTTGCTTTCACTTGGAGGGGTGTCCAGTACACCTGGAATCGACTGCCCCAGGGGTGGGAACACAGCCCCACCATTTGCCATGGACTGATCCAGACTGCACTGGAACAGGGTGAAGCTCCAGAACATCTGCAATACATTGGTGACATCATCGTGTGGGGCAACACAGCAGAAGTTTTTGAGAAAGGGAAGAAAATAGTCCAGATCCTCCTGAAAGCTGGTTCTGCCATAAAACAAAGTAAGGTCAAGGGACCTGGACAGGAGATCCAGATTTTAGGAATAAAATGGCAAGATGGATATAATCAGATCCCAATGGATGTGATCAACAAAATAACAGCCATGTCCTCACCAACTAGCAAAAAAGAAACACAAGCTTTCTTAGGTGTTGTAGGGTTTTGGAGAATGCATATTCCAAATTACAGTCTGATTGTAAGCCCTCTCTATCAAGTGACCTGGAAGAAGAACAATTTCAAATGGGGCCCTGAGCAATGACAACCCTTTGAACAAATTAAACAGGAGATAGTTCGTGCCCTTGGGCCAGTCCCAGCAGGGCAAGATGTAAAAAATGTGCTCTATAATGCAGCCGGGGAGAACAGCCCTACCTGGAGCCTCTGGCAGAAAGCACCAGGGGAGACTCGAGGTCGACCCCTAGGGTTTTGGAGTTGGGGATACAGAGGATCCGAGGCCCGCGATAGTCCAACTGAAAAAGAGATATTGGCAGCATATGAAGGGGTTTGAGCTGCTTTAGAAGTGGTTGGTACTGAAGCACAGCTCCTCCTGGCACCCTGTCTGCCGGTGCTGGGCTGGATGTTCAAAGGGAGGGTCCCCTCTACACATCATGCAGCTGATGCTACGTGGAGTAAGTGGGTTCCTCGAATAGGAAACCCCAATCCTCCAGGAATCTTGGAAGTTATCATGGACTGGCCAGAAGGCAAAGATTTCAAAATATCACCAGAGGAGGTGACGCGTGTTGAAGAGGCCCCACTGTATAATAAACTGCCAGAAAATGAGAAGCAATATGCACTGTTCACTGATGGGTCCTGTCATATTGTAGAAAAGCATCAGAGGTGGAATGCTTCTGTATGGAGTCCTGTATGACAAGTTGCAGGAACTGCTGAAGGAGACGGTGAATCGAGCCAATTTGCAGAAGTAAAGGCCATCCAGCTGGCTTTAGACATTGCTGAATGAGAAAAGTGGCCAGTGCTCTATCTCTATACTGACTCATGGATGGTGGCAAATGCCCTGTGGGGGTGGTTACAGCAATGGAAGCAGAACAGTTGGCAGCGGAGAGGCAAACTCATCTGGGCTGCTGCATTGTGGCAAAATATTGCTGCCCAGGTAGAGAACCTGGTTGTAAAAGTACATCACGTAGATGCTCACGTACCCAAGAGTTGGGCCACTGAAGAACATCAAAACAACCAGCAGGTGGGTCAGGCTGCTAAGATTAAAGTGGCTCAGGTGGATCTGCACTGGCAACATAAGGGTGAATTATTTATAGCTTGGTGGGCCTGTGACATCTCAGGCCATCAAGGAGGAGATGCAACATATAGATGGGCTCGTGATCGAGGGATGGACTTGACCACAGACACTACTGTACAGGTTATCCATGAATGTGAGGCATGTGCTGCAATTAAACAAGCCAAGTGGTTAAAGCCTCTGTGGTATGGAGGGCGATGGCTGAAATATAAATATGGGGAGGCCTGGCAGATCGGTTATATCACACTCCCACAAACCTGCCAAGGCAAGCGTCATGTGCTCACCATGGTGGAAGCAACCACTGGACGGCTGGAAACGTATCCTGTGCCCCATGACACCACCTGGAACACTATCCTGGGCCTTGAAAAGCAAGTCCTATGGTGACATGGCACCCCAGAGAGAATTGAGTCAGACAATGGGACTCATTTCCAAAGCAACCCCATAGACACCTGGGCCAAAGAGCATGGCATTGAGTGGGTATATCACATCCTCTATCATCCACCAGCCTCCGGGAAAATCGAATGATGCAATGGACTGTTAAAGACTACACTGAGAGCAATGGGTGGTGGGACATTCAGACATTGGGATACACATTTAGCAAAGGCCACCTGGTTAGTCAACACTTAGGGGATCTGTCAATCGAGCTGGCCCTGCCCAATCAAAACTTTTACATACTGTGGAGGGGGATAAAGTCCCTGTAGTGCACATAAAAAACATGCTGGGGAAGACAGTCTGGGTTCTTCCTGCCTCAGGCAAAGGCAAGCCCATTCGTGGGATTGCTTTTGCTCAAGGACCTGGATGCACTTGGTGGGTGATGTGAAAGGATGGGGAATTCCGCTGTGTACCTCAAGGGGATTTGATTCTGGGTGAGAATAGCCAATGAACTGAATGGTATGATGTTAATTGCTATATAATACTGTATGTCATCACTTTTGTGGTTGCTATATGCCATATCAACAGTATTTCAGTGAGAATCACCCAGATTAAGGAAGAATGAACTTTGATGAAACTGAGCAAAGTGCAGCGGTGATGGAACCAGAACTGGTTTCAGCATGCAACAATGCAACACCACACACCATCTCTCCTGCCCCGAAGGACTGTTAGGACAGATGGAGCCCAAAGTCATGGACTAAATGAACTCTCTGGACATTTTAGAGGGATGGCTCATGGACTAAGGGAATGATATCTGTGTGTGTATATCAAAAGACAGGGAAAGTGGTGGTGATTAATTGGAATGTATTGGAAAGTGTAGAACCTGGCCATGAAGTAGATGGTATAGAGTAAGGCATGGATACTGTCCTGGTTTCAGCTGGGATAGAGTTAATTTTCTTCCTAGTAGCTGGTATAGTGCTGTGTTTTGGATTTAGTATGAGAATAATGTTGATAACACACTGATGTTGTAGTTGTTGCTCAGTAGTGCTTACACCAGTCAAGGACTTTTCAGCTTCCCATGCCCTGACAGCAAGAAGCTGGGAGGGAGCACAGCCAGGACAGCTGACCCCAACTGGCCAAAGGGCTATTCCATACCATATGGCATCATGCTCAGTATAGAAACTGGGGGGAGTTGGCTGGGAGGCAGCAATCGCTGCTCAGGGACGGGCTGGGCATCGGTCAGCAGGTGGTGAGGAATTCCATTGTGCATCACTTGTTTTGTATGTTCTTTTATTATTATTGTTGTTGTTGTTATTGTAGTTGTTGTTATTATTATTAGTTTCCTCTGCTGTCCTATTAAACTGTCTTTATCTCAACCTGTGGGTTTGGTTGCTTTTTCTTTTTCTTTTTTCCGATTCTCTTCCCCATCCCACCAGGGCGGGGGGCAGGGGGGTGAACGAGCGGCTTTGTGGTGCTTAGTTGCTGTCTGGGGTTAAACCACAACACACCTGTATTATTTTATCAATATTATAGTAGAGGAAGAAAGTCATTGCAGAGAGAAAGCACTTCTGATAATCTTAAATTTGGACAGTTCCTTAAGGGTTCTTTAAAATTGAACCAAGAATTTTACTTTACCACAGTAATCTCTTAAGGGTTTATAATGTGAACATGGAACTGAGGTGATGATCTTTATGTGGTGTAGCAGTTCTGGAGGAGGTGGAGTGCTCCATTTTAGATCAAATAAAGCTGCTTCTTTCTCTTTCAACATGTGCCTGGCTTACCTCTGAAATACTTTAGCCATTTTTATTTCTTTCTCCTAAACTAATATTTGACCTAGGTTTCAGACATTTCTACACTATACTGCAGTGACTGATGATCGTGAAAGAGTTTGGCTTGGTGAAACAAGCCAAATGAAAACTAAGAAAAGTAATTTTCTCTATATAAAACAGTAACATTGTAAATACCAGAGAAGAGAAAGAACTAAAAAAGTAATAAAACCAACAACAATTATACCTGGGCTGTAAATAAAAATACAAACTACTTCAGAAGCAAATTCTGAAAAAAAGAAACAAATTATTTTCAAGGTAAAGCATGATTAATTTTTGAAATTATTACATCAAACAGTTGTTTTGTAGAAAGCTAGACCCCATGACCCACAGTGGTTTTTCTCCAGTATATGATGCTATTTAATAGATAGGGTATGACAGCTGTAATATATGTAAACTTTATTTTTCAGGCTTGGAAATAACAAAGAAGTTTCTTATATGAAATGTTATTGTTTGAAGTAGGTTTATTAATTCTGATGTGCCAGTTATAATATATTCCTGTTTACTAGGAAGTGTATATTATAAATATCAGACTTTGAACTCTAAATTTAAATATTAAACCATAGTTATGTTTAACTTTAACTGGATTTATATTTTATATTATATTTATATAATATAATATATTACATGTATATAATTTATATTTTATATTAGAACATAATGACATTTTTCTGGTGCTTTCCTGTTGATATCAGTGATTTGTAATAAAATCATCTGGTTTTTAATGATATTGCTGACTCCAATGCAAACGTTTTCATTTCAAGCTTGGTGTTTAACTATGACAAATGTAATAGATAAAAATCCAGTGGGACATCCCTA
Source organism: Ciconia boyciana (assembly GCF_034638445.1). NCBI lineage: Eukaryota > Metazoa > Chordata > Aves > Ciconiiformes > Ciconiidae > Ciconia > Ciconia boyciana. The sequence goes on from NC_132938.1 coordinate 44,426,184, forward strand.
TTAGATACACTTTTTTAAAAATCTAAAAGCTATATAGAAAGAAGTGAGAAAAAATTGAGGAATGGGAATGGAGGATGAACTCGATTCACAGGCTAATGCCAGTTAAGGGAATCAAGAAAACAATGTGGATAAAATCTTCTGCATATATATAATATTGTTCCAACCTTAATTTAGTGATGCATAAAACCTTGGAAATGTTCAGTGGTCTTTCACTATTCTTCAGATAAATTTATTTCTTTTCAGAGTAAAATTTGAAACTGACAGAGAGAAATAAAATAAGCAGGTGTTTAGGTTTTTTCCTCTTTTCCTTAATAGAGTTTATTAAATACACAACGCTAGCTTTTAGGGTCCTAAAATACAAAGTACTTAATGATGTGAGCTTTTCCAGCATGGACCACAAATGCTAATTTAAAAATACTTTGTCCCAAGCTTGAAAGTGATGCCTCTTTCAATAAACTTATGCTTAAAATTCCACATGCGGATGTATTATCTACAATTATCTACTTTGGCCCAGAAGATCCATCCCTGAATACACCTTTAAAGTGCCTTTAAAGGTGTATTAAATCTTTTATTCCCTTCTACCTGGCATCTTATTCATTAAAGTCTGTCTCCTCATGGTTGCTCTTTTTCTGCAACTTGTCTTACAGTTTGGTGAGCTGGCCAGAATGCAAAATTCAGAAAAATTTTGTGAGCACAAGAATAATTCCTCCCTTCATGCAGGTACACAAAAGGCAGGATAGGAAACAGTATGTTTCACATCGACCCCTTTCTGAAACCAAGTTCTTGAGGAGGATCTCTAGCTAAAAACAGGACTAGCAGAGAAAACAGAAATAACTGGGAAGTGTTAAGAGGCCTTCAGAAGCAAAGCCTTAGAGGTAAATAAAGTTATACTGAATATTCATCCTTAGACAAAATGTTTTAAGGTGGAGGAACCTTCCAGAATTTTTCAAATCACAAACACCTGTTAAATTATTTTGATGTCTTTTACAGATAAAATTGAATAATACATCTTACTGTATGTCCGTATTCATTTAGTTGGGTCCTGTCTCTCTCTGCTCTTCCTAATCCACAAAAAAAGTTTTCTCTTGACGTTTTATCAGGGACTGGAGAGGAAGGGTGAGTCCATTGGTTGAATGCTTGTGTTTGATTGTGTTAAACACATCAAAAAATATCATAAAGATCAAATGGCTTGCTTTATTTGTTTCCTTTTTTTCTTTTTTTTTCTGTCAAGCAGAAATAATAATGAATGCAACAGATCAACATGAAGCAAGAAAAAGTGAGACTGCCCTGATTAAAAGTCATAGTTAACGTAGGATTTCTGGGGAAGGGGAGTTTACATGGTTGTCTGACTTCCACAGGGAGTTTTTGGTGCTATCAGCTTTCTTCTTTTCCTTTCTCAAATGGTCATTCTACCATAGTATGGACATTTCCACATACATATATACCTCAAGGAAGATGTACTGATTTCAAAGGTGATTACTGAGTTATCCAAGTTGACCTATTTTAGCAAAATAGAAACACTTTTCAGATTTCTTTATTGTTTTCAGAACAGCAGCTAAGGGAGGCAGGCTTGAGTTTAACAGTAGTAGAAACTGGGAATTCCTGTGTGCTCTTATGTCAACTTTTCTATAGCCATATTCACTAATTTCATTTTTTCACTGCTCAGTTTTAGCTTAAATGTTTTTAGAAGAATAGTATTTAGTAGCACTAAATCTTGTTCTGTATTAGGATGTATACTCAACTGCCTGGCTACATGCACCATAAGCCTGTGGTATGACCCATAGCACGTGAACAGGAAAAAAAGTATATGTATATCAAATGCAGCTCACATCTTCTACATAGGCAACAGGCCTGGTGGTTTCTGAATTTCCTATCCATGTCCATATGCAAGTCTGCATGTACTTGACAGTTGATGCAGGAAAAAACAAACATGACATCTGAGCTCTGGCTACAGGTATAATTAACTCAGCCTGTTCCTGATGGCCCTTTTTCCAAGCAACAATTTAGGAAGACGCACGCTGTATTAGTAGGTCTGGTACTGGCATGCAGCTGCTCTTAGCAATCATCTTTTCCATGGCCTCCTCCAAGATGTAAAGTACATCAGGTAAAGAGAAAATATCATAACTTCCAAGGCATTGCTGAGGCTGAGTATTATGTTCCTTTTTCGTAGAATTGAATATATGTTGTAGGAAGAAAAAAAAATGGACTCCAAAAAGTTACCTGGAATTTATTCTCCTCTTAGTTCTGTAAACATTGCAAACCACTTAAGCTTCACTCTCCTGATTTATAATGTCACTAGAATTCCTCCACAAAATTATTTTCCAGGAAATCACTGTAGATCATTTGTTACTGTACATAATGTGTGTGCTATTGGTATAATGTTTGACAAGAAAACTCATATTTCTAAATGCTTTGAGACTGATGGTGGGATTAATTCTTGTAGCAGGTTAATTTAATGAATTTTATAAAATGAAGCTGACCTATAATTTATATGTAGTATTTCAATAGCATACACTGTTTATGTGCTGTACCTATGTACCACTGATGCTGCATTCCTTTGTGGTGGCTGAGCTCAGCAGCTGCTGTATCTTTCCTGCTGTATGATTTTTGTTTGTGTTTTGTTTTTTTTTTTCCTCTTAGGATTTGATACCAGCATTTTGCCAATTTGCAAAGACTCACTTGGCTGGATGTTTAACAGGCTTGATACGAACTATGACCTGTTGTTGGACCAGTCAGAACTTGGAAGCATTTACCTTGACAAGAATGAGCCGTGCACCAGGGCGTTCTTCAATTCTTGTGACACATACAAGGACAGTTTGATATCTAACAATGAGTGGTGCTACTGCTTCCAAAGACAGCAAGGTAAAAGATGAGAACAACCTGCATATGTATATGACTGACCTTTTTGTAGTGCTTTATCTTTTTTTAACATATTAAGAAGATTACAGTGAACTTACAAGCTCTTAAATGCTGTACCATAAATTTGTGTTAAGGCTTTTGACCTATTGTGAATACCTAAAATGAAGTTAAAAAACCCCAAGCAAACAACCCAAGCTAAATGGAGAGGCTTGCTAGAAATTCAAGGATTCTAAATAAAGTGCAAAACAGCGGCTAATGCCTTTACAGCATTATTGTTTCTCATGCCAACTTCCAGTAAGTATGCAGAAGAAAGAGACCAAAAGAAAGAACAAAATGACTTAAATTATTTCTTTCCCAGTCTGCTTTGCCTACATCATAAAATAAACTTTTTTATTGCTGAAGTAGGACATCTTAATGTTCTATTTTGTGACCCTATTAAAATAACTGAATGAACATTATGGATAAAGCTATTTCTAGTCATTTGGACCTAAACCCAATTGATTTTTACTGCCTAGATGAATCTCTTGTTAATGTGATTTGGTTAAACAAATAAACACAACCTATAAGCATTATTTTCCTGACAATCATGTAACAATTTTAGATCTAGGTGAGACATCACATAAATAGTATAATCAAACTAGTTCTAATGAATCAAAAAATTTACTCATTAAATATTGGCTGAAACTGGACGGAATTGCCCCTTCATTTTTCTTACTAGCATGAAGGAGATTTTCAAAGGAATAAATAGTGACCAGGGTCCAAATTTCTACTGCCAGTAGAAGAGATAAGACTGATTTGGTGGAAAGTTTGCAAAGTCAGTTCAGCCTTTTTGCAAATTTTAATATCAGTTTTTAAATCTCACTTGTGCCTTTAAAACTCTTGTGATAAATTCCCATTAGCACTCAGCATCTATGGTTTGACTCTGATTTCTGGGGAAATAAAGATTTTTATGATGCCACATCTGCCAGTTGTAAATCTGAACAAAAATAAAGCTGTACTTCTGTAGATACATACTAAATAGCAAACTTTTTTTCTTTGGTAGCTTTGTAGTTAAAAAGTTAACATTTAATCTTTCATAACACCTTGTTAGTTTTGTAGTAGAACAATATTTTGGCTTTTATTTTTATAAGCATGTATGTATTGCTAACAAAATTAGTAAATGAAAAATAACGCATCCCAGAGGTAAAGTGGTTCTTAAAGTACAGAACATAATATGTTTTGTTTGGTTGTCTTTAAAATAAAAAAACCAACACCACAATCATTTCAGCTGAATATATAAACACCCTTACTCTTTGGAGGGCAGCATAATTCTTTTCAATTGTCAGAGAAAGTACAGCACATAACATGTGGCCTAATAAGATCCAAGGTTCTTCTATCAATTGGCTTTTCTACCGGTTTCATATAATGTGTGTACAGCATAACCAGGGCATTAAGAAAGCACTTCCACAGATTAGTTTCAAGTAGTTTTGCATTCTGTAGCCTACAAATAATGTTTGTCTAAAATACTTGATCAGTGTACCGCTCAAACCCGAGGATGGTATCATAAAGACTGATCTAAACACTACTGAATTATAGTACTGGTACCCTGAAGGCTAAAAATCTGGGATCCGGCTTTCAGTGACACTGATTCTCCCCATTGCAGAATCCAACATTATCAAGCTTTTCTTCCCTTTTTACCAGTTGCCTCACTGTCTTGACCATGGTGTTGTGTTAAGGTGCTGATTTAAAACATATTAGATAGCTTTCGATACCACAGTGTGTTTGAGCATATAGTAAAAAAGATGTATCCTCAACATTGTAAATGAGGTGAAATCTCAGTTTTGGCAATCCTTGTGGATTAAACATGCACTCCATCCCTCCGAATTAACATTGTCAACAGAATCTGTGTTCTGCTTTTTTGAAGGTGTAAGGAGAAAAAAAAAGCTTATCTTCTTTGTCACATCTTATTATTAGCTCTTGTACAACTATCTGAGTCCTAACTCCCTAGTGTATTAGTGACCCACTGAATTCTCTATTCATAATTTGCAGTGTTATGCTAAACCTTGTAATATGTTCATGTTTGGTTATGTTTTACTTGATTGAACAATCTAAATAAGACCTTTAACTATACCTTTTCTATTAATAGCAAAGAGATGGCTAGGTAGAGAAATTCAGTGGCTTCTTTCTGATGTTTGCTAAAATAAGTTGCTATTAACAGAATGCTTCAAGCCATGTAGACAGCTCTCTCTATTCATTGAGCTTAGTAGGTGCTTTTTGGGCAGATCTACAGTTTTACAGCACTGCTGTTGATTAGCAGTGTTCAAAGTGAATACCAAATTTAGTCAACAATATGTATCATATTGGGATAGAAATTCCGTTGTGCTTTTTAAAAATACATAGTATTTGCTTGAGTCATTATCTGAGAAGCCCTCTTGCTCTTTGATCTTAGCTTCACAGTTCAAGGTTGTCAGGATCAGACAAGTACTTGCAACTTTTCTTCATTCTTTCTTTCTGCTTGAGGTCTGTCATGCATTACAGTACACTAGACCCATTACTGCACATTACTCAAAACTTCTAGTCAATATAAGCAACTTCTTATGAATACTTAAGTCAGATCTTTCTTGCTCAGAAAAAGATCTTCCTGTAGTACCTGTCCTGCCTTGACTAATGCCTAAACACTTATGTATGGCTCAGTGGTGCTTATTGCATTTTTTCTTGGCCTTATTCTGCTTTAAGTGTAGTTTGGTTTTTCTGAGATACATCCAAGATACTATAATGCATTTCTGCAGTACTTCAAAATCTGCACTTTGCCAGTGCTCTTTGCAAGTCTTCCTGTACACTTTGGTAGCTATTGCCCTCTAGTTTCAACTACAATTCATGCAAGTGCTTCAATGCCCATCTTCAGAACTTACTTTCTTAGTTGTTTGACACTAGCTTAACACTTTAGTGCTTATCTAAATGCTGAGGCACTTGCAGTGTTGGCCTTTTTATAGGTTGAATTTCTTTCTGCCAGTACTTCATCATTATTACAGCCTTGTTTTTGTTGCATCACTGCTTCAGAGTAGGAGAGTACCCAGTTTTGCTGGAAATATTAATGCTTAGCACCTAAGTATTTCTTTAGTGAAGGCCTCTGCATGGATCTATTAGCCCAGCACTTTTCCAGATGCCTTTTTCTTACAGACTCTTCTGTCTGTCAAGGCTGGAAGACATCTTTATGACTTTAAAACTAGTCCATCTTACAGAGGAATGGTAATTATCATGACTCATATTTGTTGCATCAGCCTTTTCAGATTGCAGGACTTCAAATATGTTTATAGATGGTTCTAAAGGAAAGTGTAACGTGCCTTAACACATAATTGAGGTCCCCAGAAAGATTTCTTGAAGTGCAGCATTGATGATTCAAATCCCTAAGCCTCGGTTGTCCAAGAACAATTATAATACTTGACCCCAAGCACCGGCAAGGCACAACATGGCAGCCTAATCTGCAGTGGACCATATGCCAGAAGCTAGGGGCTCTGCCAAATATTATCTACTTGATAGACGGAAAATCACTGTTTTGTAGCTGAGTAAGGTGGAGAATCTGTGAAAGCTGGAGGCTCACTGTGTGGGTAGCAGCTCCTTGAGACAAATCTGTTAAAAATCCTAGGCATTCTTTGTCAAATCTACCAGTTTTACTCCCATTGCTCTGTTAATGTGCCTCTTTTTGGTAAATCAAAGCTTAATCGTACTAGCCTTGCAGCACCTCTTAACACAACTGAATATTGATGTCTCAAGGGCCAATATTAATACCATGGGATGCTCTGGTGTACATAGTACTTCGAGCACTGAAGAACTGTGGATGGCTGCTGTTAAGTGGTTCATGAAGCACTCATAGCAATGCAGGGATATTGTCAGAAAGACAATTCCTGCCACATCTGTGGAAGTCGGTTAAGGATGAAGAAGATTAGGTCTCTTATTTGTATTCAGATATCAGAAAGACTGATGCCAGATTCATTTCTATTTCAAAGGAAGCCACCACACTGATTTTTGTAAAGGAATTTTTTCTCCTTGGCTTAAGACTCCCAAAAGTTGTCCAGCAACACTTCTTTTTTTATTGACATAAATTCAGAAATCTAAAAGAAAGCTTTTCCAAACTCAGGAACTAACTGAAAAATAAAAAGGGAAGCATTATGATTGGGGAGAGAGGAAAAAGGATATGCTGTGGACCAAAAGGAATTGGTTGTACTTCTAGCCTGCCATTCTCTTTGACAGTTTTAAGCACCAGAGTGATTTAGTATTGTTAAGAGTTTTTGCTGCTTTTATCCTGAGAAGCAAAGCTTAAGTGTGAATCTTGAAGACCTAGCTTCTGAGAATAAGAGAGTTTTGGGTAAGTAACTTTCTCATATTGCCTTGTTACCTTTTGGTTAGTGGTATTCCTTTTTGTAATTATACCACCAAAGATTTATAGCTGTAAATGAAGACTTTTTTCTTTAGGCATAGTCCACCATTTTTACATTTCCACATGTTAGTGCTCATGTGTGCAACTCTGTGTTTCTAATTTAGGATTTTTTTCCATAGAACAAAATACATGTACTTTTCCTATATGACTAGTTCTTCTCCTTCAGCATATTTCCCATCCATGAAAAATGGGATGGGATGGGATGAAACAGAATAGAAATAGAAATAGGAATAGAATAGAATAGAATAGAATAATTTAGGTTGGAAAGGACCTTTAAGATCATTCAGTCCAACCATTAACCTAACACTGCCAAGTCCACCACAATCCTAGATCCTTCTAGCCTGTGGTACTTGTGTGCATAAATTACTATCATTTTTTAGATTACTGATTAATTGGAAATACCTTTGGTTTAAGAAATAATTGATCCTCAGAATGTTGTACAATTAAGAGCTTAACTCTTTAAATATCAGGAAAGACAGAAACCTTAGTTTTGAAAAGTAATGAACATCTATGGCATACTAGCATGCATGATCATCATCAAAGCACTTCTTACAACAAGAAATGTAAAACTTTATATAGCCTCAGCAAATACTCAGAGTCTAAATACTTAAAACCCAATATCCATCCAATGATGTCAAGTCCCAGTGGTTTTCAAGAGCACACACAGAAAATTGCCTGATTGTCTGGAAAGACATCTCTTGAAAATTTGTTCTGGCACTAAGACTCCTGTGAACAGTATTTTAAAAGTAGAGCCTACTTTTAAGGCCTTCACTCTAAAAAGAATCATTATAGATGTAGTGTGAAAACCTGGCCCCACCAGAGTCGAGGCTACTCTAAACGTTGATAAGCTTCTCTAAATTTATGGGATATGTAAATAGCATTTAAAATGTAAAGCCAAGAGAAATTAACAGCCTGCTGTCAGTAAGGGGTTATTATTGTCTTCCAGTTTCTGTTTACTCTGTTGGACTTTTACTATATTTCAGAAGGGAACCTTGAGTTAATTGCACAGCAAAGATGTATTCTAAATAATCAGGGTCTACTAAAATGGAAAATGCATTTCGTATTCATAGAATGTGAGATTTTAGTGAGATGTTACCAGAATATTGTCTGGGAACGGTATAAGCTAAAAACACATGTGGGTAAACTCAGTCATACTATTGCTGATTCAGAATGAGAAATGCCTTTGTGCTAATGATCTAATGTAGTATTCAGTATCAGTGTTCAGCGATTAATACTTTGCTGTCTTTGATTCTTTCACTTATGCAACAGTAACATATACACACGTTCATGTCTTCCTTCCTTCGCATTCATGGGGCATACTGTGACTTGCTTTTATAGACGGTAGAAAATTAAATTATTCAGAACTGGAGTAAGCTATAACTCTGAAGAATGGAAAACTGAATTTTAATACCTATTCTGCCTCTTAGAGCCATCTAAAGTTTGGCCACTGTTTTTAACTTAGTGTGCTGAACATGGGGCTTTGTACCATGGGATTCAGTCTTAAACTGTTGCAATAGAATCACAATCTTGCAGACTTCAGTGGAGAAAATTCTTATTTTCTTAGTGTAGTATGTGAAAAACAAAACTTGAACATGACTTCTAACAAGGACAAAAGGGAAAGAATTAAAAGAGCCATCCTGTTCCTAAACAATACGTGAGGCAAGCTTCACAGTCACACTCTGGTTTCTGTAGACTGATAAAATAGGGTGTGATAGAGTTACTATTTTGGTCTAGCATTCCTTGATCCTCCAGACTAGTGACTAGGTGCTCACTTAAGCTGGGTTAACTGGGAGTGGCCTTCTGCACAAATCCATGGTGGTGCTCTAATTCATAATTCTGGAGCTGTAGCAAGGTGCAGTAATTCTTTTATTTCAGAGCTTAGAACATGACTACTCATGCAGGATGCGTGTGTTTCTTAAGATCAGTAGTCAAAGTGACCTTAGAACGTAGCAAACTGTGAAAACTCAGTCATATGCTTTCTTTCCTAGATACAGTGTAATCTGTTTAACATTTTTATGTCATTTTAGACCCACCTTGCCAGACAGAACTCAGCAACATTCAGAAACAGCAAGGAGGAAAGAAGCTCCTAGGTGAGCCATAGATCATTCTTTTGAAAGTTTTATTGCTTACATAAATAATCCTAGTGAAACAGCAACATAAAATCAATATTAATCCAACAAAGATAGACCGCAGTAAATTCCAGCAACAAAATTTATGGAATTTTTGAAAGCTATTAAACTTAGTTTTATTACCTTACCTACCAAAAGATATTACATCTGTTTTATTACCCTAATAGAAGGTACATTTTTACAGTTATAGAGGGGACATTCTAAGGCACTCCTAAATTAGTATCTGTGCTGATCCTTTACCTGTAATATTCTTTAAGTAATTGAAATCTTTGTTGTGAATCAGTTTATACTGTATCAGTATTACTGAAATGTAAAATCTTCTTTTTACTGTTAGCCACTGTATAAAAACTGCAATAAAAGGCTTGGCCCAAAGTAGTCAAAACTGTATTTCTGCTAAGGATGGTTTCTAACAACACCTATACACTTCAAAATGCTTTCATGTGAATGTTTCGTTCATTGTGGTTTGTCTACATTTTATGTTTCTTTCAAAAAGTCTCCGTTCACTCCAAATGACAAACAGTGGATTATTCAGCCGTAGGCAAGTCACTGCCTCACAAAATAGGTTCTTGATTGTGTCTCTTGTACTCTTAGTGGGGAACCCTTTTGACCTAGAGTCTAATTTGCCTAGGTATTTTGCATATAAATGCAAATTTAACATTCTTTTTTTACATTTGTTGTTGATAAAATTGGTGTGTTACGCTGCATTTGTCTTCTGTGGTGGAGTAAATAAATATTAGTAGGTAACTAAATGAATTGTAAAATAGATATTAAATAAAAATAGCTCCTAAGTCTTGTAGCAGATACTTGTTAGTCCAGGAAGCCTGGCCCTTATTCAGACTTGTTTGTACTCCACAGATTATAGAACATCCCGTTCAGGGTTGGGTGCTATATTTGAGCCTTTCCCCCAGAATACAGTGAAGATCTTGACTGAGACATTCAGGGAGTAAGGAATATGTGTCACAGGATCAATGAAAAATTTAAAGGAAGATTGGTCACTTTATTTCTTGAAATCTTTCCAAGACTGATACATGTTATTTTCCCTCCCACATTTGATATATTCAGTCGCTTTCTGCTTAACTGAATTTAATAATAGTACACCAATCAGTGTAGAGTCTGGAATGAGGAAACAGCAAAAGGTAGTTGCTTTCTGCTATAATTGTTACATTGGCCAAGAGGTGGCCAAAAATATTTAATATTCAATATTTATATATCACAGGGCAGTACATCCCCTTATGTGATGAAGATGGGTATTACAAACCAAGTCAGTGCCATGGGAGTGTAGGGCAGTGCTGGTGTGTTGACAGATACGGTAATGAGGTAACAGGATCCAGGACAAACGGTGTGGCAGAATGCGGTAAGTTAAGAACCCTTTGTGGCATTTGGTTTAGGGCCGTTATTCCCTTTGATTGCCAACCAGATTAAATTTCTTCAGTAAGAACAGATGGGGGACCCAACTGCATGGATTTTTGAAACAAAAAATAACAAATTATAATTTGTTATTGCTATTACTTCATTATTTTTTGCAACTCCTATCACTGTGTCAGCTATTAATAGACCTCATATATGTGCTTGGCATAGTGTATATAAATTTAGGGAAAATTAATTACCTAGAGCAGCGTTAGACAAACCCCAAAATGCTGGATGAAATCCCTTTGGGTAATCAGCATGCTAGTGAATTCAATTTAACTTTTTTTTCAGTTTATGTTTGAGGGAATTGCCAAAAGTTCCTAGCACACTAAATCTTCCCTTATTTTTCCCTTCCCTGCAGCAATGTACAACTTCTTCCAAGAATTCCCATGTAACCTTTATTTGATGTCCCAGATATAAAAAATGTCAATAAAATATTCCTTTAAAAAAAAAAAAAAAAGTCTTACATTACTCCTTTCTACTTCTTTTGCAACAAAAGAACATAGACTGAAACAAAGGGTAAATTTAACACAGTATTTGACATACAGGCTGAGGCCTATTGTACATCTAATCCAGGATCCTTTCTAGATAAATGGACAGTTCTAGAAAGTTCAAGATAATATGTAAGGACTGAACAATAGACAGTGTACATTATCAGTATTCCTTATTGTCATCTGTAAGTTGGGCTTAAATCTCTTTCAGTTGTTCCTGGCACTCATTATAGTTCTACAAATCCATAAAATTTTTCTCCTTTTGTTAATATTGAGAAATTCTTTTCTAGTGAAGTAGTTTTCTTTTAAGACAAAGGAATTTCCATATTATTTATGTTTTATTTCTATGTCACACTGTGTAGATTAAAATTAGTAATTGTCCCAAAGCTAAATATTCTGGTGTGCCTTTTGTATGCCTGTGTATATTATACGATAAATATGTAGTGTATCTTGTGTATGTTTTCTATAACTATCACACCTTTTTAGCTATCGATTTAGAGACTTCAGGTGATTTTGCCTCTGGCGATTTCCATGAATGGACAGATGACGAAGATGACGAAGATGAAATAATGAATGATGAAGACGAAATTGAAGATGATGATGAAGATGAAGGAGATGATGATGTTGATGATGACGATGATCATGATGGCTATATTTGATGATATTAGGGGGTCCATGAGTTGTACCTTTCTAAAATTTACAAGATGACATTTCATAAAATCCCTTTGCTCTCCAAGATCAAATGGATTCTAACAAACATGTATATTTTGTATGATTATTTCAAACATTGCAGCTAGAGTCATAGACTTTTTTTGTTTAAATAAGAATAATTATATTATGTGCTTTTGAGTTTTTAAATGCCTTTGCGCTGAAGAAAACACATTGGAATTCTAGCCTGAAGAAAGAAATGTTATGTGCTACTGAAAATATAGCAAAACACACTATAAAGACAGCCAGTCTCTTTAAAACTCCAGTGAAAAGATATTTGCCCTTACTTGGAACTGTGCATGTCCTCTTCAGAACACATACTGTAACTTAACTTTAGTTCTGTCAGTGTTTTAGGCCCTGCGGGCTTTGCAAATTGTCCATTTAATAAATCAAAAATCTATTACAGTAGAAAAATATTGGTGCACGAGTAGCATCTCACCAGCCTTTAATTAACCAAAGGTATGGAGAAAAATTATCAGGAGGGAAAAATAAAGCAAAGTCCTCCTTTGTGTTTGCATTTGTAGTTATGTTTTTATTAGGAAATGGCTAGGTTATTGAAAACTTTCAATAGGATTTTTCAAAAGCAGTAGCATGGACAAGCATCAATTCTGTAATTCTAAAGTTTTCTTGCCCTTCCTTAATTTTTTTCTTTCATGTCAAGGTTGTATAGGCTTTATCATTATTTACTCAAACATTGCTTCACCCTTTGTTGTTTCTCTGTATTTCTCTCTAATCAGATTACCGTAAAATATTTTACATGGGGAAAAAAATTTGCTTAAAATTATATTACCTTTATACATTACTGTATTTCAGAGTATTGGCACTTGCCCCAAGGTAGTTTTTAATAAATGTATAATGATACTTTTTATTTTCTTAATTCAGGAAATAGTTTTGCATCTTTATCTTAATTCATGTTGTTTTCTGTTACTAGTGCAGAGACTTAGAGAACGTATTGTAAAGGTGCCTTGCAAAATAGAAATAGAGAGGTTTTAGCATGCATACCAGTATAGGATGTTAGGCAATAGCTAAGCACACCCAATTACCAAATTAATACCAGTATAGGTACTGCTGCTGGAATGAAGAAAATGGGTTATTTTAATTTTTTTCCTATTGTTATGTAATTACCATGTGGACTAGATTATAATTATTGTGTAGAGTAGCACTTAAGATTTGACTGTAGAGAAGATTACTTTAATCACTGTATTTATGTTAGCATGTTAATTAATTGTGTAGACATTTTGGGACTCCACCATCTTCATTCATATCGTATCTATTGCTTTCTACATACAATAAAATTGACATGACCTGTATAATGTAATAATACAGGTTGTATAATTTCAAAATTGGATCACTGGTTTCCCATCGTTCATTAAAAGGAAAATCAGATTCTTATTTGAATTAATTTCTACACATTAAATACTAAATTTAATGTTTATCCTATGTAATATTGAAAAGTATAATGCATTTTCTTTTTTACTGTTTCTGTATAGTTTGCAAAATAAAGACTCTTGTAACCAACCTTTGGCCAGTATAGCCCATCATTTTGACTTTTTGCATAGTTTGAAATTTTGAAACAGAAAGAATTCATGTTTCAGATACATTTCACCTATTAAAATATGTATTTATTTGTATAAAGCCATTTATTAATGTTTTGTTTCCAGTAAAGAATTTTTGACTAAGGCAAAACCCATAGGGAGCTTTTATTTTTCTGTATTTTTTCCTGAATTTTCTATAGCTTTGTTATGTACTTTTATGACATTGTCTTCATTACATAGTAAAGAGCGAGTGAGCTATTTCTTTTCAAACTCTGTCATAATTTGTGGGGCATAGTTGTATTATTTTCTTAAATAAAAGTAGTTAAGAGTTTACCATTCCAATATAGTGGGATTTTGTCAGAGAACAGTTTCTTATGGCTGAAATTAACTGATATATAAATTGATTTTAAATAAAGAAGCTAAAGAAAAAATGTTGTCGTTATTGGCTGATGTAGCAAGTACTGTTGTGGGTTTGGGTTTTTTTTCTGATATGACAAATGGTCATTAGATGACAAATTAAAAATGGATTTCATTAAAACTTGTGATATTAGGAGAATTATAGTATGGAAAGAGAATTCATAATGTGTTTAGCCTAATGGGATTACAGTATGAAGACCATTCTAAAATAAACTGTCATGCAGAGGAGCACAGAAGAAGTTTATATTCTTTCTTCCCTGAAAATTCCCCACTGAACTCGAAGAGGAGGGAATATGCATGGATTTTAGTCCCTGAGTATCAAAGCTACCTATCATAAAGTCAGAAGTAAGTCAAGATGGCTAAATTTACTGAAGAACAGCGACAATGGAGATTCAGGGTGATCTTGGAGAATTTTTGTGGTCCAAAACTAAAACAGCAACAACAAACACTTGAATTGTTTCTCATTCATGAGGAAAAGCCAGAGAAGAGATTGATAGTGTGAGACTTCCTTTGGAAACATCCTTCCTTTTTTTAAAAAATAGGTAGATTTTGTCTATGGATTAATATTATGGTGTCGATTTGCTTTCATGATACCAAATGAACTGGAAGCTACTTCACTGTAGCATTAAAGAAATGCATGAAATCAGGAGCAGGTAGAACAAATAAAGGCAAAGGCTGATAATGTAAAATCACTAAATAACTAAACCATTCAGAAGCTTTTCCTTCTTTCCGTCATACCCAAAAATTTGCAGAGAGGTATGTCCTCATGAGTACTGTCAGGCAGAAAGCAGTAGGGAGCCCTTGGTTTTAAAACATCATTATTTTTACAGTGTCACTGTCATCTGTTGTTTTTTCTTGATCTTATAATTGTGCACATATATGTGTACTTATAAATATGCAAAGATACTGATACAAATTTGGAGATTTTCAGGCACAGTGATTAATCCTTGTGCTCTTCTGAGAATGTGTGGAATTATAATTCTCAGATTCATTGAAAAGTAGGGAATACCGAGTTCAATGAAATCAATTATTATATAGTCTTTGAAGGGAATATTTCAGGTCAAGCCACATAAATATGCTTAGTTTAAAAGCAAATGAGTTAACATTGTTAGTTTGCTTGTACAAAAGTTGGATTATTGTACAAGACTGAGGAAGATGGACCATAATGATAGTAGGAAAATTTTTACTTGTTTTGTGCACATGGGCAAGAACTAGATTTCTTTTATTATTATGAAAGAATCCAGTGCCCAGGTGGAATAACAAAAGTTTATCAGAAAGTGGATTAATTTTATGCTTCACAGGAAATTAAAAGATATCTCTATTTACAGGGTTTCTTCATTAGAATGGTGTATTTATTTCTAATTACTAAAAGCTTTTAAAAATTTGATTTAAATAGAGCTGTGGCAGCACAAATTTACTTGAAATACAGTAATCCTTTTTACTGTTTTTCCCCTAATCTAAATATATTAATAGCAAATCACAATTTTATTTCAGCTAGTTCAGTGGACACTAAGTAAGTAGTTTGTCACCAAGTTTCTGTTTGAAGAAACAGATCAGGATAAACATGAAGCACAATATAATGGATTGGAATAATCTCCAACTTAACCAGTTATCACTCGGTAAGTAACTAAAATTAAAATATCAAAAGTTTAAAAAATACCCAACCCGCTCCTGAAGGCAAGTGCCATATTGGACATGCTGAGGGAGTAGAGTAACCCTTTGTCATGAGTAGATCTCCACTAACGCGGTGTCACTGTACTCCTTGTACAGGATGGGTGCAGTGTGCGAACTTGTTAATTCATCCAGGGAAATGGCAGTAGAAATGACTCTTCGAAGTTAAGGAACCAGAGCAAGAATGGGAAACAGAGTTGCCTAGCCTAAAAGGTGGCACCTCCACTTGAATCTTTTGTTAGGTTTCAGATGCTAATTGAACCAAATACTGACAAAGAGGCTACTGCATGGTATCTGTCCTCTTGAAGGTGAGTTTTACAAGTGAAATGTGCGTGCCTATTTTTAAAAAGAATCTTCATGCTATAACAGTAGTAATAGCGCAGAGCATTTTACATCTCCACCAGCTTTCCACCTGACCCCATAGAAAAATTTGATTAAAACTTCAGACAAGGGTATCCACAAAACTCGTGCTCATGCCCGTAACCAGTTTTGCCAAGATGGTTGAAATTTATCAGTTAAAATCAAGAGGGACAGAGAGGTGGCCTGTTGTCCCTGTCTGCCCATAGCATTCACAGCTGCTTTGTAAACTTGTAGAACATTCTGCAGTCTGCTGAATTTAAAAAAATTATGAATACACATCCTTCCTACTCAGGTCGTTACACTGCTCATCAGGCAAGTGCAGTTTTAAAAGAGCTGACTATACCCAGCACAAGGCACTGAGCGTCTGCCCTGTAGGTCTTGCTGTTAACATCAGATACCTGTTTTTAGGAAGACTCAAATTCCTTTGCCTTTTCATAGTTTATTTACCTCACAGGCTTACGTAGTGACACATTTTGGTGAGATTAGTTGTCTGCTGGACTTTAGTCCCTGTGAAGAAGAGGAGATTGAATCTCTTCCACTGTAACTGTAATGCTTCTGATAGATTCCCATGTGCCTGAGGGGGCTGGAGGGCCACAGCAATTTTTAGCAAGTTTGGGGTGTTAGAACAGAGTAGTGATTAACAAAATACTTTGTTGATTTTGTTTGAAAGCTAGCAAAGATTACTGAGGTTTTATCTTCTTTCCAAAAAACCCCAGCAATAGCAATCTATAGTAAGAATCCAATTTTGCAGCCATAATGCTGTGATTCGTTTTCCTTATTTCTCAAGAATAATGCAGTTATTTAAAAGCATACTGTAACTCAAAATCGATTGGTTTTGAGCATTATGCAAAACTTCTTCAGGGCTTGCTCGGTTATACTACACTTCTGTATATTCCATTGTGCTCCATTAGTGTTAAGAAACTGAAACATGCTTTAATTCAAAATCTGTTGTGTGAAGTTGTTTATCTGTTTTCTAGTGTAAACATTAATTCTTGAAGAAAACAAAATCTAGAGATGATTTTAAAGATGTCACCAGTATAAATCCAAGTCAAATCCCCCAAAGTAAAAAATTACTATAAAAACATGCTTGGTTCATACAAGGCATACATTTTAAAATTGAGGTTGAAATGGTTAAAAACTGTCTCAAGAACTCTTATTGCTCTAACACCTATGGCAGCTAGCTGAAAAGTACAGTTGTATCTATATGGAAGTTTATTTATTTTATGTTGGGAAGTTTTCGTGTTTGCTCAGTGTGATGAAAAGATTTGTGCAAAGCTAATGTCACTGGGCTGTGTCTTCACTGTAATTACTTGTGACCAAATGGATGTCACAAGTTTATATGTTAGTGTAACTCAAATGATACACAATGTGAAATGACACTGTAACAGCACAAGATGATGATACCAGTCATACCTTCATGTGCAAGTGAACTTGCTTCCCTCAATTCCCCCATATGCTCGGAAACCTAGACCAGTTTCCAATGGAAGGAGGAAATCAAATGTTGAGTAGGGCTGCTTCCTTCAGCAGTAAGAGCTCTAGGATCTGTCCCTAGAAATCTTGCCAGAACGTAGGAAGGAGGCTCCTTTGAAGGCACAGCAGCTTAAAATGCATGGTTTAAGTAAGACTGATTGCTCTTAATAATTTTGTAAAGAAAACCTACCAAGAGTTTTAATTTATGCCTTGAAAATGTACCTGAATATAATCTTTGTTCATGGGAAGACAATTTTATTAGTTCAAAAAAAAAAAAAAGTAATGCTGTAAGTAAGGCAAGCTCAAAGGAAAGGAAGGCAGGAGAAAAATTAGAATGAGACAGTGTTAGAGCAGCATCTATGTATTTGAGTAGCTGACTGATCCTGTCACTGAATAAAAAAGTATGAGGATTCTAAGTTCATTGTTCACGCTGCTCTTTCCCCTCATAATTTCCCCACACACATGTTTTTATTAGGCTTTGTGGCTTTATAGCATATCATTAGATCAGAAATTACATGTGAGCGCTGAGACGCGTTCAGCTCCCATAGTGGCATCGTGGCACAAAGCATCTGTAGGAATTGCACCATTGACCAGCCTAGAAGCTGAGGACGTGTTACTGGCACATTAAAGAGTTCCTCAGAAGTAGTAGTTTATAGCAGGTGTTTGCCCAGATGTAATCTAGTACATCCATTACAAATGCTTGCCTGACTCAGTGCAGGGAGTTGTACAGAGTTGTTGTTTATATAAATTGTAATTTATTTAGATTCTGATGTAAAAGTGGAATAATGCCATTGAAAGTTGTATATCTTGTCCATTAAGATAGCTTAATTTTTATGTAGAAGAAATTGCATTACTATTTTATCTCTGCATAGTAACTTTCATTTGAATCCACAATACTGGCAGAAAAAGCATTGCTATCTAAGTAAATTTCCTGTATCAATTTTGTAAAGATAAAAGAAATGTCAGTGCTGGCACAAGGTAGACCTTAATGCCAAACAGGTAATGAGTAGATCCCCTAATTTACAATTCACTCCTATAATTCATAGATCTGACTTACACCATAAGCCCTAGCTACCTGGTTAACTGTTCTCTGGCCATATTTAGATTTCAATTATTATGAGAAAGTGAGTGAAAGAAGCTCTTTTTTCCCCCTTTCAAATCTGTAATACATGTCTTTTACTGTTAATTAGAGGTCAATTTATCTTAAATTCTCTCCCACTCCACTGCTCCCTGAATACCATTACATAACAGTGGGAAAAAAGGCCTATTAATCTTCAACAGTAGGAATAAAACTGCATAAAATTCCTATTATTTGCTGCTGTACAGGGATAGGTCTTTTTCTTTCTATGTGCAGATAGGAACTTTGCCATGCAGCCCCGATCTCCTTGACACAACAGAGTGAATGTCACTATCGTGAGCAGCACGGGGTTTCAGAAACCTCTACTACCTGGCACGTCTCATCTCTGTGTTATCATTCTCCATGCTCCTGTGCAGCTGATGTAGTTATGTTGAGACCTGACCACAGAGGGATCAGCTCTGCCACAGAGTAAAGATTTGCTGAAGGGGAATTGCATAAGCCTAAGGGCTTTATGGTAGTGCCGCTGCTGCTGCTTGCCAGAGCATGATGGAAGAAAGGGAAAGATTTTTCTCTTTTTGCATAGTGAGGTTATGCAAACTGGATAGTCCCACAACAGTGGCCTCTCTGGGCTCTGTACTTTATCTTCATAAGACATTTGCTCAGTCAGGTGTGTCAACTTTCCATTTCTCCTGGCTGGCCTATAAGCACACAATAGCTGGCTGCTTTTCCCTACCATTTTATCTATTTCAAAAAGAAATAAATATTGCACTTGTGAGGTTTGTTTCTAATTTTTCTTCTTAATTTCACTTTTAAAGTGTTCTTGGTCCAGCTATTGTTAGAAAAATAAAGAAACAATAGCAAAGGGGAGAAAAACCAAGGCAGAAGTCTAAGAAATAGTAAACTACCAAGGCAGAGTTCTGAAAAATAGTAGCCTAGTGAGGGTGAGAAAGCCCCACACTGCTCTTGCTCCCCCCTGCTTTTTCTAAAGGCTCTGCTAATCTTGTGATCTTTATCTGCATCAGTCTGTAGCCAACACTTTATCCCATGCTTCTGCTATTATACCTGCTCATGGAGCAAACATCTGTAAATTGCTAAAGCTACATTTTTCACACAGGGAGGGATTCCAGTCACTCTCCCTTGAGATGGAAGAAATGAGACTGCAGCATATTTACAAAAAAACCAGTCCAAAGTTGCAGTTTTCCTTTGGCATAGCACTTTTTGTGAATAAAAACGTTTAAAAAAAAAAATCACGTGTTGAGAGGTATGCATTGTAATCACTGTCTTAAGCCTAATTATCACTTTTTTTTTTCTTTTTTTTTTCCATATTAAGAATGCTGGCATTAGAGCATGTCAGGTACTTTGCTTAGAAAGCAATGGCTTCCCATAATTTCCTTTAATTGAATCCAGGAAGCAAAAATGTTGATTTTTGAAATGATCATAGAATCATAGAACAGTTTGGGTTAGAAGGGACCTTTACAGGTCATCTAGTCCAACCCCCCTGAAATGAGCAGGGACATCTTCAACCAGATCAGGTTGCCCAGAGCCCTGTCCAGCCTGACCTTGCATGTTTCCAGGGATGGGGCATCTACCACCTCTTTGGGCAACCTGTGCCAGTGTTTCACCACCCTCATTGTGAAAAATGTCTTCCTTATAGGTAGTCTGAACCTACCCTCTTTTAGTTTAAAACCATTACCCCTTGTCCTATCGCAACAGGCCCTACTAAAAAGTCTGTCCCCATCTTTCTTAAAAGCCCCCTTTAAGTACTGAAAGGCTGCAATAAGGTCTCCCCAGAGCCTTCTCTTCTCCAGGCTGAACAACCCCAACTCTCTCAGCCTGTTCTCAGGTGTTCCATCCCTCGGATCATTTTTGTGGCCCTCCTCTGGACTCGCTCCAACAGGTTTTTAAAGACTTTTTCCCCCCTGATCATGCCCCTTTCCTTTTCCCATTTGCTTGCTTGCTTAGAATGGAGTGACCAAAGGTGTTTCATATGGTGACAGCAATGTTTCACACTAGTTTGTTCTTGGATTTGTTCTTTCTCAGGTGCTAGTCTCTAGTCCACCGGAAACTACTGATTTGGCATGCAGATATAGAAAAGTTTCTGAGGTGTCATTCCACTAAAGTGTCAGTAAGTGTCTGCACTCTGTAGATTTAGGCGTATTGATTGAGGTACCTCTGGGACACTAAAATCTATCATCTTCATTTTTGAGGGAAAAGTATGACACTTCTTTTCAACGTAATTAAAAGGTATTTCCATTATTCTTTTAATTTTATTTGAGTTTGCAGGGTTAGGATCAGGTTTATGATTA
This sequence comes from Ciconia boyciana, assembly GCF_034638445.1. Classification (NCBI taxonomy): domain Eukaryota; kingdom Metazoa; phylum Chordata; class Aves; order Ciconiiformes; family Ciconiidae; genus Ciconia; species Ciconia boyciana. The sequence goes on from NC_132938.1 coordinate 44,447,032, forward strand.
ATGATATCTGTGAAGGCAGTGTCTAATGAAAATCTTCAGTAGACAAGGATAATGCCACCGTTATTAACTTCAGAATGGGATTTATTCTATGAAGAGGTGATTCCAGAAAGGCTATGGTAGTGACTGCTCTTGGATGAACGATAGATGACAGAACAAACAGAATATTTCATGCATGTGTTTGCTGTCCAGAAGATAAATTTTAGCTTCTTTACCTTAGAAAAGAGTGATCATAAATTCTCCTTTGCAATACACAAACAGGAAGGCCTTGTTTCTACACCAAGAAATAAATAAAAAGTAATAACTGTGGTAATTAAAGTCTTTATTATGTAGCATATGTTCCAGATTTTGGTAAAATTAAATAGTTGCATAATTGCCCATTTTGCTTTTAACGTGTGCAAAATACTGCATAAATGTTAGTGTATTAAATATTAAAATTATGCTGTGCAGTAGCTTGGAAAAACCTATCAATCAATGTTCTATTTGTATTTGAATTCTGCTCCTGATCATATAGACCACTAATCTTGTTAAAATCTTGACCATCAGCGAATGCCCTAAAAGGAATTAAAAAAACAGAACAAAATTATTTGGGAAAATTTTTAGTTTTAGTTTTCATTAGTAATTTTTAAAAAATCACAATTTATTTTCCTTTTTACATTTTTTTAAAGTGAGATTCATAATGTGTCTGGAGAACAGAGCTCTGAAATGAACCCAGAGAGGTGGTAGAATCTCCGTCCTTGGAGGCATTCAAAGGGACATGGTCCTGGGCAACCTCTTCTAGGTGATCCTGCTTGAGCAGAAGGTTGGACAAGATGACCTCCAGAGGCCCCTTCCAACCTCAGCCATTCTGTGATTCTGTGCAATGGAAATCAGAAAACCACTTTCCATTCCCTGCTTGTCATTGATCATAGATGGGTTTTAGCACATGCTAACCCTTCTTCCTCATCTGTTTCCTGTTAGAGCATACTAGAAGACAGTATGCATTATTCAGGGCCCACATTATTTAAATACCATTTACTGAAATGGAGCCAAGATCCTTCTGGGGCATCCATGTGTTGCTGTGACACAAATCAGAATAACCAACTGCTTTATATGTAAAGCAGACACGTGTTGCTGTTTGATTTGAACTTCTGCCCTGCCCTTGGTGAACTGCAGAGAATAATGTCCATTAGGAATTAATAAACAGATTCTTCCCAGTTAGGAAATGCCAACAGCTAGAGGCTCACTTTTTTTAAGGCTGAGCTATGAATTATAATTCAGTGTTTTATACTTTTGAAAAGAAGAGTGGTGTCCCAGGAAAAATGAAAGTTGGCCAAATAGCCTACTAACTAGTTTTTTTGGATGGGATTGTCAGCTCAGGACTGTGCTGTGGCTTTTGCACAATATTAAAAGAGAGGACAAATGCTTTAAATGCTATGAGAATATAGTGACTGTGCTCCTGAGTAATGTGTAAGACCTGGATGAGGAGACATCAGTAGGGGTTTCATTGTCGTTGTGTTTGGGGTTTTTTTTTTCTTTTCTTTTTTTGGTGGAGACAGGGGATGTAAGGGGGAGATGAGAGTTCCGGAAAGAAGTTTGAGAGAATTGGTAGGCCAAAAGTCAGTATAAATAAACTCACAAGATTTCCCTCCCCCCAAAATAGAACTGTTCTGTATAGCAAATGCTATTTATGATTTTTAACTCAAAAATACAAGCAAACTTCTGCACTTGTCACGGGTTACTACAGTCCATGCATCACTACTGCCCAACAAAACTGTATTCTAAATCATAATTGTTACTATATCGATAGTTCTTGTTGACCTGAATCAGGTCAACAAGACCTTTTAGAAACAGTTGTGGGTTTTTTTACCATTTCCATATTTGTGAAACTTACTGCTAAGTTTTCCATGTCACTATGTTTTGTGTCTATGCATCCTGCCTGCTAGTGGTTTTAGTAATCAGCTTCTTTCCCCTGCTACTTGATTTATTTCACTACAGATCTGACCTTAAAATAAATCTGGGATTAAAAGCTTCATTTTATTTCACCATTCAGGAACAGATAGCTGTAGGTTCGTTGGGCTACTTACAAAAGAAATTTGGATTTCGCCCAGCAATATTGAAGCAAATGTCACTAGGAAGACCACTGACGGGAGAGAGCAATCCTCTCCCCATTTATTTGACACCAGGACTCTCAATAGCAGGTTCTTAGCCAGTACGAAGGAAAGCACTAGAGAAACCTTTGAATGATTTTTTTTTTGCTGCTGTCTGTCTTTATTAGGTACCTTAAATATTTATTGTATGTTAGCTGTCAGGAAAGAAAGGTTATTGTGGCTAAGCAATAAAGAGAATCAGGATTTGAGTAGCTCCACACTTGTGACAGAAACAGACATGTTTGGTAGTGACAGCAAGGACTGGGATAGACTGGCAGCGTGCTGCGAGATCTCTGATTAAGTCTGTAGTTACAATGTGATGTGGCAGCTTAAGGATAAAAGAAGAAACTCTTTTTGTATTATTTCCAACGAAAAGAATGATTTATGGGATGCCTTTTTTTTTTTGCCTTTTCTCTACAAATTTTTGTGATTCAGAAGCAAAATGCAGAAGCCTTTACACAATTTGCAAGTAATTCCTTGTTGTCTGGTAAATGGTATTTTTGTCTGAGAAAGAACTGAAGAATCTGTCCTGAGTAAAAGCTAGTCTGGCCTTATTTCCTAAATATTGCAGGATGTACCAATAAAATTCCTTTTAAGGTAAGTGCTGCAGGTCATGTTTGCTCTAAGGTCAGATTCCTTCACTATGGGATTTTTTAATGGCATTCTTGAACCTCAGTATCCCCCATGGTAGCTTGATGCCATTGGACTGGTAGGAGAGCAAATTTCTTAATCCTTTTACCATCCTGAAAAAAAGCCCCTAATGGTCTAAGGAACTTTCATTTGCTTTGCAGTCAAAAAAATGACAAATTAATGACAACACACAGAGGAGCATTTTATCACTGAAGACTTCACAGCCTCGAGAAGCTGATTTGCCTGTCAAATGTAAGAAAAAGAAGTCTAGCTAATCCCCTAAACACATAATAATTAGCAAGTTCTCACATTTTTACACCTGAGTTGCTGTACAAAATACGGAAAGTGGCCTAAAAAAAGCTTAAAAAAATCAGTAGTTTCTCTGTTAATTTGGAAATTCCCTGTAATGAAGTAACTGGCAAATGAATCTATGCAGTGTCTAGAATATATATACAGAGAAGCAATGAATATCCATTACAGGAGGTTTTATATTCATTCCCACTGTGACAAGGCGGCTGTGCTGTAAAATCAAATAAAAAATGGGCATTAACATGTGTGATCTACATTTGTTATCACATGCCACTTCTGGAGTCCATGGGCAGCATGTAACCCTTCAGCTACAGATCAACACTACAGTTGTTCTCAGCTGTCCCCACCTAACAGGACTCGGTGGTCCTTTTGTCACCCACACTGCTCTGCTGCAGGGTGATGGAGTTGCATCGCATGGGAAGCTTGATCCTACTCCTCTTTGGAGCCAATAGCAGGTTTAGAAAATATTTTTCTTTTCAGACTTCCAACTTCTTCTTGTGAAAATATACTATGGACAGCAAGGGAACGGCAGAGCTGTACTTTTGGAACTGCACAGTGATGTGCAAGGACAAAAATGCAGGACAAAGTGGGTAATGATGGCATTTTTGTTGGTCTAGTGAAAAGTTTCAGATATATTGGTCTAATTATAGTTAAATACCAAATGTGAGTGGGAAGTCATTTAAATTCCCTAAGCCAGATGGTCTAATTCATCTCTCATTTAAAGCACTTTGATCTGAAAATTTTGAAAGGGTCTAATGCTCGATTTTATCACATTTAGTTCTATAGAAAGGTGGGAGAGCAATGTATTTCACACTCAGGATTTTACAGTCTGGGTGTACAAAGTGAGAACTTAACCACAAAGAACTGCCAGCATCTTGCTGTTATAGTAATAAGCCGGACATGCTTTCCTACTTGTGCATTTCTAGCTCTACGTGAAAACCACTAGGAAAGCAAAATCTCCTTAGCCGCCCTCTTTCTAAAATATGTAGATTTGTACTTTTTTCCTCCCCGCAACCTAAAGCGGGTATGGATACTGCAGTGGTCCTGACCAGTTTTTAAAACAGACAAAGAAGAAAGGCTCAGTAAGTCAAACTTGATGCATAGCTGAACTCTTGAGACCGGTTAACTGATCTTCTCTAATGACTATGGGAGGTCTGAAATGGATTATCTCTGAACATCTACCAGACATTCACTTGCTGGGGAGCTGAATGTTTTTCCCTTAGTGTGTTGACTGGCCTTTCTTCCAATTGTTTTGTAGTGAATGAAGTTTGAAGCCCAGGGAGACTAAGGGATTAATCTATAGGCCAAGGCTTGCTTTCCCAAAATATGTTGTCATGTACAAATGTGTTTATCTGGAAAAAAGACCATCAGGGTAAAAGGATTTTGTATTCTCTATAGTTACGAGGATTTGGAAAGGTTTACTGAGGCCATCAGCAAAGAGATTCCTTGAAACAAGTTTTCTGTGGTCATCTATTTACATTAGTTTAACATGAAGCCTTCAACTCCTTTTATACAGGTAATAAACCCACAATAAAAAAAGATCATTAGTTATTCTGACCTCCTCTGTTTCCAGTCAGAGATAATGTATTATCTGAAAGAGATTGTGTATTCAGATATACATGTTCTGAAGAAAGAAAAAACCTGCATGTGTCATACATATTTTTTGTTCTGTTATTCAGGCTCAAACTTTGGTACTGAGTATTTGCATGAGCCTGAATCCCTTGCTTCTCAGTTAGTTTTCAGGGTGGAGTCATCGTGCAGCTTTAAATTTTGTGCTATTTTTGGCAAAGTTATAAAAGTGTAGGGGCAATTTTACTGGAAATTTTTTCAAAAGAATTACCTGACCTTGGCATTTTTGGGCTTACCATGTAATAATTTCTTTGATGGTCTCAATAAAAAGTTTCTAAACTTTTTTTCTAGTGGACAGTCAATACTCCACATTCAGATTTACTGTGGAGTTCAAGAAGGGTGCTACTTTTTGCCTAACTTTCTCCCGTGACTGATTTTCTAGGTAGCTGCATTCATAACACTCCGCTGTCTCAGCTTGACAGACTCAACACCTTTTTCTCTTCTTCTGAACTTCCTTAACTGCTGTTCTGGCATATTTCAGGCTTGCATACTTATAACTCGTTTTAAAGGCAAACTTGTAATGGTGTACTGGGAAAAATAGTTCTCAACAGAATTGTCAGAGCTGGTGGTCGGAAGAACGTATGGATCCTTTTAGTAACAGGAAAGATGGCACCAATCTGAATGGGGCTGACAGGGATAAAAATGAATTTTGCCAAGTGAGTTCTGTCCTAGTATTCAGAAGCTGTTTCCCCTGGATCCATATGTTAAGTCATTGTTTTGCACTGACTCAACTGATAAGAATTACTTACTATTGATGGCCCTGATCATCAAGGGCTTTGCCCTGGCTTCAGTTATACTTTTTCCTGGTGCATATGTGAGCAGTACTTACCTGGGAGGCATAGAGGAAAACACAGAGGAATACATGGGTATGTCAAACTGAACCTTAGTGCTATTGTGGTCCCTGCCATTACAGGTTAGAGTATTGCTGATGCAAATTCTTTAAAACTGTGTTGTAGAGAAATGAAACATATCAAAGTAATTGCCAGGCTGCCACTAACATTGTGAGCTATTGCAGATGCCATCCGAGGGGTGAATGATGAAAACGGAACCTCTAGCAAACATTTTTTTTGCCAGCTTTAGTGCCTTACTTAAGAAGCACAGAAAAGCATCTAGACAGTGTCTGTTTTGTCATCATCATAGTACCTTCCTAGTTATTTGCTCATCTAGACACATTAAAGGAGAGCAAAATAAACATAGATGTGATTAAAATCCCTATCCATGACATAAAAGATGCATGAACACTTCAAGCCTGGTCTGTAAGTCCGTGTGTAGCCAGTGATTAAGTTACTTGGTGCTCTTCTCAACAAGCTCTTGCTAAAAGGTCTTGATGAGCCTCCTTGTAAACAGGCCAAGCCAGCAAGCACAGGGGCAAACTCACTCCTCCAACACTAATGGAAAACACAGAAAATAGCGGCTTTCACTCTTGTGCCAGGTCAGAACAGTCCTACTTGTGCTGAGTCTCCACACAGTGAAGGTTTTCATCTGCTGCTTCTAGCTTAGTAGTTTTTTAATATGTTAAAAGCTTCTGGGTTTATATGGGAACAAAAAAAGAGTATTTTTCTTACCAAAGTCCAGGCACATCTTTCAAACTTCTTGGTTTTGAGACCAGTGAGCATAGTACATCACTGATTTTGCACGTGTAATTTTGACTGTAGTCAGGAAATAAAACCTGTACTGGGCTCACTAACAGTTTTTCTGAATTTGGTAGGGAAACACCACAATCTATGGCAGTTGCAGACTTCCTAACATTTAAATGCATATGGTTATATGCATTCACCTAAAAGAAATTCTGCTTGTGTGCCCCGGGACAGTCCTCACCTTTGGGCACAGGTCAGTAACTGAGGACATTCAGAACATCCTCAAGGAGTACTCCAGGTCTGAACTAAACTGCTCATGTAGGTCCACTTCGTCTCTTCTCTGTTTCCATTAGTGTGTTGCCTGACAAAGTACCTCAAAGTAGCTTCTGAAGTGTCTGTGTGCACAGGAAGTTGGTATTTTTTTCCCTAAATATAGATGAATTACTTATAATGGTTACTGGATTGTGCTATTCATCCCCCATCTATCTGCCCAAAATGAGATCTCAGCTGAAGGAAAAACACAAAAGAAGGGCTTGTGTGTGAGTGTCTGAAGAAGTAGCATACTTTTCTTTTGGTTATTTTTTTTTAATATTTGGTAGCACAAGCACACAAGCTGTAAAGAATTGTCAGTAGTGACTGCAGAATAGGGTGTTTGCTGAAGTTATTGATACTGAAGATATATTCATCTTCTTCTGAAGTTCAATAATACTTCTTAAATAACATCAGTTTGAAAAATCCCTCACTGCAGAAAATGATTTATCTGTGTGCAGTCTGAAGTGAAGCAGGTTAGAGTTTACATATAACCCAGAATGAAAAGAAATGATGATATATTTGGGCTCATGCCAGTAGATGGACACTTTGAAAGTCAGAGATGTGCTCAAAAGTGAGAGTTATTAGGAATTTCTGGAGATAACTTCCTTTTTTTGGCATATCAAAAACTTGTTTTGTGGTCAGCAGCTGACATCTGTTTCTATGTACTGGTATATCATAAGTAGCTTTTCCTGCTTTCATCTAAAGATCAGAAGATAATGCTCTAGGGCCAAATCTTATCCTAACTTAAACCACTGAAGTTAATGAGCAAAACTCTTCTCCGTCACATTAGTACATCTGCTGCCCTGAAGTGTGTTTCAATGACAAAACTTACAAAACCACAGAATATGTTAATGGTTTGTGGGGTTTTTTTCTCTCAGCAGCATGAATGTAGCTTCAGGAAAATCAGTGAAGGTGGTCCCTGAGGGTTATACAGGGTGTGAAGTCAGCAGAGGATCTTGTCTCTGAAGTTGCCATAACGCATTTGAACTAACCTTCAGACAACTCACCTTCTCATCGTACCTTTTTTTTTTAATGTAGCAGGCATAAAAAAAATCTAAAGCAGTAGCTAATTCACATGGAAACAGATAAAGACACAGGTAAAGACAGTGTTTTGGAGGACCTGCGTTTACACAACTGAAATTAGAAAAAAAAAGTCCATTGAAAACTGTCACTAGTAGGAGGGATCTTCGAAGAAAAACAGTAGCATAGAATGAAAACCCACAGCCCCTAACTGGAAGATTGGACAAATGATCCACAAACTACATGGATTATACTGGGGAAAGATAGGGTGGTCCAGTGATAAGGGCTAGCCTGGAAACCAGAAGTTCCTTTTCAGTTCCCTGCTCTGTCACGGGACCTATCAATTACAGTAATTTTTAGTGGGACAATACTCACATTTCTACATGTCTGATCCATGGAACAGAATTTTGAGGGGAAATATGAGAGTTTCTGGGTATCTTTAGGTGTTTCATATTTAAAGTCTTAAGAAAAGGGCCTAAAGAAGTTCCTGTTTTCTGGATTCAGCCCCAGGCTAAACCATGAGATAGATACTGATTTACTCAATCTGTCATTTGAGGACCATTGCAAAAGGACTTGATACACCTGGGAATAACAAAATGGTATAGAGGAGAAGTAAATGTTTTTTTTCAAGACTGTAGTTGTCGACATAGATTCTTCTCCAGTCCCACAGTGTCTTCTGTATGGATCTGGGCATTCATCTCACTATGGCTCATTTATTCATCTGTATAAAAGATACTAAATATTTTTTTCCTTGAACCCTGAGAGACGAAGAATAAATTTTTAAAACATTCAATGCTCAAAAGGAATTGTAGCAATACCTATATGAGTTAATGATAAATTGTTTGTAGAAGTGTAAAGAAAACAGACTTGTAAACTTTAGACAACTAATAACGTTCTTACTAACAGGAAAAAGTTTTGAACCAACACTTCAGAGGGATAATGTCATAACCTGATTATAGGCCTGTCAGTCAAATATTGATTTCTGTGGGGAGGAATGTGGGGAATCGTGTGACTGATAATGGTGTGACTCTCTTAATAAAGCATTCATAATTTCTGATTATATTACAAATTAATTTGTAGGGATTATAGGAGTATATTTAACGTAGACTCAAATGATAGGCATCTGTTTTACCTTCCATTAATTCTTTGTTACTGGGGACACATATCAACTATTAATTTTTTTTGTGTACTTTGTTGGCTTTTTTTGCCAATACCACTGAAATTCTGCAAACGACACAAAGACTGGTGGAGTAATAAATAGTGAAGAAGACAGGCCAGAGTCCCCTGGTTAGCTTGACCTAAGCTTCCTGTAAGAATTTTAGCACATGCAACAGTTCAGCCATGTGTCTGGGGAAGAAACAAGGGAGCCCATTGTGTACAAGATTGGGCTCCTCTCTCTTAGGCAGAAGACTTTCTGAAAAGGTCTTGTGAAGAATAATTAGCAGCTCACAAGATCACACAGTGATGTTTTAGCCAAACACCCCATGGATGTTAATGTGGTTGTACAAATAGTGGAATATTGAGTAAGATGACTATGGCGATGTGTCTAGGGTATCCAGCCCTGAGATTCAGGACATTGTGGGGCCTTGCTGTAAGTGATCTGTAGGATGAATGAATCTGGACCCCCCCATAACATGTGTCATCAGTGCTTGCAGTGACTCATAGGTTGAGAAGGATCACACTTCACAAGGATCACACTTCACAAGTTTGCTCCTGGGGAACACCAGTGTTAAGTTCTATAAATAATTAGTTAAAACTATAAGGATTGATGACCAGAAGCTCAAGCAATATGAACTCTGTCTTGCTTAATGTTGTAGAATGTTAATAGTGAGAAGAGGTAGCTGCTGAAACAATTTGCCATGGGCCACGAAGGAGTCCCTCCACACAGCTGCTGCAGTCGAGGCAGGCTGCTGCCTGCTTGAGCAGCTCAGTTCAACCAGAGGATTTGGACTTGAGGCAGAAATTTGAGCAAGCTCCAACTTCTGTTTTATTCAGGTCAGACTAAAGGATTATACAGATCCCTTTGGACTTAAAAATCTATTAACCTGAGTTCTGCTCTGGTTTTTTTTGACATGACACAGTTTCCTGCTGTTAAGAAACAACAAAAAACTCAATAGATTGAACAATGGAGTTAGACAGTAATAAACTGATAAAGTCAGGAAATATGAACATGCGTAGATTATAATATTTAATATTTTTTCCTACAAAATTTAAGCAGAAATACTTTTACGCAGTCATCACATTTGAATTTGGTGATAGCCTTCAAAATACATGTGTAGTGATGAGACCTGTTAAGCAGAAGCTTGACAAATTAGGCAAAATTCCTATGGCTACCATTGGACTATACCTGTAAGATGCCTGTGAGAGTTTTCTGTGCCATGACTTATAATCAGCAGATATGGAGCACCAGATGGAAACTAGCATATGGATGTCAAGGGCCAAAGCTGCAATAATAATCACCATTTTCATGGTCCCCACACTATAAGGATGCTGTAAATCCAAAGTTAGATGCAGCACTGTTTCCAAATTACTATTGTACCCTGATATATCATGATATAAAAACCTGACCTTGATGATGATTCAACTTCAGGCAGTGAAATACATGGTCTGTTCATGGTTGTGCCTACCTGGTCAGCTGTTCTGCCCCAGGATTGCTGCCTTTGAAGTTATAGGTGGACTGGTGGCTCTTGGGTTGGTTCTCTTGAGGATTTTGTTGTTGTTCCTAATTAAAAGGAAGATAAATAGAAGAAGAAGGAAGGAGGAGGAGCCCACAAAGAATATTCTATATTACCCTGTATGCAGAGTGCTCAGATCTCCACTCAGTGCTCACCACAGCGTCACATACAGGAAATGCCAGGTACCACAGAAACTGTCAGATACATTTGCATATACCTCAGAGATGTTGAGCTGTTTAGCAAGGTGCTCTGCCCTGACAGGTCCGAGAGGCTATGTTGGGATTGTGCCTTTGTTAGGTACAAATCATCCCTATGGTCTCATGGAGATCGTGTTGTCACCTCTACTTAAACCAATGCTGTTGGAAACATTTTATCTCTTGCCATTTGATTTACAAAAGGAACATGGTCTCAAATGAATTCTGGATGCACAAATTAATCTAGTTTATGCCCTGATGGTGTGGATTATTGTTTAATGAAAAATCAGCAGGCATTGTTTTACTGCATCTGAATAAGAGAAGGCATGGTTGGTATGGAAAAATGAGAGGTGTATTTGCTTACCCGCTGTTAGGTATGAAAGCATTCATATGAAAGAAGGGAGGCAAGGAGAAAGGGAGGAAAAGAAAATCTGCGGGCTTAGAATCCTGGTTTATTACTATTTTTAAAAGATCTGTCCAATATGTGACTTTTCTAAAATATTTATTATTCACTTTATGGCTTTCAAAATAACACACCCAATACGTTGGTTATGGAAAGGAGTGACTACTGAGAAGGTTACTTTCTGTGTGCTAGTAATGAATGAAGAGACTAAGTCAACACGACCTAAATCCAGAGAAACAAAGTAAACTAAAACCTGTGAAGCACAGAATAATGAACATATGGGAAAAAGGCAATTAACACGGAAAAGCTGAAATAGATTCGGAAGACAACTAGACTACTTTCTTTAGAAGCAGAGAACTAAAACAGTCTGGTAACTGTGAGTTACCAGTGAGTGAATGTAAACATAAATGGAAAAAGAGAAATAATTTTTAGCCAGATGTTCCCCCCACCTCCCCAAATAATTTGCAGTCTGCAATGTAGTACATGCTTTGGGTAAGAAATGGTGGGGAGAGAAGGAACAAAATAATTTGTAAACAACTTAAATTTGTGTTGCAGTTTATAATATGCCTCCTGTCATACTTTAAATGTAGAATCAATGGTCCCTGCAGGCTGAAGTCACCTGCTGCACTTCTCTAGCAAAGTCAGCCTACCTTTCTTCAACTAGATGAGGCATGTAATTGGTGATGGGTTTTATCACCGGCCATGGAACTTATTTGAGAATAGACCCCAAATTTTATTTATATTGCTGGCTCAAGGCAGGATAGTGTCTGAATGTCAAATCAAGGAGTTTCCTATGTTAGTTTGCACATTTTTAACCTTTTGTATACAGGCATAAAAAGAAAGGGGACTCTGACTCAAAAGGAGGCAAGAAGCAGCTGTGTTTTCTGTGTCTGGGTTGTGAACAATCTGCTTAAGGATCTGCTCATTCAAAGTAAATCCAAATGCATGACAACCTCAACTCCTTTTACAGGGGTTTGCTCATACCACTACTGCTGCACCCCCTTGGGATTTATATCTTTCAGATATTTACAGTCTTGAGAGCATTGCCAAGTCCTACCTTGGCAACTTGAGTGCCAGCTTCTCTCCACTTTTGTCCTTCTCCCTCTTTCTTCATAATCATGCATGTTACTCTTCTCTTCCATTTACTCAATATTTTTCTTGTATTTGCATTCCTGGAAATGAAGCACGGTATTCCTGCTACCCTTACAGCTGAGGCACACTTCTTTTGGCTAATGTGAGTGGGACTTTTGCATCTTCAGTCTAAAATTCTTTCAACTACCAGTTATTTTTCAACATTCGCATTTAGTATCTATGTCACTTCCATGGAATAAGTTTTCCTGATTTATCTAAAGATTAAGTAGCCAGCATTTTTCTACAATTTAATTTACTGGGTGATTTTCTGTAGTTTAGTTCTTTTGTTTTGTTTCTCTTTGTTAATGTTTTTTATCCCCTTCCATTTTGGCTTAATCTTTATATATCATTCTGTGCTGTTTATTACCTTATTGTAATGATTAATGAAGATGGAAACCATCACAATACCTTATATTGATTCCCATAAACTATCCTCCTTTCCTATCTAGATTAACCAGCTCATGATATAGCCTTTCTGCTTGTGAATCTATCAAGTGAAAGACTTTTGTTTAAGTGAAACCCTTTTATTACCAAGTCAGTCTGTTAATGTCAGTCTCTTTACTATTGAAATGGAATACCATGAGATGGTGAAAGAGAAAAAGAAGAAGAAAACATACTCTGTAGCTACTTAACACACTTCCTGTAGGGTAGGTCAGATGGGTTTTCTCTTACAGTTAATTTCCATAATATTTTGGATTAAGTCCAATAAGTCAACTGGTCAGCTGTCCAGTCCAATAAGTCCAAAAGATGACAAGGATGACGATGTGTCCATAATTGGCTTCCAGGGAAAGAAACTGGCTTCTGATTAGCAAGCTAATGTTTTGGTGACTCAAGCAAGATGAAAAACTCTCTAGAGGGCTCCAGAAGTAGAAGGAGTTCTTCTGTTTTTACCAATTTGTGTACTAAATTATTGTGGTCTATTGCTGACACTATTTCCCTAACCCTAGGTTACTTTATTTCCTCGGGAACACTTAAATTTTTTTTCAGATAGCCTTTGAAATTTGCCTTTCTTATGGATTTCCACCGACCTTCAATGCCACACTGTCCAACCACTTCATAAAGTGTTGGAAAGTAGCCACAACGGTGAAGGAGAATTGAGGCAGAGAAAATAGATTATATAAGGTCATAAAATGTTCATAGTAAAATGAAAGCAAGCCATCTCTATTCATCCTCAGCTGAAGTTTTTCCTACTTTCTGTAGGAAAATGTATCATGTCAAAATTTCTGTGAAACTTAGGAAAAGTTCCCTGTGGTGTTTCTGACACCACATTTCTGGCAAAGCAGTGTAAGCTACAGCAAGTACTTTGACACACAATATCTGCTTTCAGGTATTTCACTATCCCCTGTCTTTCCTCCAATTTTACTAGTTAGACCAATAAAAATACAGTTTCCTTTCCTACAGGGAAAATAGTGAAAGTGACAGTGATGCCCACTTCTTACTATGCTTTCCACCTGAATGCTTCTTTACTGCAAACAATGTGCCTTTGTTTTAAAACCGGGAAGCCAGTTTCTTTGTTAAACATTGTTCTCCCTTGGTTAAGGAATGCAGTTTTACTGGAACAAATACAGTTCTAGCTAAGAAACATTTACTAAAATGCCCTGAAGAATGCACCATTTTTAATATTGAAACATCCCATTGTGAATGGGAGACTGGAGTAATCTCTAGATGATTCTTTTATTTTCTGGACACAGTTGTAATTTGTCCTAAAAGAATTTTAGAAAAAAAAATGTGTGTCTGCACTCAAGTGTATTTTTGTATGTGTATGTAAAATGAAATTCTGGTCTTATTGAAGACGAAAGGAGTTTTGTCTTGTGACCTAAAGAAAAGACTCAGGACCCGAAAAACCTAGTATGTCCTTAGGGGTCTTGTAATGTATCACAGCAATCCATCAAGACTGAATCCATGTTAAGAGGCTGATCTGCATAAACACGTTAACATATTTTGATGATGTATTTTTGACTTGGTTAAGTTGTGGATTCTGTGGTGCCAGAGGAATTGGAAATAATCTTTCTTGCTGTTATCCATTTTACCAATGGATGATCTATTTCTCTGTATGATTTAGCTTTTCAGATATTTGTAGAAATCCTCATGATAGCTGTGTATGACAATTTTTCTCCCTATTCTACTCTTGCTGCTTTTGAGTGTTTAAAGCTGGTAAGCAAGAAAGGTGACTTTTAGCCTATTGGGTGGCTGACCTTTCTGGCAAAGCAAATGGAGGGTTTATAACAGATTTTACATGTCTGCTTTTTGAACTATGGTAACATAGCTCAAAATAATGTGTGATAGATACAGTGTACTGCAAAGGGTAAGTTTATGTTTCAGTCTATACTAGCAACATTGATAATCGCATTATCCTCCGTAAATTTGTATTTCTGTTGACATTTTGCCATTTGAAACTTTATTCATTTCCCTATGGTGTTTTACATTTGTTTTATAAATGGCATATGCACAAAGCTATGCCATGGTCTAGAAGAAGGGGAAAAAAATCTAATATTAAGCCCTAAAGGCATCTGTTCAGTAACCTGTATCTGAGAGTAAGGCAACCATGCTGCCATCTGTTATATTTTCTGTATGATGGCTGTTGCCCTCGTTGTAGGTTATTGCAGGTCTCAAAGGGCTACGCTCACTTTGCCTTTGAGCCATTTTCTAGAAAATAAAAAATATCTTGCATTTTCTCCTGTCACTGCACAAGCTGTATTGTAAAGATTGCTTCAATTACTAGATCACTTATGTTATTTTTAAGCAGAATTGATTTTGTTTTCATGTTGTATAGATGAAAGTGAGCTCTCTAAAAGGTTTTTAAAGTGCTATGTTGCTGTACTTTCAAGTACCTGAATGCCTTGCATGACTATGCATAATGGTATGACATTATTTACTATTTATTTCAGATATTTAGTCAGAAAATAACTCTTCTGAGAAACCATCTGCCATCTGTGTACAACAAAAGGAAGACATTCCTTAGAGTTGAATGTTACAAAACAAAAATATAAAACAACATGTATAGCAGGGTTTTTTTTCAATCTCCTTCCAGCCACTAATCTGTCATGATCTTTGTCAGGGTAAGTCAGATGTTTTATGAAGAAAAAAGTTACTCTCTTCAGTCACTATGTTATGGCTCTGCTACGTGTGAAAGGTGCAATACGCTCCTGTGATCCTTCTCAGCTAGTAATTTCATTTCTTTGCCAAGACTAACAAACAGGAAAGAAAAAGCCCCCACCTTTTCACCTGCCAATATTTGCATTTAAACTGTGGCTTTTCTCTGCAGCAGAATTTTCCTCAATTTTCTGAGTGCTACGAAAAAATATTTCATGCCTCTGTGAGGGTGAAACACTTATTTTTGAGGAAAGAAAGAGTCCAGAATTTTCAGAGCCCTTTCATGACCCCTAGTTCATGAAATGACAAATGAATGGTAAAAATGTCCTCCCCCCACCCTCCTTTCCTTGTTTATTTTATTTTTAAGAGAAAAAAATGACATCTTTCCAACATGAAAGATTTATTAAAGCTAACAGATCTTCGGGGGGGAAAAAATATTCCTAGATTAAATGATAACATTGAAAGAGGCCGGGGTGGGGGTATTTATAGTCCTTTCCTTAAATTCCTTCCAGGAAAATCTAATCTGTTAAAACCTGAATGTTTTGGAAGGTGCAGTTGTAAATTCAGTACTTACAATTCAGTGCTTCAACTTGGTACTTACAACTCAGTGCTGTTGAGAGAGTAGGAGGAACAACAGACCTTTTCATCCAGACAGACTACAATGGCAATCTCCTGAGCCAGCCCCTGTGTTGTTTAGCACCAAGTGAATTCCTATGACAATGGCAGCAATTTGAAGCACAATATTATGAAAGCCCTCAATGCGTCATTTAACATCATTTAGCATCTTTTAATGTCATTTAACAGCTGAAAACAAAGACGACAATCGGCATCCTATGAGGTAGTTAGTGTTTGGCAGAATAGCTTTAGAAATAAAACTAGCAAATAGTTTTTGAGTTGCAGCTTACTAACAAGTAATGTAGGCCATCTCCTTGCATATTTTACCTTATGATCTGCATGAAGAAATGAGTTGTAAATATGCTAAGATATTTCCTGTTTCTTGAGTATGATTGAATGAAAGCAATTGCAGCAGAATCTGGCATTTCTTTAACCAAGATATGCAGTTCCTGTGAGGTGAGCAATAGATTAGATTAACCAGTGTCTCATTTCAGATAGAATCCTTATCTCTCTCCATTTTATCTGTTGTGCATGCCTTCCTGTAATTTAAAATGGTATTTCAAGGTTCAGCTCAATTATTTATGTATCCTGAAGAGCAAAGGAAGAAGACAAACCTGTTTGGAGGGGGAAAAGGAAGTGGAGGGTCCTGCAGCAGGGCTTGGAAAAGGGGAAGGGAGGTGAGAGCACATCTTTGAGGTGGACCAGCCACCTATGTGTTACAAGTTCAGTCCCTGTGAACTTACTAAACGAGAAACATGAAGTGTTGGGCCTCTAGATGTAGCTTTCAGTTAGAGCGGATTTAGAGGCTGATCTCTTCTGAGCCAAAATGAGACAAACCTATGCTAATGTAGATATATTGAAAAAAATAGATAAGAAAGTCTAAATCACTTGAATAAATGAAGTATGGACTCAGTTTCTGAGATATTTCCCTGTATTTTCCTGTGAACAATGGTAGATATAGATTTCAGTTCCACCTTAGCAAATTGCTCAAGTGAATCTTAGTGTATCAAACTTTTCTCTATAGCATCAGTAGATTTTCACTTTTTGGTGGAAAGATGAAAGGCAATAAAGAGATAACTATTTCTCCCTGTGGTGGTGCAATATGTGTATTTTGCGCTTTAACCACTTTCATCTGCAGGAATTATTATCAGGTAACCATTCCTCCTTCAGACACGCAGCGTGAGGACAGCAACAGTTCAGAAAAGAGCAGCCAGTTCCATATCTGGTTATCTTTTCTTTTTATCCTCCATGGCAACAACTTCTCAGTGTGGAGTTGATGAATATAAAGAGGACCTGAAATGTGAATGAGTCCAATTATTCTTTTCATTACTTCATTAGTGCTGGTATGTAACTTAGGTAAAGTTTGTTCAAGACTAGGAAAAGTGTGATTAAATAAAACTGCCAATGTTTTCTAGATGCTTTGAAAAATCTGGTTTAGAAGTGATAGAAAACACCTATTAAATAATGCAGTCCACTTCCTCAAAGTGGACATTTTGCAGAAAGCTGTCATGAGAAAAGGAGGCAGAAGATACCTAAAGAAGTATATTGTATTGCTCAGAGTAGTTTTTTTCATATTCCAGAAGCAAAGGTAAGGGAGGCTGGCATAAAAAACCCGACCTCAATCACTTTATCAATGCACAGGATTACAAAATGGAATTGAATGTGAGTAAGAGACAGTAGTGGGTAGAAGAGAAACAGCTCCTTTTAGACAGTGTTACTTAATCTGGGGGGTTTTGCCTTATCCACATTACTGATTCTGTCTTGGTATCAAGTAAGGAATCTAGACTCATGGGGCAGTCTTTGGAAAGATGAAGAAAAATGCAGTAGTCACTAAGTTTCTATTTTTATAAGGGCTTTTGCAGTCTTTTGCCTATTGGTCACTGAGGCTATGACTTAAAAAGAAAAATTAAAGATGTGATTTAAAAAGGGAAAGGGAAAGGGAAAGGGAAAGGGAAAGGGAAAGGGAAAGGGAAAGGGAAAGGGAAAGGGAAAGGGAAAGGGAAAGGGAAAGGGAAAGGGAAAGGGAAAGGGAAAGGGAAAGGGAAAGGGAAAGGAAAGGAAAGGAAAGGAAAGGAAAGGAAAGGAAAGGAAAGGAAAGGAAAGGAAAGGAAAGGAAAGGAAAGGAAAGGAAAGGAAAGGAAAGGAAAGGAAAGGAAAGGAAAGGAAAGGAAAGGAAAGGAAAGGAAAGGAAAGGAAAGGAAAGGAAAGGAAAGGAAAGGAAAGGAAAGGAAAGGAAAGGGAGCCATTCATTTTTAAAACTGGTCTGTTAGTTCAGAGAGATTGGTATTTAAACATTTAAAGCCTCCTAGGGTCTCTGGTACTTTACTGCTGCGCAGCTCAGCTCCTATTCTATGAAATCCCTTTCCTGCTCACCTTCTCTTCGTTCAGCTTGAAAGGAACAGGTGACCATGTCCATAGTATATTTGGAAAAGTATTTACAAGACTCCTTTTGGAATTATTGTATACATTTGTTCACGGACGTGGTGTCTTGGCAGCTGGCTCACGCTATCAAACCGTGTGCACAGTGTGTCCCATTTTATATGTAAACAAGATAAAGTTATAAAGCCATGACTCTTAAAAGGTGAAACACTACCATGAGAGATATAGAGCCCTTTATTACTGCTTTAAAAAGACAGAGGAAGAAACAAAGCTTTTTTAAAAGCAATCCTTTCAAAGCTGACTTTAAGAATCTAGAATAGAAAGCCTTATTTTCTTCATTACAGAGACTTTTTTTCCTTTTATTAAGAAAAGTCTATTTAAAATGAACCTTTTGAAAATGCCTAAGGGCAACTCTAATCTGTTATGTGATGTCTTCCAGCTCCATGTTTGGTAATTAATTCTTTGTAATTGCCCATCTGTTTATCCCCAAATTCATCTTTTGACACATTCAGTCTTCTTTAGCCTTTTACCATTTACTTTGTAAAGTTTTCTCCTGGCTTTTTCTGCTAAAGCTAGGCTGCTTGGGAATCATTTCATGCCATTTTCCTCTCTTTATCCACTTCCTGTGCTTTCCTCATTCTGCAGACATGTCCAAGGAAGAGGCTGCTGCTCTGAGGAAATGACACAGCATTGAGACTGCCAAAGGCACTTGCAAGAAGTGGGAGAAGAGACCTTGAAGAGTCATCATAATTTTACTAGGGGAGAGAGGGAGAGAGCTAGGCGCTTGTGCACTCTACTCTTCCTCCAAGTTTATAAAAAAGTCTTTTCAGTAACTCACTGCTCCTTCTGTTCTGTGGTGTCACTGAAGAGAAGGCAACTTCCTTCTGACCAGTGGGGGTTTGGAAACCATGGACCTTTTGAATTGGGCTGTGGCAAGTTCTTCTCATAACAGCTCAGAAAGAATGAAGAAAAGGTGATTACAGATACATAGATGTATAACACTGCATTGACTCACTCAACACTGCTGCATATAGTGTGCCCTGGAGTACCAGCTGCCAGGACTATGACACCATTAGAGTTCTTGCCACATTTATTAACCAAACCATCTGTCACTGTAAGATAAACCTGAGGCTTTTTTTCCCCGAGACAACAGAGAGCATCCAAAAATCAACACCACCTGATTACTCAGGGTGACAAAGCCAACAAAAATGCCCTTGGGACAGCATCTTATTTGATATCTTTAAGTATCACATAACAGGGTTCAAAACACAAAATGAAAAAAATATTAATTGGTCCTGCCCACAGAAGTGTTTGCTGAGTTAAAAGCATTTCAAGCTGTTGCAGGTAGGAAAATAAAACCTTTCTCAAAGGATGCTATTGTCTGCCCCATCATTGTTAGAATTTCGGATCAAGTAGTTTCAAATCTCAGGAACTGAAAATACTGAATAACAGTATCTGATACACCAATTCATGTGACCAACGCTGGACAGCTCGTATCTTTACTGAAGAAAAATTACTTTTCTGTAAAGCTGTTCCAGGGCTCTCAGCAGGCTAATGCTCATTTCGGATGTTTTAGAAGGCAATCAAAGATATCAATGAACAGTGGGTAGGGCATTCAGTAATCTCCCCAAATAGTGACAAGTCAGTGATAGGAAAGAATAATAGCGTGGTCCTTCAAAAACATTCCATAACACCTTATGGATTTCCTACCTTACACGTCTCCAACCTTTTGATGATAAGAAAATATCTAAAAAACCAGTATCAGGTTCCCTCTGGAGCCCATAATACTGTATGTTTAATTTAAAGCTGCTGAATGACCTGAGTGTTTAGAATTATTTTGTGACTGCACGAGTTCTTGAGATGTTCTTGATCGCACTGCAAAAAGGTGCTTGTGGTAATCAGAATAGCTAGATTAAGAGCAGAAGTGAGAGGTTTCCTGAGGAGCCAGTAGTCTGTCCCTGCTGACATTCACTATCATAACATATTTGAACTGCTTTGCTGACACATTTGGCAGCTAAATGAACTGCACTGTTCCCTTCATGACTGAAATATGCATGACGGTAGAAGAACTAGGGAACGGCCTTCTTCAGACCAAAGGGAGCCTGCAGTTAGTTCTTGCTTCTGACTACCAGAGGAACAGTTAAACTCTTCAGGGAGTTACAAGTAGCCCGTGAAAAAACAATCTTCTGATATGTAGGACTATTTCCCTTGTAAGCCATGTAAACCAACACCATACAGAAAATCTCTGATCAGCAAGACCTTCATCTGTGCTTGTGAGTGCTTAATTTTAATGACCAAATTTAATTCCTTGTATGGCTCTGAGAGCATAAAAAAGGTTTTTTTTATGTTTGCTGTTAAAAGTTTAGGAGAGAAAGGTGAAAGAAAAGAGTTTTCTCACACAGGAAAAGTAGTTACTAGTTTAGACAATTAGCAAAACTAGGCTTTGGGCCTATCCTTTTCTTTGTACAACAAGACGTTGCCAGAATTATCTGTTCTCTGTGGTTCGTATTCTGAACATAATTTTTTTTTTTTTCACAATAACTGTTTGCCATACAACTGAATGAAATAATTTCTAAATCTTTCAGGCCCAAGAAAGGTCTCAGGTTTCATATGTATGTCTACAGTCAGTCGCTGACAGACATTTCTGCATAGCCATTCATTGTTAGATGTTTTTCTTGCTCCTAGCTCTATCAACACTCTTGCTTGCTCTGCTTTTCATCTCTTGCCTTTCCATCTTAAGAGAGCAGGGAGGTAGCCTCTCTTCATTCCCTCTCCTTTAGTGTGTTGAAGCATTGAGATGCTACGTTCCCATCTTACAGTAGAAGGCTTGTCTTGACATAAACAGGCACTGCATATATGCAATTCCTGACATTCAATTCATCCCATAAAATTCATTAGCTATCCAGCAGCTGAGTAAGATGACATTAATTCTCATGTCAGAAAACACAGCCTAACCTTCAGCTTGTTCTCCTGTGCTTGGAGCATCATAGAGCAATTGATGGTGCCCTTTTTATTAACCCTTATATATATGTTTGTGTGTGTGAGCTTAAGAGGCAAGAAAAAAGAGAGGGCAGGCTTATGGAATTAAATCTTTAGTTATTATAATGTGAGAGAGTGAGATATTGCCTGAACCAGAGGCATAACCAAGGGTAAAGATAAAGCAAAAGTTTCCATTGAATCATATATAAATGTAAAAATGATAATTTCACATTGATGAATGTCTTCTTTTCAAAGTTAGGGAAAAGGTCTTTGCCATACTGATTTAAGAGTTAGGAAATACCAGAGGTATTCTTTAGAAGCAATCTACAAAATGTCATGTTGTTTGGACCATCCATTTTCTAACTTCCCACAAACTAGATAGATGCTTCATACAGAACTTCTCTTCAGGTTTTCCTTTGAGTGTCTCAGCAGATATAAGAAAAGGCAATTCTATAGAAGAAAAGTGACCTTTAGTTAGATTTTATGCCAGACATGTCATCATGTATATCTGCACACACTCTATCTCTGCTTTATGTCCTGAGTACTTTTACCCTATGCCTTTAAATATTTAGACTTTTTGCCCAACAGATTTTTTAGGTTTCAGGTGCAGACCTCATTCATTTTTGTATGTGAACATTTTTCAATTTTAAATTATTCTCTGTAGCATGGCTTTGTCACCACTTGGAAGCTCTGGAGCTCTGAAATAATGGATTCATCAGCTGACATGACATTGGCCTCTACTGAAGTTTCTGTGCTTTCTCTTGCATGATAAAGAACTTTACAAGTAAATGTCAGGAAAACCTTGTTGCCGAGAGGAGAGATTTAAAAGGAGGTTGTAGCTGAGTGAGAGCAAAAGATTCCTTGTGTTCTAATATGAGGACAAAAATCAGCAAGTGCTAGCGAGAAGACCTTGAATTTGGGACATTGCTGCCAGGTGCTCTGCAGAGCTCCAATAAATTAATTGGCTTCATTTATTTCTGAGGATTCACCTTTCTTCACTCAAATGTTATTTTGAACAGATACTGATGCTTTTTTCTTTTCCCCAAAAAACCCAGCAAGTTTACATGCAGCTGCTGTTTAAAGAACTGAGCATGATTTTACATGTGCAAAATTACAGATGGTAAAGGCTCAATGAAATCTTACATGTATATACATATTGAACAAATACCTCATTACAACAAGAACGACAGTATTACTGCTAAGGTTGTGCTATTATTTTCTCTATTTTACTACAGAGATTTTTCTAAGTACTTCCTCAGCTTTCTTTTCCATATGTCTCCCTTCTGCAACATTTAAGTAACACATGCCTTCAAAATAGTAATGGAGAAAATCTCTCTCAAAGGAGAACTGATTCTCAGATACAAATACTTTGAAATGTGGAGATTGTTTGGAGGCTAGAAAGGTGCTTGCTACATCTCTTTACAGCTTCTCTGTGCAATATCTACACAGAGTATATAATAAAAAGGGCTTTATCATGAGCAGGGGTTTAATACTAATAAGCAAATTTTGTGGTTATAACTAGTGATATTCTTGTGTAGAATGTCTTTTTAAATAATGCATCCTTGCACACAGTTTATATATATAACACAATATAAATATTGCAATCACAGTAATTACAATGGAAAGATGTCCTTGATGCTTTCCTGCTTCTTTTTAACAAATCCTTCGGTTCTTGTTTAATGTTCACTGACTATATTCTGAGGTGGTGCATTCAGCAAGTATTTGTTTCTTCAGCAATAACTTTCAAACTTAAGAAGTGTTAAGTGCCTCGAAAGGTTGTAAAGAAAAGTCTTTCTAGGAGGAATGAAGAAATAATTGTTTTGGCAACCACATCTTGGCTGTAAGATATTGAAAACTACTCCAAATCCCACTGAAATAGGTGGAAAGATTTTCATTTACTTCTTTGGTGAATTTAGGATCAAACAAATTAAAAGCTGATAGCCTCTAATTCTCTCCCTAGTAGTAATAATACTTAATACCTATTACAATGGTAACTACCTCTGTTTCTCTGTTCTCTTTTCTCTCCAGATGTTGTGATGAGCACATGCTGTGTTTCTTTCCTCCGGTCCTGAAATGTTAACAGATTTCTACATGATATGTGCTTTGACTCTAAGATACTATAGGTGATGTAGGAAAATAAGAGAGCTTTATTTTTTGAATACATTAAGGTTAATTCTCATTAATTAAAATTAATTTGCTGATTTTTTTCTCCATCCCATTATTGTGGCTACAGAACCCACTAACAATTTTATATATAATAGTATTAGTATAAGCTGCTTTTTCCTGTTTTGTTACTAGATTATTTACCTGATTACCTTTTATTGCCTCTGCTACATGAGGAAGAAATTGCCTCTTGATGGGACTTCATTGTTGGAAAGCAGAGATTAACTTTCATTGTTAATAACACAAGCAGGGAAACACCAGGGAATTTTTTTTCATCCTGATAATGTATTCCATTGTGTATGTTCACAGCCACTTTATTTATAATATGCTTAGACACAAATAAGTTGGCTGAACTAGTCTTTAAAATAATTAATAAATTAAAAGGATTTTGATCCTCAGCTTTTCTGCTGAGACACGCATTATCCTTTCTAAATGGCAGCAATGAAAGCTGAGTGACAGATACAAAATTCTGGTCTGTTTCCCAGTTTACATTTAGTCTTGCCTCAAAAAAGAAAGAAATGGTTGACATGTCAAAAAAGAAAAAAAAACCAAAAAGAGACTGAAAGAAATGAAATATTTTTATTTAAACTATTTGAAAGTAAAATAAATGGCAAATCCAAGCACCGCTTGAAATGGGAAATAGAAGTCCTAATTATTTTTCCACAAAGGATTTGTTTATTAAATCAACCAGGTAAGCCAAAAGAATACAGATTCAGAAAACTCTTCACTGTTTCCTGAAGGGTATTTTTCTTGATAAAGAAAATTTTTCATAGCATTTTTCACTCAGCTGTACTGAAGCAAGGGATGCTGCTGTAGCCTATCTTCAAGGGACTCTGCCAGGTTTTTGAACGGACCACAACATGTGTACAAGCCATGTCTCTGGAGATTACTCAGGATGTCATATCACAAAGCTATTGGTGTTATTGGTCCCAAAGCTATTGGTATTAACCAGTAGGTAGACAAGTTCCTTCATTCTGAAGTATGCCATATTTTTAGGGCTTTCTGTTTTCTTGGAGAATAGGGTGGAAAAACAACTTTAATCCAACTGTAATCCTACGCTTGATTGCTTAGCAAAATTTCCATCCATTTTCTGCATTCCCCCCCGCCCCCTCCCTTTCTCTCTCTCTCTCTTTCTCTCCCTCCCAGTGGTCAGCAGTAAGCAGAGAGGCTTTATTCTTTCCTGTTTTCAGGTTATATTCATAGAATCATAGGATCATTTAGGTTGGAAAAGACCTTTAAGATCATCAAGTCCAACCGTTAACCTGGCACTGCTGAGTCCACCACTAAACCATGTCCCCAGGTACCACATCTACATGTCTTTTAAATACCTCCAGGGATGGTGACGCAACCACTTCCCTGGGCAGCCTGTTCCAATGCTTGCAACCCGTTTGGGGAAGAAATTTTTCCTAATATCCAATATAAACCTCCCCTGGCACAGCTTGAGGCCATTTCCTCTTGTCCTATCGCTAGTTACTTGGGAAAAGAGACCAACACCCACCTCACTACAATCTCCTTTCAGGTAGTTGTAGAGAACGATAAGGTCTCCCCTCAGCCTCCTTTTCTCCGGGCTAAACAACCCCAGTTCCCTCAGCCGCTCCTCATCAGACTTCTGCTCTAGACCCTTCACCAGCTTCGTTGCCCTTCTCTGGACACGCTCCAGCACCTCAATGTCTCTCTTGTAGTGAGGGGCCCAAAACCGAACACAGTATTCGAGGTGCGGCCTCACCAGTGCCAAGTACCGGGGGACGATCACTTCCCTAGTCCTGCTGGCCACACTATTTTTGATACAAGCCAGGATGCCATTGGGTTTCTTGGCCACCTGGGCACACTGCTGGCTCATGTTCAGCCGGCTGTCAACCAGCACCAGTTCATCAATCACACCTGTGTACCCATAGACTCTGGGTAGCATCCCAAACATGTTGGACTCATATCTACAGTTGTGACGTTAAGGAGTCAGATTTGCAATGGCAGTCACAAATGATGCAGAATTTTCAAAAGGGCAAAGTCTCAAATGAATCCTGCTCCTACTAGAGCCAGTGAGACTTTACCAGAGAAGTATTTTTGGAAAGCCTACTTCTATCTTGCTGTCAATGTGAAATGCACATTTTGGAGTCTCTTTTTCACACCATAATAGACCTCTTGAGGGTGCAGGAAGAAAATAGTACTCACAAGAAAAGAAAGCCTGCAAAAATCAGTCTTGAAATAATGGCAGGCTAAAAAAACACTTGGAAAATCCACTGCATAATGAGGAAAGAAGTAATGCAGAGGTGATTTAAAATAAAAGTTAAATATTAAAAGAGAAACAATGTTACAATGACCTTCACTGTATAGTTCTTTGAGGCATGTCACCACGGCCATTGGTTAGCTTTTGGCAGCAGCACAATCGCTTTGATCTTAGTTAATCAAGGCAAAGAAGCACTTTCTTCCCCCTAATTGAACAGTTTCCTCCCATGGGCACAACATAAGTCAGTAGATTTGCAGTCATATCAATGGGATAACTTTGCTTAATAAAAACTAACAAAAGCTTTCAACAAAGTGCCAGACAGTGCAGTACCTGATTCTCCCTGCTGCAGAGGTTACACATTACTGAGGCCAGGTGAAGCTATTTTGACTCGTTAGACAAGGACCTCAGAAAGACACAAGAAGGTAAATGCCACCAAAAAGTGCAAGTACCAGAAACGGATCAGTGCTTAGGACAAATTTCTGCACGAGTCCATTAATCAAGGGACACTTCCATCCTTAATGGCATTATAATGAGGAAAAGCTTAGTATTTAACTAACTTCAGCAATTGATAAAGCTTGGGAAGAATTCTTAATGCATTACTAATGCAATACTAATTGCTGGAAATACACATGTACAGGAATCAATTGAGATTTGATTATTTGGTTTCTATTTTTGGTAGCAACAAAATTTTCAGCTGTGATAGTAACAAAGCTAGACATCAATATGTTCTCCAAGGCACATTAAAAGAAATATTTCACTAACACCCCTTAACTTGCTGCTGCAAGTTTTACTGAGTGATGGAAAAATAATGAATTAACATTATCCTGGTTTTGCTGCTTCAGTAACTTGCATGAAACATGATGCTCCAAGCAGTGATCTCCATCTTTTCCATGCTAACAGGATGCTGTGAGCAACATCATAAGTTGCTTTTCCAGTCAGTCTGAGAGATGACATAGTTATGGAAAGCAGAAGGTACCAGCAACCTGAGAAGCTACTGCCTGTGAGCCATAGCTTGGGAATCACAGATCTACACCCTGGCAATTGTATTAATGTGGTTTTGATCTGCTGCTCTGAATTAATCTATGTCTTTGATATCAGGGTGAGTCTCATTATTACAGGGGTGAAAAAGGAGGAAAGAGAGGAAGTCAAAAAAGGCTCTGACACCTCCTTTTCATTTATAAAGCTAGTTAAAATACTTGTATTTTTTTAATTAAAAGTGATTTTGCTGAAAATTCTGGAAAAGAAATTGGTTAGCTAATCTAGAAAATAGCTTGGTTTGATTTTTACTGTTTGACTTTTTCTGTCAAGAATTAGTCATTGGCAAAGGCCAATATGCTGAATATGTTGTAGAAATACTATTCTAAGTCCATGTGCAGGGGGGAGTGTTATAGCTTTCTCTGTCAGAGAGTATCATTGCAGTTCAATAAAAACAGCTATAACTATATCAAAGGAAGCTTCTCAGTCACCACATGTCAGGCAACAGGTTTTTATTTTTTTCTTTTGGTAAGCAGTACAATAATATGACAGGTTTTCCATCCCTGTATATATCAAAATGTCGTGGTTTCGCCCCAGCTGGGAGCTAAGCACCACGCAGCCGCTCGCTCACTCCCCCCTGGTGGGATGGGGGAGAGAATTGGAAGAGCAAAAGTAAGAAAACTCGAGGGTTGAGATAAAGACAGTTTAATAGGGAAAGCAAAAGCCGTGCACGCAAGCAAAGCAAAGCAAGGAATTCATTCACTACTTCCCATGGGCAGGCAGGTGTTCAGCCATCTCCAGGAAAGCAGGGCTCCATCACGCGTAATGGTTAATTGGGAAGACAACACCATCACTCCGAATGTCCCCCCTTCCTTCTTCTTCCCCAGCTTTATATACTGAGCATGATGTCATGTGGTATGGAATAGCCCCTTGGTCAGTTTGGATCAGCTGTCCTGGCTGTGTCCCCTCCCAGCTTCTTCTGCACCTGGCAGAGCACGGGAAGCTGAAAAGTCCTTGACCAGTGCAGCAACAACTAAAACATCTGTGTATTATCAACACTGTTTGCAGCACAAATCCAAAACATAGCCCCATACCAGCCACTATAAAGAAAATTAACTCTATCTCAGCTGAAACCAGGACACAAAAACAGTGAAAATTTAATGTAAGTAGACATGTTTATTCTGCATCAGAGCTGAATGTGTTTGTAAAACTAGCCCCATTATGCTTACCTTCCTCTTATTCCCAGTCCTTCCATTCTAGTGCCCATTAGTATGCAGCAAAAATTAAAGCTGTCATCCTTTCCTTCGAACTAGTGCATAGCCAAGTAATGATTTCACATGTAATGGTGTTGACCACCAAATTAGACTGAGATTAGATAGGATGTAATATCTTTGCTCAATTCAGACATGAGCTATCACTGAAAACTTAAGGCTGACTTAAAAGAGTGTCATCATTGCCCATTAAGATCAAAGAAGCAAATGTTTGATAACTATCTGCTTTTTCTTGAATACTTGCAACCTGCTTGATATGAAAAAACGAGATAGCCAACAGATGTAAAAGGTGACATCTTCGGAAAAAAGCTGCTTAAAACTCTTTCTTAAACATGCCTCTTTATAACTCAAATAATCTAATTAATGAATATTTCCCGATACATTATGTTTTATGCCCTCAATTAAATATATATTACACTTATACTTGCAATATTTTTATGATCCTAGTTATCTTACAAGTATTTTACAAAATTTCTCAGTGTGACAAACCACTTAAATCATAATTCTCAAATAATATCAAAATATCCTCATGACCCTTAAAGTATTTCTAGTCCAAGAAATGAGTATGTTATACCTCATTAACAAACCAAATGTCTTCCTGTATTTTAAATTTTATTATTCTGTTCTTTTTTCATTTTGCCTGCCCACAGAGTTTCCCAACAGCTAAGCATCTGCGGGTATGTATTTAGATACTCTATTATTTTATGGTATTTAGAACTAAGACAAAATTATTATGGCAAGACTACATAATAGAGTTTCACGTGATAATAGAGGACTGAATTAAGGACATCCCTCAGTTAGCTTGTATTTTGATGTTCTGTTGCTTGCTACAGCTTAACTAGAGTATGAATCCTACATATGGATCCTACATATAAAGGCTGCATATGAAGCACTGGTTAGAGCACATCATATCTTTCATCAGGGATATGTGACTGGACTTTTTCTGCATGGGAAGAAGTGTGTAGGGAGGAAGTTCTCTCTCTAATATTGAGCACAGAAACAGCTGGGATATGCATAATGGATATGGAAAGGAGATGTATTATTGGCAACAGGGACCAGACATAGGCTAGATATAGCTTTCTATGCTCCTCTCTTAATTTGTCATAAAATTTATACATATGGAATAAAGAACTATTTGGACAACCTTGAAGGCATGGAAGTTGAAAACAAACAGAAGAAACTTCATGCAAATTAACTTTAAAAGAACTTTGATATAGGCAACTCAGAAAATGTGAAGGGTGAGACTCTTAAGAAAATGGTGCTGTCATAGATCCCAACAACCTCACAGAGAAAGTGCCAGCTGTAAACCTTCTTTAAAGATACAACAGACACAAGTTTAAAAAGATTAGTTGCTTGAATGAAAAATAATTTGTTTATATCTATTTTACTTAATAAAATAAATATAATTTGCTTTAAAGATGATTAAATTTTTAAAATTTTCTTTTTCTGGAAGCAATTATGAAACTGATTTTTTTGAAGTGAGCAGAGGTTTTAAAACATACTGAGGACTCAGAAAGAGTGGATACTTTAAAGTCTTTGAAAATCAGAATCCTTACAGCCCTCAAACTGAGTGCACTATCGTCATGTTATAAAGTTGCTTTCACCCGAAGTCTGACCAATATCTCCTTCAGCAGAATGGTCCTTTGCTGTCAGTGGAAAGATTTCCTTCAATCCACAAACCTTTGTAAATGGTTGCTTTCAACATGAAAATAGTTTTTATACCTTTTCTGTCATTTTTAGCATTAGAGCTTGGAGATGGGGTTATCATTTGCCACATCACAGAGGGTTGTTCTACAGCTGAGATTCATTTCATTGAAGGTGCCATGAGGCATACAAGAAGGAGGGCAGAATGAAAAGGTTTGTGCTCTGCCTCTCCATGATGTAGATAAATGTAGGCTTGTTGTGTCTTCAGTGTTGTTGAGCCAGAACATTTCTCAACTGCCAAATCACACAAAAATAAAATGGATTCGCAACAGGCATAACTATGTATAACATACAAACTAACATTTTCACAGCATGCCATCATTTTAAAGTCTATCTTTCTCAGTAAGCCTTGCACAGGAGAGGCTTTCTTGAATGAGAAATCACCAGCAATGTGGCATTATTTATGGGATTGGTCACACACTACGTGTGCTATGGAAAGAAAAATACTATTGTTCGTGTTACCGTATGCAGTATTATTTTTTATACTGTGCATAATTTTAAACTCTCAGAGTAGGGTCCAGAAACATATATCCTCCATCAGTTTTCAAATCTAAAGTTTTATAGGCTTCTTATTTACTTGTTAAATGTAAACTTCCCCTTAGCTTTAAAAAGAGTGAAGTGTGTTTACTGTTCAAGTTGTTCTTAAAAAAATATATGACATTTATTCTGGCATTTTGTATACCTGGCTTGTCTGAATAATTCTTCACAAAGAAGAATGTATGGCAAGTTTGTAAGTAGAATAATTATTCAAGAATAAATATTTTCTTCAGTCCATTAAGCAATTTTACAATGGAAACATGAAACAAAATCTTAATTTTAAAAGCTTGGGTTCTAGAAAACCCTTGAAACGCTACAATGGAAACGGCAAAATACTTTTTCCTAGGCTAACAAACATTTTACTTGAAGGGGAGACAAACTCTACATTAATAGAGGCTGTCATAAGAAATGAGAAATATTACTGTGTGCAGTTTATCACAGGACACACTTTTCCAGTAGGACATGTTTCAGGAGATGGAATTTCTAAGAGTTTCCTGTACACCAAATCCTGAAGCTTGAAATTCCCCTGTATTGCAGAACCCAGAAAGGATGAATTTGAGGGTAAGATAACAAGCTGAGAATCGCATGCCTATTTTATGTATGCTCCATGTAAACTATGAATTTTCATAAGTAAACATCAACATTAATCAGCAGATTTAAGTCTTGTATTTACGTGCAATAAAATACATGCTTGTCTATAAAGGGCTAAAATTAGCATTGCTTTTTTCCCCCGAAGATAGTCCCATCTGAAAAATTTAGCCCACAGTACGTAATAAATTTTTTTTGTGCACCTTTTAATTGATAATTAAATATACGTGAAGACTGTTTATTTTGAAAGGAATGCAGAGTGGCATCCCCGGGCGCACTGTGCTATGAGTCAGTGTGTCAGGGCAGGTTTTTCAATGGTCTAGTGTTCAGCAGTTCGTAACCAAGCAGTGCTGAGTTGCAGGCGATTCCAATCCCCATCTCTGCTTTTGCCATATGTTTGCATTTCTCTCCAAGGGTATATCCATCAAATATGCTGACAAGCAGCACTAATCAATGTATACCAGAAAGGACTTGGTTACGGTTCTGGTATGAAGCTGAGTAGCTGTGTCATGGGAGGCACAGGAGGTGCTTGTAGTTAGCATTTAGAGCTGAATGGATACGTCCAGAGAGGAAGAATATGAGACCTGCACTAGCTGTCTTTTGGAGCATTGAGGGGTTTTTTTTTGGCACTGTCTGTGCCAGTAAATGAGAGTCAGTTCCAGGTGTCTCTTTATTACTGCAATTTCTAGGCTGCAGAAAAATACATCAAGGTATTTGAATAGCAAATGATGTAGTGATAGGAAGCACTCCTCAACACAACAGGAAGCTAGCAAGGTGACATTCGGACTTAATGACTTGTGCGGACTCCATAGTGTTGTGGAGTGCTAGCGACTTCAAGTTCCATTTTTCCACATAGAATGTGTAATAACCAGAGAGAGATATAAATATTATTTGAAATATATTTCGTACTTCTTCCTACAAACCTACAGTATTCTTTAAAGACAATAATAATAAAAACTTATCCACTTGTGCTTCTGTTGGCTTCCATGCTTACAATTGACAGCCCTTAAATGAACTAAAAGCAGACTTCTGAACTAGGAATTTATTATAGAACTGCTTGTTAAGTCTTTTTAAAAACAAAAATCTGAACTTTGAACACACTCCTTTGTGTAAGACTAGTGTTTTTACTAGGTTTGCAACACGTAAAGGGGGCTGTGGCTGTTTATTCATGCTATCAATGTAGTATATACTGCTCTCTGTCCATGACTGTTTTGATTTTTGATTTATGCATTTAAAATATTACTTTGCAAAAGAAGGATTGAGAGAAAGTTTATTTTTAAAAGCAGACTTTTAAGTAGTATTTTTACAGGCATGGTAATTTCTCTGCTTCGTTTGCATGACTGTTGTGATTAGAAACATATAATTACATTTGGTTTGTCATGTTTGGGACCTGTGTCTCTTTCATGTTCCACTTCAAGATAAGAGAACAATTAGGGGCATGAATAATAAAAGATGTGCATTGCCCTGCATGATTTTTATTTGCTTTAGTTTAGTATACATTTATTTCCTTTTCCATTTTCCACTAATTCTGATTTTGAAATCTCATGCTTATATCATAGCCTGTATGTATAAAAACTCCATAAAACTGGATGATCTGAGCTTATTCTCTATGAAGTTCTTTTAGAGGCTGAAGAAAGGTGTTGCTCACAATGTCACTGAAAACCAAGTGTATTTTCCTATAAGATCCATCAAATTTCAGACTTTGCACATGAAGAAATAGGGCCAGAATGAAAGCTGAGGATCTTCTGCTCCATTTTCTGCTCCATCGCTGTCTGTATGAGACCTTGGCTGTGGTGTCATGACTCACAGCACTTCTGCTTCTATGTAGGGCCATAAACAGCTCTCCCCCTGGGCAGAGTCCACAGCTATGCACATATACATGCAAGACAATGACAACTCAGTCTGGTTTGTCTTCGGTACAGATGTCCTTTTACTTCATACTTCTTTTCTTATATGATAGATTTTAAGGACATTTCTGTGGTGTTCAGGGCCAAGATCAAAGAGGTGGCAGGCCTTTCCCCCAGCATCTTCTTGTCTCACCCATAATTTCTGTCTTTTGACTCAAGTGTACTCCACAGCTCGCTCTGAACTGATGCTTTCCTTTGCGACATAGTCCTTAATCTCCTGAACAAATGAAGTATTTACATGTTTTATACAACACAAGCATATAATGGAATTTTTTCTGTGATGTCCATTTTTTCTGGACACGCTGTTTGGTAATGCAAATACTCACAGCTGATTTGGAAGGGTGTTAAAATCTTCCTAGCCAATATCTGAGAAAAAAAGGCAGAAAGAGAAAAAAACTTAAGTGCATGTGTTTTTTTACAGTATAGATAATTATTGATATCAGTCTTGATGTGGCTGAAAAGATTGTTTCTATTTATGTGGAGAGTCTGCTCCATATGCTGACAATTTTGAAGACTTTAGTGTAGCTGTGGCAAAACTGGTGAATGAAGATTCCTTCCGTTGTATGGTGGAGCCAACAGATGTGCTATTTGATATCAAGTAAAGCTAACAAATCAAATACTAGACCACTTATAGCATATTGGACTACTAGGGAAACAAGCTAGCCTCAGACTCGATATCTTTTCACTGTAATTGTTCTTACATCATTAGTAGACCCCTAGATTTAGGATCTGATTTAGTATCTGTTAAAGTAAATGGATGTCCTTTCACTGAATTGAGTCAGCTAGTACAAACCCATGGACACAGGTAGAAAGAAAAGTAAAACTAATTGAAAAAGAATAGGCATACTCTCATGAAACTTACCATAATGCTTAATTAGAGAAAAAAAAAAGAGTATTAAAAAAAACCCTGGAAATAAAACCTGGAAAACTTGTAGGTGTCAAGAAAGACTGCTGTAACTCATTTGTGTTGACACTGGGGTTGGAGGAAAAGTATGATTACAGGTTAATTACAGTGAATAAACAAGTTTTGCACCTGTGATTTGCACCTGAACTATGATTTCTCATATGTAAGAACTGCAGACAAAGAGTCTTTCTTTGATTTCACAGTGTAGACACAGGGATTACACAGTGATTATGCAAAAATATCAGTAATGTGTTTTAAAGTATTTAATTTATATTTTGGCATCTTTTTTTCTTTATCTTTAAACTTAGGTTTTCTAAAAGAAAAATGGATTTGGAATGAGAAAACAGGATTTTTTTCAGTTTGAAAATGTTAAACTGAATACTTCAAGTCTCTGGGAGTTCTAGAAATATGTTTGATAAAAAACTGCACTTAAGACAGCCTTTTTTGTAAAGACTTTCAGTACTGATAAGTCAGCATTTTCTAACAGAAAATTCTTATTGAATTTTTAAAGCCTTATTAAAAATATTTAATCAAAAATTCTGGATCTGCTGTTTTAAGTAAATCACCAAGATGACAGGATTTATATCTAAACTCTTTATTCTGGGCTTCCTTATTTTAATGGAAATAAGGCAATTATTCCTATAAAATATTCCCCTAGAAAAACACCCAATACCGTAGTCACTGAGGCAAGGTAAATTTGCGCCTACCGAGTTCAAGGTAGCCGTGACTACAGTGCCACCAGTCTGTCAGCTGGCTATTTTGTCTATGCACATTGCACTTTACACATGCATATGTACACTCAGATTTGGTATGAAGTGTGAAACGGATAGACTACTCTGAGTAACAATTGCAAGAGTTCTTAAAATTTGGTTTCTGGACTGAATGTTGAGACTTGTCTGCAGGCTTGGAGGTGAAGATTTTTACCATGGTTTAGATGAAAGGCACAATTGCTCTTGCAGACTTGTGCAAGCTTTCTGGCACAGACTTGTGATTTGGTTCTGCTTTGGGCAATTACATGATCTCTTCTACACAGATGCTATTTTTGCAAAATTTGTGATAATGTCTGACAAGGCAACAGGCAAGCAGAAAGTGACATATCCACCCTGTCTGGTTGCATAAATCTATTTTACAAAAGAAATGGGGATAACAAGCAGATTTGGATCCTGAAACAAAAATCCAGGATTTTTTTATGTGGCTGATGTTATGTATGTTGCTTCAATCTACAGTCTACCTGTTACCTCGAATTGATAGGTTGAGTTAAGTTACATCTGACAGAGTAATACATATGTAACAGATGTTAAAAATTGTGGTTGAATGTGATGAATATTGTCAGATATTGAGTTTTTTAACTCTGACATCTGTATGGAGAGATAGGTACAATTTCCCTCTCACTGAATTTCCTGACTACTTCTAACTTAAGTGGTAAACCTTTAGAGTGATGCAAACAGATTTTGTAATACAGCTTCCACTTAACACTAATAGGACTTTTACAGCTAATTTCCTGTGCATCAACTGGAAAATATGCCACTTAATATAATCTAAACATGTATTTATAGCTTAATTATTCTCTACCATTAGACAAAATGCAACATTTCATAGTTCCATAACTACTTTTATATGATATCCTGTAATAATAGATAATATGCCCTTGTTGGAGAAAACATTTCCAAGATGTTTTAATTTTGAATCAATACAACTAAGATAAATCTGTCCATCTTAGGTGTACATAGTTTGTAAAAAAAAAACCCAAACCCCAAAGTGCAATGAAAACATATCAGTCAAGGTGGAAAATTTTATTTTGGAAACTGTGATGACAAACAAAATGAGAAATACTTCTGAAACATATACTAAATTTGAATCTACAGGAATCATATAGGACATAAACAACTGTTATTTTCTTGGTGTAAGTAGTAGAAGAGAACAGACTTTGTATCTGAAACAGCAGAGCATCCCTGCTGTTTAGAAAAATCTATCCAACTGATGAAAATATACTGTCCCTACTTCTAACAATGTTCAAAGTGTCTGTCCTGAGTGATCATTGCACAGAATGCTTGAATTCTGAAAAGTACAAAGTTTGACAGTTGCAGTAAAAAACAGGACAGTTAAAAAAAAAGTTTTTTTAGCTCTGTCTTCCCCAGGGTATGCTTGATCAACCAAAGTCAATTTGAGAGGAAACTGCAAACTTCCATGAAGTGGCCTTCAAAATAAAAAAGGTAAAATATTAACCTGCTGAGAGTATGTAACACTGTCAAGTCCTGTAAATGACTTAGGGGAAAAGCAGTATGCAAGAATTCCCAGTTATTGTGCAGTGGTCACACTTGGTATAATATTGGCTTTTGGAATTTGCTCACACCAGAGAAAAAGCTGTGGTAATGCTGAACTTGAGTTGTCCCTGACATCTTGTAGGCCTGTTATACCACATGCTACAGATGATCAGAAAAAACAAGTAGTAAGGGCTAGTAGAGGTTACTGAAGATGAGAATGATTACAATAGGCTGAACTTTCTGCTGCTTAAGGAAATCTGAAGATTTCTGCAAGACTCAGGAAAAAAATTGCCTTGCAAATGGCACGTGGCATGACTACTAGTATTAGGAATACCAAGCGAATTTGGTATCTATCTAGCACACAATTTAGAAGAACACATACACTAAAACAACCAGTGAAATGACAATGAAAAACATACATGATAAGACTGATGGATCCAGTACCATTTGGTGCATACAATTTATACAGGTGATTAAATTACTTTTTCTGCACTTAAACATATTGTACTATAGTTCCTTATTATGTTAGCAAGAAAGATGATTAATAAGATGAATGCTTATTCTTGGTATTTTTAATAAGTATAATGCTGTGGCAATAACTTCAATGATCTACCCTGCTTAAACTAATTGCATTGTAGTAAAGGAAAAAATATCAAGTATTTCTAATGTCAGGTGCCAAAGCTTAGCAGTAAGAGTATAGTTGTCATCTTGTGTTAATTTTCATCCCTTCATTTGTACTTGCTGAGAATCTGGCCTTTAAACATAATGATTTAATTTCAAATTTGTTCAAATACCTTTTAAATTTGGGATTAGTTACTTTTTCAGACAAAGAAACTCAGACTTATCTGAGACTAGATTATTAATTGTATGCACTTCAATGGTCTGATAGGTGATTGTGAGTTATATTGTATAAATACACAATATTAGATGCAGAAGTATACTTTTTTTGGCTAAAAAATAGCTCTGTGCTTCAGAGGCTACAAGGAGGTTAATTAGCCTGTTCTTTGTTTTCTAGAGAGTAAATCTGCATAAGAGCTTTCTATGTCATAAATCAGAAAGGGTCATGGATGTTCGTTGTGGTTTAGCACATAAGTGGCAAAAGTTAGCATAAGGAAGATCAATGTGGCATACATATCCTTCTTTTCTGTTTTATTAGATGATGGGAATTAATGGCATTTACTGTGACCAGTAGCTATGGGCTACTACTAAGAATTACATAATCAGTTTTGTGGGGTTTTTTTACCAAAACTTGCACACTGACAAACCTGTTTGCATGGGCACAGTTTTGCTCTGTGAACAGATTATCACAGAGGTTTAGACCAACCCAAAGACCTCCTTGCCTCCTCTTTAGGCTGTCTCTGTAGTGAACTCCCACGAACTGTTGCATTAGGTGGGGTAATTTTCTTCTCAATCACAGACATTTTTGGATGTATTTTTTAGACTTAATTTTTAATATATTGGTTAAAAAAATTCTAAAAGAAAACTTTTATGAATATTCCCTGTGCCCAAGGAAATGAGTATCTCCTGCCCCTTATAAATCAGTTCCACCTGGAACAAGGAGATTCTGAATGAGAATGACCTATACCTAAATGTTGTTCCAGTATGGCACAGCTTCCTTGGTCCTTTATATCTCATAGCACTCTTCATCAGTGAGGACCGTAGGGTTTTAATATTCTAATGCAAAAGTCTTTATCCATTATCACTTTTAAGCTCTAACAGAAAATGTCACTGGGACCAGACTCTATTTGCCTTGGTTCAGCTGTCCCTGTTTCAACCCAGATCCCGCATTTCAGTTTTCTGCATCATTTACTTTGGCAGTGAAAGATTTACACATAACATCACATCTCAGAAACTAATTTTGCAAGGCAAAAATATAACCGTGACAGTCCTCAAAACTGAGTTTTGGTGTCCATAAGAAACCAACATGTAGAGTATTACGGGATGTGTATGAAAACCTTGCCCTCAGAAGTGAATCACACTTCCCTTTCTTAAGATAATTTGCAGATGCAAATTATCTTTAAATTCAGATTTGAATTCAGCACTTAAGATAATTTGCAGATGCAAATTATCTTTAAATTCAGATTTGAATTCAGCGCTGCTGGATCTAAAATATTTCCTGCTACTGCTCCCTAAGACCCGTGAGCATTTAGGATGCTAAAGAAATAAGTTTAAAACAACTTTTGAGTCTGATGTCTGGATATTTTCTAAGATGCTTATCCCAATTAAGAAAGACATTTTGAATTACAGTATCTTCCTTCTTTTTTGGTCTAAATCTAATTGTATCTGAGTGCGACTGTGATTTGTGCAGCTGGATGTATCTGTCTCAAGCTTAATGAAAACACAGCTGATGATATAATGAGGAAATAATAGGCCATAAAAACTGACCTAAAGAGTTTCTTGCAGTTTCCGCAAGGATTTAGGTAGAGGGGCTAAGAAGTCCTCCACAGTTAGCTCACCAACTGAAGGCAAATTTAAAATATTGGTTTGGTGCTTAAAATTTATCTCACATTAGATTTCTCTTAAGGGGGAAAAAATCTATTACAAATATGAATAATTTGAGTGCCATCTGCTTGAGGGACATAAACTTACAATATAGCACAGACAGTTAATATGGATTAAAACTGTCAAAGCTGTATGCCAACAAAAGAGGTTGAGACTGTTTTTCTGGCAGAACATCGACTCTTAGTAATTTATCTTAATATTCTATTTATATAAGAGCTGTAAGCTTAAGCATACAAGATTAATGAAGGTTGATTTGACTGCCCTCTTTATTTCCTGTGCCTTCCACAGCATTATAAAGGTGCCAGATTGCTAATCGAGAATCCTTGACACTTTATCCAAACTCAGAGGTGAGTTTCTCAGAAATTATAATTACCTGTAATTCCAGCCATGATCTCTTTGACTATGAGTCACAGTTAAACTATTCGTCTTTTCCACACATCTTCCATAGAAAATGAGACCACACTAATAAATAGTATTTCATTACTCAGAGGACTGTTTCCTTTTTCATAGTTTTAGTTCTGACACTCCATCAGTAGATTTAATGAAACTACAGATGGCAATAG
The DNA here is from genome assembly GCF_034638445.1 of Ciconia boyciana. NCBI lineage: Eukaryota > Metazoa > Chordata > Aves > Ciconiiformes > Ciconiidae > Ciconia > Ciconia boyciana. The sequence goes on from NC_132938.1 coordinate 44,485,706, forward strand.
TTCACAGTGACACTGTCTTATGTACTAAATAGGACACTAGACTTTTTTTTTAAGTCAGCTTTCTTCATTTTTTAATCATATTTTCATCAGCTGTACAGAAGTGGTATATTGTACTTGCAGCTCAAGCTTATAGATTCAGATCGTATCCAGTGAACGTATTTTCTTCTGAGCCTTTACAAGGGCTAATATTATTAGAAGATCATGTCTTTTAAACAGATGCTAACTATTCTGAACCAGCATAATGCTGCTGTTCTGTAAACTCTGGTACTTAAGCAACCCACTAACTGGATAAGCAGTTACAACATCTGCTATGTCTGAATCAATGCAAAAGCAAATACATAAATTGCTCACATTTCTTTCATTGACTCTGGTGACTTCATGGAAGAAGGTGCTGGTTGTTTGTCAGGCACGAGAATACTGGCATCTGGCTTGTACCTCATCTATGGGTGTACCGGGTATGTCTGGGCTGGAGTTAATTTTCCTCATAGCAGCCCTAATAATGCTGTGCTTTGGATTTGTAACTAAAACAGTGTTGATAATACATCCATGTTTTAGCTATTTTCTTTTTTTTTTTCTTTTTCCCACTAAAGGGATATTCCTTACTATACGGTGTTGTGCTCAGCAATGAAAGCTGGGGGAAAGAAGGAGGAAGGAGGGATGTTCATGGTTATGGGGTTTGTCTTCCCAAGTAACCATGACGTATGCTGAGGCAATGCTTTCCAGGAGGTGGCTGGACATCTGCCTGCCGATGGGAAACAGTGAGTGAGTTCTTTCATTTGCTTTGCTTGTACTCACAGCTTTGCTTCACCTATTAATATGTCTTTATTTCGACCCACCAGTTTTGAGATTTGCTATTCTGATTCTCTACTCCATCCCCCTGTGGGGGGAGTGAGCAAGAGACTGGGTGGCAGAGTAGCTGCTGGCTGGGGTCAACCCACCACAATGGACATTAGTATTTGTTGTTGCCTTTTGCCTTTTAAATATGTTAAGCTAATAAATAGCCTAAATCTTGTATAGGCTGAGATATTTGGGGACAATGTCCTGAAAATTTGTATTTGGCCTTAGAGATACATTTCTTTTTCTGACAAGATGGATGAATTGGATGTATTTGCTGCCCCAGAATGGCATTGCCATTTAATTTTTCTCCTTTTCCATGTTGTTTGCTCCTATTAGAGTCTTTCTCTATTGTTTTTCATGGTTTGCCGCATTTCTCTGGATTATAAATCAATTGTTGCTCCTCCTTTCCTTCCCACATTGCTCCCTGTCACAGTCTAAACAGATGTGGATCAAATATCCCTTAAACTTAGCTGTTTCACCCCATTATTTTGTGCAATTTTATATTGAGCAAAAAGAGTTTGCTCATCAGTGCAGGACAACAGAGAAATTGTAAGAAATCTTAATGGCTGAAAATAGCGCATGAAGAATACTTCTGTCCACAATTGCTCGACAGGATTGTACCTTTGGGCAGTTTCATCTCTAATCTTCTATTTTTCCATCTGTTACATAGTCCTGAAAACTCTGTTTTTTAACACTTCAAGGACTACAATGACTGCACAGAATGTATTATAATAATTATACTTCTGCATCAAGATTTTGTTCTTTTTTCACTGTAAGACAGAGCTATGCCTGAGCACAAGACAGAAAATGTGCAACTCAGTTACGTTAAGCCAAGCAAAACTTTATTCACACATATTATTAATTATTGATGCATTAGATTTTTCAGAAATATAGACTGGAAAACACAAACTGATCTAGAAATTGATAAAACCTGCTACATTATCAATAAAACAATAACTATTGTTACTTAGGATTTCATTTCTATTGATTGTGTGCAATCAGGTGTGTGCAATAAGGACATTGACTTAATTTCAGTAAGTGCTGTTTCACAATGATCATAAATTAAGATATTGTTATTGTAAAACTTAAGTGTTTCTTGTTTTGCAGAAAACCAAATTGTCATCTTCACAGCTGTTTAATACTTAGAGACCTCCAAGACTCACATTAGGCCATGGCTTATTGTATTTACGAAAAACCTTGAAGCGCTGGGTGAAAAGGGAAATGAGAAAAATTTTTCAGATGTCATCCAATTATTTAAATGTATTTAAACCTGAGAGGATTTTTAGGGACTTTGAAAGTACCTCACAAACCCAGTCAACTTGATAGAGGAAAGTAAAATTCATGCAGATTAGATACAAATTGGAAGTAAAAACTTAGCTGTAACTAACCAGAAAAGGACATGCTCATCAGTATGAGTAGTACCATGAAAACATTTGATTTAAGCATGACAAATATATTCGCCCTCTACCTCTTTATTTTCACTCTTGACTTCATGAGAATTGTTGCCATTGAAACAGGAATATCTTCACCTTACAGTTCCCACAAAGGTAGAGAGAAAAGCAGGAAAGCATTTAATTTCAATAATAATCATTATTCCTTTGCCATCATCTATGATGTCCTAGACACTTTCCAAAAACTCAGCAGAAGGTCTGGACTACTAGAAGGCATTCAGAATCTAAGGACAAATAGGCAGAGGTTACAGGAAATGGATAGTGGTAAAAAGAGATTAATACGTAGCGAGAAGATTTGTCTCCATAAAATAGAGACGTTCAAGTCGCTATAGATGGGGCTGGCATACAAAAAACTTGCAGTTTCTTTGTTTCAAAGGTCAATATCTCTATAGTGGCTCCAATGGTATTTCAGGATGTTCTTCACAAAAGACTTTTTGTTATTGCCATAATACCTTTATTTCTTCTTGTTATCCTATTCTTTCCTTACTAACTTGCCAGCTTCCCTGGCACCTAATACACTGATTACGTATGTGCTATGTAAAGAGCTACTGTTTCTATTTAGACTGTAGAAACTGTTTTAACCGGAGGAATTAAAAAAATAATTAACAATATTGATGGGTAAAAAATAATTGCATAATCTTAATTACATGAAAAAGTCTTAAAATGAGGATTAAATCATTTGGCACTGTTTATAGCTGCTCTCCTGTCCTAATGTGTAATGACTTCAGCTTTGTTACTTTAATGCCATACATTTGTTTCTCCCTGGTGATCTCTGCTTGCATAGATTATTGTGACTCTTGTTTCACAACAGAATAAACTTTCTTCTCCTTATTCATGCAGTATATCCTACAAAACACTCTGGATTCTTGTTTGCTGCTATTACAAAGCAAACAATAAGGATAATAAATGAGGCCAGACAACTGTTCCAAAGAATTGATTGAGAAATGATGATCATACAGGTCAGACTTTGGGGTGTTTCTAAGGACATTGAATTAGCCAGTTCACTGAGTTCTGTTTCCTCTTCAGGGTTCTTCGTCCCTGACAATTTTCCATCTCTTTCCAAGACTTTTCTCATTGCAGCAGACTTTGGTCTTCTGCCCTTTAGGCTGTGTGCTGGGGCTAGACGATGTACATCCTTTGGAGGCAGCAGCTTGACTTCCTTCTCCTAGGGCGACACAAGTAGCAACAGCTTAGTTTTTTGTCTAACAGCTGACTTTAGAGGACAATAGGTAACTGCAAAGTTAAACCTCAGGGTTAGATTACATATACCTGAATTAATTTATATAATTTAATTTTTAAAAGGCAAATATATGTCCATGCACCCTTATAAGTGCACTCACCAAAAATTCCGCTATAGACATCTGTATACACACATACAGACACTCTTTGTATATAATAAAAATAGTGAATATAGGATTAATTAAAAAAAACCCTGTTCATCCTATATAACCAATGTGCTGTACTAATATAAGGGTAAGGAAGAAGTATCTCAATTCTGCAGATTAATTTATTATTATACTTTTTTGGACAAGGGGTTGAGACTCACTTGCTCTAGACAGACTAGGAGATTTTTTTTTTCTGGTTCTCCCTCATGCACTGTGAATTTCCCCTGTAAGATGACCTTCTCCATAAAGCTTTCAGTATATCTTATTCTCCAAGGAGTAATTAACTTTCACACCTATTTGCTGACTGAGCAGTGTGCAGTGGGGAGAAAACTCCTTCCCACACAACGTTAAATACACATTTGGTGGCACATCGCGTATTTGGACAACAGCAAAGTAATACCTGTCTAGAGTTTGTACCCTGTGATACTCTTTTTCTTCTAAGTGCTTGTATAATTGTTTTTGAGTGAATTTATGGTTACAGCCTTTGCTGCTGTCTTTGGTGGTCCATTTCACATATTAATCACCATCTGTGCCAAGATGTTGTTTCCTAAATGCCTTTCATGCCTAATCCCTTCTCAGCTTCAGTTCATGCCTTCCTGCTTTAGATTCTGCATTATCTCACTGAATAACCCATCAGCACCAACCTTTCTCAGTACTGCCTTTTCAGTACTTTTCAGAGCTCCATGAACTGAAGTCTTTTTCTGTTAATCTCAAATTTATCAGGTGCAATTTAACTTAAAATTCTTAATCTATGCCCTTGATATTAACATCACAATTTTCTCTCATTTTTACAATTTCTTCCACATTGCAAAACATACTTCATGAAAGTCTAAGACTGTGTGTTAGACCTGCAGAAAAAATAAAGAACAGTTGCTTCAATATATTTTGCTTAATTTCCCTTATCTACTGGTTAATGTTCTTGACCAAATTTGATGGACCCCAACGTTTAAGAACCTCAGTGCTGAAGTACAGCAAGAGCACAGGTAATTTTTTTGGACTACCTCAGAACACCATATTTTGTTTTGTTTCATTTAATTTTATATTTTATTTTATTTTATTTTATTTTATTTTATTTTATTTTTCAGTTTACAGAGTCTTTTCCATGAAAAATTAAGATTCTGGTATTAAATTTTAACTGAGGATATAGTCAAATCTCTTCTTAACCTGAAACATAAATTACCATTTTGCTTGTAAGCAAGTAACTTTTACAAAATTAAGCACTCAATGTTTCAAATTTATATTCTCCTTCTGCTCTTTATTTCTCTGTACAGCACATTTCATTACATATCTCTTCCTATTACTTTTTACTTCTTGCTCTTCATACCATTTACTCTTTACCTTTTTACTCTGCTTTTCATCCCTTTCCTTGCTTGTATATTTTTATTCATTCTTCTTTTCCATTCTTCATCCCTTTCATATATTTCTACTTTCTTTTCTACTTTTTAATGTATTTAACACCTCTTTTGTTCTCTCCATCTCCTTTTCCATATTGTCATTGTCAATCAGTTTAAACACATCTTACATCATTAATTTTCTATCAGTCATGCCTTATGTATGAGGAATACATTTCCACTTTCTCCAGATACTCTGTGAAATTCACCTTTTTTTTTTGGGGGGGGGGGGGGGCACGGGGGGGCAGTTCTCCAACAAGAGTACTGATATTTCAATGTTAGCTTAGCATATGAGAACCAGTTGATCGATTTTATCCAGTGGTTTCTATGTGTGGATCCAGCTCAATATTATTGTTACTAATTCATTTTCAGGTTTAGGAACATAGTGATAATGGTCAGGAAAAGACCATCTTCCACAATCACAAACAGTAGGATAAAGAACCTTGGTGTCATCAGCACGCGTTCCCATATAATGATCTACAGAGAAGACTGAAAGCTACAAAGAGAGAGCAGGAAAGGTAGTGGTTTGTTGTTTTCCACAAGCCCTTCAAAAGTAGTTATTATTTCATAAAAATTACAGGGATTTTTGTGTACTGGAACATACCTCAACTACAAAAGGAAAACAAAACACCAGAGCCCACCCCCCAAAAAACCCCACAAAAAAACAGTGTTCCATTTCTTTCTGAGACAAGAAAACATTCTTTCCTGACTGCAGGTTTGTTGATCATTTTATCACTGAATGTTAGTGACAACAGAGCTCTTGTGTGATAACTCACTTTTCAAAACATGTACATAGAATCCAGAGCAAATCAGGATATAAGCCAATTTCTAATTTCTTCAGTTAAGTAAACATGCTATTTTAAAAAATTTACATTATCATGTTCATCCTTATTTATGTTACTCAATTACTACACAGTTACTACTGAAAACCACCACCATTTGAATTTTCTATATCAGAACCCGGTCTTAATTTTGCGAGGAGCTAAAGGCAATATTTTAACTTATTTTTGAATTGTGCATTTCAGCTACAACTAAGTAACTTGTTTCTTTCTTTGCACTGTAAAAGTATTTTTTTTTAATTAAGAAAATAATACTTTGTTTATAACTTTTAAAATGTAAGACAACTATAAATATGTGGTAAGTGGCACCGAAAGTCCTTGAGGAACATATATTAAATGGGACTTATTGTACTAGAGTGGCTTTATTCTTGTTTAGCTTTGTACAAGCTGCAGCTGCTAAGTGTTCCTTTGCAATGAACTTCATGTGTCTCCAAAGGTCAAGAACAATCTTGGTTTTGAATGGAAGAAAAAAGAATGACATTTCATTGATTGTAACTTCAAAATTTATTTATTTAGTTTTACTTTTTATAAAATGTGTTGACATGGTATTTGTGTACTGAGCTCTTATGGTTTGAAATCACCACTAAGGTTTCCTGTCCTTGACCTGTTTTTAGCAGTGGTGTATGGTATTCTTTATAATTTCTTTTTTCCAGATTAAAAGACAGCTGTGTTATGCTATATCATAGCATATGATAGCATATGATGAAGGTACAGGAGTGGGAAAGCTTTAATTTTTTCTCTCTCTTTTTCATGCAGTGACAAGCACAATTTCTGATGGACAGGGGAAAGATCTGACACTGACCTGTTGTAGTCTAAATCTTGAACTCATACAATATTACAAGTCACGTATTAGGAAAATAGCAAAGGCCATCATCTATACACAGTAGTTAATTTGTATTGAAATTAATAAATCGCAATCTAAAATGAAATTTTTAAAAAAATTAGTTAGAGAGGGATAGACACCTTAAGATTGGCTTTAGCTTAATGATTAGGCTGGTCATGAACATGAGCAGCCCAGATGCATGCTTGCGTGAACAGAAAGGATGGGGTTTTTTCCATGCCTTGGAGGTGAATAGTGAAAGAATAAGATGCAATAGTTGCAATTTTTGCATGTTTTAACAAAGGAAGTTGCGATTATACATAAGAAAAGAATACTTCACAGTGAGAGTGGTTAAGCACTGGGACAACTTGCCCAGCGAGGCTGCAGAATCTCCATCACTAGAGGTTTTCAAAACTTGACTGGCCAAAGTCCTGAACAACCTTTGAAGTTAGTCCTACTAAGCAGAAGCTTGGACTTGATGACCTTAAGGGGTCCCTACCAGCCTAAACTATTCTATGACTCTCACTCTAACATTCAGAGCCCTTACACAGACTGCAGGAAATCCAAGTTCAAATTCATGCTATGTCCAAGTTAACGGAGAGCTCTGAATCAGGGGTTCCCATATCCTGTTGAATGCTGATTCTACAATGTGCTTAAAGCGAATTTCTTTGTTTCTTTACCCCTACATCACCAAAGTTATTATCAGTTGAACAGCTGGAACAGAAAGGTTGTTGGAGACATCCCTTAATTAGCCTCTTTCTGTATTTAATTCCTAAATAGCTGAATCTACTTTTCAGTCGGTTGTTTTCTGCAGATTCCTTCTTAAGATACTTAATTGTCTTGCACTACTGATCAAGTCAGAGCACCTAAGATGATGGTGCCCACCCTGGGTCCAATACCACCCTGGGTCCAACCCCAGCTGACACCCAGTAGACCCACGAACTTCCTTGGGAGCATCTAGTGGTCCATGTTTGGAACCTGTCCATCAGGTTCTTATTTCTCAGAAGGCATTTATATTTATTACAATACATGTCCCCTCCCATTTTATCTGTTTGTTTTCACTTGCAGCTTTGCCTCAGGGGATCTAAAAAAAACCTAAGACAACTTATTAATTTTCCATCTGTGGTCCCGGTGAGTTTGTTCCACCTTTGCTTGGAAAGGATGAGAACTGGTGTCAATTTGTACAATCAGAGATAATTATTTCATTCTGTGTGACGTGTCTGGCTGTGATATTGAGGGCAGTATCATGGTTTTTATTTTCTAGCATTGAGGTTGCTTGAGGAATCAGAGGCAGAGTTCCAGCTTGCTTTTTGTTAACATGTAGGACTACTACAGTTACTTTCACTCTGAAAGTAAGTGGGTGCAAAGTAGGTAGAGGTGAATGCATCTTTCTAGATGGTGTAAACAGGCAGAATAACTGTCTTCGCCTGGACTCCTAGATGTCTGAACCCAGCCCTGCTCTACTCTGAAGTAAGTTCCCCACTTCCTATATCCCACTTTTCGGCAGGGCTCATTAACAAAGGCACAGGTCACCCAAATGCTTTCTCACAGCTTCAGGGCCAGAGCTGACTTGCAGCTAACCAGCTCCACTGGTACATAGCACATCTGTACGTCTGTCTGTGAGCAGCCACGTCACCACTTTCCCTCAGGAAAGGGAGTGGAGTGCTAAAACACAGGCAACAGGCTGCTCTCCCAAAAGAGGTAAGGGTGTCTTCCCAGAGGTTAGAGAGATCAAGCTCTCAGTGACCAACTCTTTCTTGATCTTTCCTCTGGAGAGAATAATTCATTAACAACAGATTACACCAGACACAGTCTAGATGATCGCAGTGATCAGGCACATCTATCCATGTATTATATCAGTGCCACCCTTATTAGTACAGATACTCGTGTTATTTGGAGAACTACAGGGACCTGTGAGACAATGTCAATCTAGACCAAAGGTGCAGAAATAGGAAGTTAAATAATTTATCATTCCTCTACTTTGTGAGACTTCCCTTTCCTCAAGCTGTTGGCTGAAGAGTCAGCAGGTGGGGAGAGGAAATAGACTGCCTGCTTTTCCTTAAGCTGATTTATGTCTGTTCACTGCAAACAAGACAATATATATAATTATGTGCTCTTTAATTAGACTGTTGTAAAATATGCAATTACAGCTACTAAGTGCACTTCTATGTCTGAATACATAAAATATTTCAGGATTATCAGTGAATGTTCATAAGGGATTAAGTTGGTCTCCAAAGTCTACATTTATGTGTTTTGTTTTTCATAATCAAGAATGCCTTCAAAGCTATGTACTTTATATAAATTTACTTATTAAAAAAAGCTGGACAATACAGGTTACAAAATACTTTATATTAGCTGATGATTTTGCTTTCTTTTTAGTGTTAGGCTTTCAAATATCAATAATTCCAAAGAAACAATAAAAACAAATCAACATTTTCTCAGTCTTTCGTAAATAAAATGATTTAGGCATTTTCTTTCAGTATGTGGCCACTGAATTACATGTTATGCTAGGGATAACATTGAAATTATAAGAACAATTTACTCATACTACATGCAACCAAGTAGTTGACTTGCTTTTGACAAGCAAGTAAAAAATATTTCCTATGTCTGTTTGTGATCTGGTAGCAAACAGTACGTATCTTTGCTGTGTGGAATTCAAGTGGCTTTGTGTTTCCTACTAGTCTTTGAACTCAAGCTTCTTCTTCAGCTGTTATCTAGATATCGTAGCCAAAAGAGATGTTTTGCGCACAAGGAAGATGATGAAAAAATATTTGCCATAAGCTAAGAAGAAAATTGACTTGTTCTACACAAAGCAACTAGGTAAATGAGCTTTTCCTCTTGACTGTTATTTCTTATCAATTTTCTTCCTTTTCTTCTTCCCTTTGAAATCATCATATGAAAGCCAGTGCAGAAAATGACAGCAGAGCTAAAGACAGTGGCAGATTTTGCAGATAGCCCTTGTACAGGTATGAGGACAGGAAAGACTTCTGGCTTTCTCTCCAACACACAGAACTAGGGCTTGCTGTGTCTATAGCCATAACCCGGTGCTGTTGCAGAGGCACGCAAGCCTACCTCTGCCCTACAGGATGCTGTGAAACCTGTAGTGCTCTGCTCCTGGGGCACCAAGGTTTTACCTGAATGCAGTACTTCATGTATTTGACTATGTCAGTTAATAAGAGAGGCCAATACAAAAGCTAACACTGAATTTCTAAGCTGTGTGATCCACATCGAATATAGTCAGTATTTCATTGACCAGAGACTGAGGTATCCTAAGAACAGGAAAATCACATAATCTAAGCACTTGAAATGCAAAGATCATGGTGTGGCAC